>NW_028093301.1:58113-492619 GCF_014824575.4 Sturnira hondurensis
TATATATATATATATATATATATATATATATATATATATTTACTACACAACTCTGAAGAAAGAAATCAAGGATGACACAAACAAATAGAAACATATACCATGTTCATGGATTGGAAGAATTCACATCATCAAAATGTCCATACTACCCAAAGCAATTTACAGATTCAATGCAATACCTATTAAAGTACCAATGGCATATTTCAAAGACATAGAGCAAACACTTCAAAAATTTATATGGAACCATAAAAGACCCCAAATAGCAGCAGCAATTTTGAGAAAGACGAACAAAGTAGAAGGGATCACAATACCAGATATCAAACTGTATTACAAGGCCACTGTAATCAAAACAGCCTGGTACTGGCATAAAAACAGGCACAGAGACCAATGAGATAGAACAGAGAGCCCAGAAATAAACCCAACTCTCTATAGTCAATTAATATTCAACAAATGGGACAGTAACATAAAATGGGGTAAAGATAGCCTCTTCAACAAATGGTGTTGGGAAAACCGGACAGCTACATGCAGAAAAATGAAACTCGTGCTCCAACTTACACCATACACCAAAATAAATTCAAGGTGAATAAAAGACTTAAATAAAAGCTGGGAAACCATTAAAGCCCTAGAGAGAGCATTGGCAGGAATATCTCAGATATTCCATGCAGCAATATTTTTACTGATATGTCCCCTAGAGCAAGGAACATAAAGGAAAGAATAAACAAATGGGATCTCATCAAATTAAAAGCTTCTGCATGGCTAAGGAAACAGTACCAAGGTAATAAGAGAAGCAACACTTTGGGAAAACATATTTGCCAATGATACCTCAGACAAAGGTTTAATCTCCAAAATATACAAAGAACTCACATGACTTCATTCTAAGAAGACAACTAATCCAATTAAAAAATGGGGAAAGGACTTGAACAGACACTTCTCCAAAGAGGACATACAGAGGATCCAGAGACAGATGAAAAGATGCTCGATACCTCTAGCTATCAGAGAGATGCAAATCAAAAGCACAATGAGGTACCACTTAACACCAGTCAGAATGGCTACCATAAACAAAGAAACAAACAACAAGTGTTGGAGAGGTTGTGGGGAAAGGGGGACTCCAGTTCACTGTTGGTGGGATTGCAGACTGGTACAACCACTATGGAAAGCAGTATGGAATTTTCTAAGAAAACTAAAAATGGATGTGCCTTTTGACCCAGCAATTCCACTGCTAGGAGTATATCCTTAGAAACCTGAAGCACCAATCCAAAAGAACCTATGCACCCCGATGTTCATAGCAGCACAATTTACAATAGCCAAGAGTTGGAAGCAACCTAGATGCCCATCAGTCAATGACTGGATCAAAAAACTAGGGTACATTTACACAATGGAATTCTATGCTGCAGAAAGGAAGAAGGAGCTCCTACCCTTTGCAACATCATGGATGGAACTGGAAAGCATTATGCTGAGCGAAATAAGCCAGGTGGTGAAAGAGAAATCCTATATGATATCACCTTTAACAGGAATCTAAACAACAAAACGAACAAGCAAGCAAAATGTAACCAAAGACACTGAAATGCAGAGTGTGCTGATGGGGTCCAGAGGGTAGAGGGGAGAGAATCACAGGGGAAAAGGGGCGGGACTCACATGAAGAACTATAAAGAATACATGGACAATAACTAAGGTGGGGGGCAGAGATGGGAGGGAGGTGAGGAGCACTGGGGGAGGGCAGGGCTGGGAATACAGGAAAGAAAACTGTACTTGAACAAGAGTTAAATAAATTTTAAAAAATAATGAAAAAAAATATGGAGTAGATTCTGATAAGATGTACATGGTATGCCCTAGGCCAACTACAAAAAAAAAAAAAACTCTTCAAAGAGCTATAGAGCAAAAAAAACATAACAGGATACAAAGGTTTATATTAGTTCTTAGAGGTGCAATAATAAATTACCACAAATTAAGTGGCTTAAAAACAACTGAAATTTCTTCTCTCCCACTTCTGGAGTCTGGAAGCCTGAAATCAGGTGTCTGCAGGGCTATGCTATCTCTAAAGTCTGTCCCTGCCAGCTTCTGGTAGGTCCCAGCAATCCCAACTGTTCCTTGAATTGTAGCTGTATCTCTGCCTGTCTTCACATTATTTTCTTCTTTATGTGTGTTTCTCTGTGCATGGTCCTCTCTTCCGTAAAGGTACTAGCCAGGCAGGGGACTAGGGCTGCCCTACATCCAGGATGATTTCATTTCAAGATCCACAACTAATCATATCTGCAAACTCTATTACCAAATGAGTTCACATTCTGAGGTTCTAGGTAAACATGAATTTTAGGAGGACATTGAAATGTTACATTAGAAAGCACTCAATGCTAAACAAAGCAGTAAGGAAATAACAGAAACAAAAAGAAATAATGCATATAGAAAACAAAAAGTAAATGGCAGGTGTAAATCCAACTCTATCAGTAACATTAAATGTGATTGGCTTAAGCATTGAAATAAAAAAGCAGAGATTAACAGACTGGTTAAAGAGATGGTCCAACCTGGCTGGTGTAGCTCAGTGGATTGAGCGAGGGCCTGTGAACCAGAGGATCGTAGTTCGATTCCCAGCCAGGGCACATACCTGGGTTGCAGGCCAGTTCCTGGCAGGGGACACATGGTACATTGTGTGTTTCTGGCAGAGGCAACCATACAGTGATATTTCTCTCCCTCTCTCCTTCCCTTCCCCTCTAAAAATAAATAAAATTTTTTAAAAAAAAGATGGTCCAACTATATGGTGTCTTCAGGAACATTTCAGATACAAAGATAAAAATTAATTGAAAATAAAAGGATTGGAAAAGATCTATCACTCAAACAACAACTGCAAAGAAGTTGGAGTACCTATACCAATATGAGATGAGATAAACTTTAATATGAAAATGTTACTAGAGATAAAGATGGACATTTTATAATGATAAAAGGGAAATATAACCATTATAATTATATATGTACTTAATAAGAGAACCCAATTAAAAAAAAAAACAAGAGAGCGCCAAAGAGAACTTCCAGCCAAGATGGTGGTATAGGTAGATATACCTTGCTTCCTCCCATAACTGAAACAAGGACAACAAATTTAAAAACAAAACAAAACAAAAAAAACCCATAACTGTCAGAAAATCAAACTGTATGAAAGTCCAAAAACCAAGCAGTTATAGAAGAAACATTCATTCAGACTGGCAGCAGGGGTGGAGACAGCAGCTTTGTTGGAGAGGACATGTGGCAAGACCACGGCTGGAGAACCAGGCAGGCAAGGCAGTGGCTAGCATACCAAGTGCTCCCATATTTGTGTGTGGATAAACAGGGAGAAACCACTGGGGAGTGAGACAGACTGTGCAACCCAGGGTTCTAGTGCAGGGAAATAAAGCCTCAAAACCTCTGGCTGTAAAAACCTGTGAAGGTTGCAGCAGTGGGAGAAACTCCCAGCCTCACAGGAGAGTTTGATGGAGAGACACACAAGATCCTAGAATGTACACAGGTCCACCTAGCCAGGAATCATAATCAGAAGGGCCCAATTTGCTTGTGGGTAGTGGGGGAAGTGACTGGAAACCAGCCGAGAGCCAAGCATGGGGTGCGGGGTGGAGGAGAATAAAGGGGAGAAAAGAAATGGGACAACTGTAATAGTATAATCAATAAAACATATTTTTAAAAATATATAATGAAAAAAGAAAACTCTGAAAAGTATAATAAAAAAGAGAGAGCACCAAATTATATGAAGCAAAAAGTTATAGAAATGAAGGGAGAAATAGTAATTTAAGAAAGATTGGTGGAGTCTGAAATACCCACTTTTAATAATAGACTAGAATATCAAGAAAGAAATGGATTTGAACACTACTCTAAATCAAACATATCTAAGAATACCAGGTCTACAGACCACTCAGCCTAAAAGAGCAGAATATCCATTCTTCTCAGGTTCATCTGGAACATTCTCATGGAAATACCATATGCTCATCTATAAAACAAGCTTTGATAAAATTTTAAAAGACAAAAAGACTACAAAGTATGTTTTCTGACCAAAATAGAATAAAATTAGAAATCAATAGCGGAAAATTATTTGGAAAACTCACAAATATGTGAAAATTAAACAACATATACCTCAATAATCAATGGGTCAAAGAATAAATCAAGAATAAATCAAGAGATTTGACCCAAATCAATGGGTCAAATCAATAAACCAGGAAATACTTTGAGATGAATGAAAATGACATGACATGTTAAAAGTTATGGGGTGCAGCTATAGCAGTTCTTAGAGGTAAATTCACCATTGTAAACAACAATACTAAGAAGAAGAAAGATCTCAAATCAATAACTTAACCTGCCACTTTAAAGTACTGGAAAAAGAAGGATAAACCAAACCTGAAGAAAATAATAAAGATTAAAGCAGAAAATAATGAAATAAAAATAGAAATATCCCAGAACTACAAGGTCAGTTAAATATAAAAAACAGTTAATTAATCAATAGAACAAATAAAAATCATACAATAATCTCAACAGAAATAGAAGACATTTGACAAAATTCAAACCGTGTCCAGAAAAATACACTCAACAAAGTAGAAATAGAAGGAAACTTTCTCAACCTGATGAAAGGCACCTACTAAAAATCCACAACTGACATCACTCATAATGGTGAAAGACTGGATGCTTTCCCCCTAAAGTCAGGAATAATGCAAGAATGTCTTCCCTGACACCTCAATTCAACATTGTTCTGGAGCTTGTGGTCAAAGCGATTAGGCAAGTAAAAGAAATAAAAGGCATCCAGATTAGAAAGGGAGAAATAAAACTATCTCTATTCAGCCCTGGCTGGTGTGGCTCAGTGGATTGAGTGCTGGCCTGCAACCAAAATGTCACTGGTTTGATTCCCTGTCAGGGGACATGCCTGGGTTGTGGGCCAGGTCCCCAGTTAGGGTTGTGCAAGAGGCAATTGATCGATGATTCCCTCACACATTGATATTTTTCCCTCTCTTTCTCCTTCTCTTCTCCCCTCTCTAAAAAATTAACTAAATAAAATCTTTAACATAGAAATCCTAAGGAACCTATTAAAGTCAATTAGGGCTAGTAAACAAGTTCGGCAAGGTTGCAGGATACAAGACCTATTGCATTTCTATACACATGCAATGAACAATCCAAAAATGAAATTAAGTACACATTTCCTTACAATAACATCAAAAAGAGTAAAATAGTTAAGAATAAAATTAACCAAAGAAGCATAAAACTTAAACATTGAAAATTATAACACATTGTTAAAAGAAATTAAAGATCTTGATAAATGGGAAGGTATCCTATGTTCGTGGACTGGAACTCTTTTTTTCTTTTTTAAGATTTTATTTATATATTTTTAGAGAGAGTGTAAGGAGGAAATGAAAAAGAGAAGGAGAGAAACATGAATCAGTTGCCTCTTACACACCTCCAACCAGAGACCTGGCCCACAACCCATGCATGTGCCCTGACCAGGAATCAAACCTTCGACCTTGTGGTTTGCAGGCCAGTGCTCAATTCACTGAGCCACACCAGCCAGGGCTGAAACTCTTAACATTACTTTCAAAACTGATGTATAGATTCAATATAATCCCTATCAAAATCACAGCTGACTTCTTTGTTTAAACTGACAGACTGATTCTAAAATACACATGAACTGCAAGGACCCAGAGTTACCAAAACAATCTTGGAAAGTATGGACAAAGACTTACTTCACACTAACAATAATCAATACAGTGTAGGTACTGACACATGGATAGACATATAGATCAATGAAATGGTGTTGAGAGTACAGAAATAAACCCAATATCTATGGTTAATTGATTTTCAAAATGAGAGCCAAGACCATACAACAAAGAAAGAATCAACTTTTCAACAAATGGTGCTGGAACAACCAGACACACACAAACAAAAGATAAAGCTGGACTCTCACCTCACACTCTTACTCTTAACTTTCACATATATGAAAGTTAATTCTAAATTAATGAAAGATTTAAATGCAGGAGCTAAAACTACAAAATTCTTAAAAGATAATATAGGACTTTTATTTTTATTAATATATATATTTTATTGATTATACCATTACAGTTGTTCTATTCCCCCCTTCATTCCCCTCCGCCCTACACACCTCCTCCCCGACCATTCTCCCCCGCCCCCTTAGTTTATGACCACATGTCTCAAGTTCTTTAGATTCTATATTTCCCCTACTATTCTTGCCCTTGCACCTATCTATTTTCTACTTACTGTCTATGCTACTTATTTTTGTACCTTCTCCCCCCTTCTCCTCCTCCCACTTCCCTGTTGCTAACCCTCCATGTGTTCTTCATTTCTATGGTTCCATTCCTGATCTAGCTGTCCTCTTAGTTTGCTTTTGTTTTAGGTGTGGTTGTTAGTAACTGCAAGTTTGCTGTCCTTTCACTGTTCATATTTTTCATCTTCTTTTTCTTAGATAAGTCCCTTTAGCATTTCATATAATAAGGGCTTGGTGATGATGAACTCCTTGAACTTGACCTTATCTGAGAAGCACTTTATCTGTCCTTCCATTCTAAATGAAAGCTTTGCTGGATAAAGCAATCTTGGCTGTAGGTCTTTGGATTTCATGACTTGGAATACTTCTTTCCAGCCCCTTCTTGCCTGTAAGGTCCCTTTTGAGAAATCCGCTGACAGTCTGATGGGAACTCCTTTGTAGGTGACTGTCCCCTTATCTCTTGCTGCTTCTAGGATTCTCTCCTTCATTTTGGTCTTGGCTAATGTAATTATGATGTGCCTTGGTGTGTTCCTCCTTGGGTCCACCTTCTTTGGGACTCTCTGAGCTTCCTGGATTTCCTGGAAGTCTATTTCCTTTGCCAGACTGGGGAAGTTCTCCTTTATTATTTGTTCAAATACGTTTTCCACTCATGGCTGTTTCTTTCCCCCTTCTGGTACCCCTATAATCCGGATGTTGGAACGTTTAAAGATATCCTGGAGGTTCCTAAGCCTCTCCTCATTTTTTTGAATTCTCATTTCTTCATTGTTTTCTGGTTGGATGTTTCGTTCTTCCTTCTGGTCCATTCCATTGATTTGAGTCCCAATTTCCTTTCCATCACTATTGGTTTCCTGTGCATTTCCCTTCATTTCAATTAGTTTAGCTTTCATATGTTCTTCTAATTTGTGACTATAATAAACCAGCTCTGTGAGCATCCTGATGACCAGTGTCTTGAATTGTGCTTCTGAGAGGCTGGCAATTTCTTGGTCACTTAGAGTTATGGGCTCTGGGGCTTTGAGCTCTTCTTGAGCCATCTTTTGAACTGTGCGTGCCTGTTACGTATCAGGATCGGAGTCCTAGGTGTTCACCAGAGCAGGGCCACTCAGTCATTGGGTTGTGACGCTGTACATGGGGGTGGGGTCAAAGAGGAGCAATGGCGGTCCCGTCTGCCGCCTCTCGGTGCTGCCGCCGCCGCAGCTGCCACTGTCACCGGGGCCGCGCATTCTGTCCCACTGTGCTTGAATGTGTGACCGCAGTGAGCCCTCCACCACTGGGTTTGCCCACTGGGGCCTGTGTGATCCATCTCACGGTGCATGAATGTGCGACTGAGGTCAGTCTGCCCTGCACCCCGACTGGGTCTGAGCTGCCTGCGTGCCTGGGTCGGGGGATCTTTCCTGCCTGATCCTGCTCCACTGCTGGCTCTGCCCCTCTTACCGGTCCCAGTTGAAAGGTTCATTGTTGTCGGAGTTCTGTATAGTTCAATTTTCTGTTCTTTGGCTGTGTCTTTGTTTACTAAACCTTTGTTGTATTCAAACTTGGTTGTGGGAGAAGGCACAGTGTTTCCACCTATGCCTCCATCTTGGCGGAATTCCCTAATATAGGACTTTAAATGCTCCAACATCCACATCATAGACATGCCAGAAGGAGAAGAGGAAGAGCAACAAATTGAAAACTTACTTGAAAAGATAATGAAGAAAAACTTCCCCAATATAGTGAAGGAAATAGACTTCCAGGAAGTCCAGAAAGCTCAGAAAGTCCAAAAGAAGGTGTACCCAAGGAAGCATACACCAAGATACACCATAATTACCTTACCCAAGATTAAAGATAAGGAGAGAATCTTAAAAGCACCAAGAGAAAAGGAGAGAGTTACCTACAAAGGAGTGCCCATAAGGCTATTAGATGATTTCCCAAAAGAAACCTTGCAGGTGAGAAGGGGCTGGAAAGAAGTATTCAAAGTCATGAAAGGCAAGGACCTACATCCAAGATTACTCTATCCAGCCAGCCTGTCATTTAGAATGGAAGGACAGATAAAGTGCTTCCCAGATAAGACAAAGTTAAAGGAGTTCAGCATCACCAAGCCCTTATCATATAAAATGTTAAGGGGTCTTATCTAAGAAAAAATAAAAAATATGAACAGTAAAATTACCACACACTCATAACTATCAGCAACTGAACCTAAAAGAACAAGAACAAAAACAAAAACTAACTGAGCTAACAACTAGTACAGGAGCAGGATCACAGAAATGGAGGTCACATGGAAGGTTATTAGTGGGTAGGGGGATGGGGAAAATGGGGGAAAAGGTACAAGAAATAAGAAGCATAATAGGTAGGCACAAAATAGACAGGGGGAGGTTAAGAATAGTATGGGAAATAGAGAAGCCAAAGAACTTACATGTAAAACCCATGGACATGAAATAAGGTGGTGGTGGTCGGGTTAATGCTAGAGGGTGGTGGGGTACAGGGAGACAAGGGATAAAGAGAATAAAAATATTGGGACAACTGTAGTAGCAAAATCAATAAAATCTTCTTAAAAATAAAGAAAAGATAGGAGTAAATCCTAAAAACATTAGATTTGGTAAAGAATTCCTACCAAAAGTACAACAAAAATAAGGATAAATTGGACTACATCAAAATTAAAAACTTTTCTGCTTAAAAGAACACCATCAAGAAAGTGAGAAGAAAATGTACAGAATGGGAGAAACAATTTCTATTGATAAGGGCTTATTATTCAGATCATATAAATAACTCCTACATAAAAGCAACTTAAAATGGAAAAAGGTGTTTTGAATATATCTATCTCTAAAAAGGATATATTAATTATATTAACTAATAAGGACAGGAAAAATGTTAAACATCATAAATCATCAGGGAAACATAAATCAAAACCACAGAGACATTCTATTTCATACCCACTAGGATGGTTAGAACAAAAAATGTCAGATAATAACAAATGTTGCCAAGGATGTGAAAAATTAGAACACTTGTTTACTGCTGGTGGGAATGTAAAATGGTGCATCCCTTTATAAAACAGGCTGATCGTTTTCCAAAGGATTAAACATAAAGATACCACATGACCCAGCAATTCCACTGCTTGGTGCAGCCCCAAGAGATATGAAAACATGTCCACATTAAAACTTCTACAGGGGTATTTAGAGCAGTATTGTTCATAATAGCAAACATGGTAACAATCAAAATGCACACAAACTGATGAACAGATAAATAACCTGGGATATATACATAAACTAAAATATTATTTGTCCATAAAAGGGAATGTTGTACTGCTACATGCTACCACATTGATGAACCTTGAAAACCTTATACAAAATGAGAGAAGTCAGTTACAAAAGGCAATATACCATATGATTTCACCCATATGACATGTCTAGAATGGAGAAATCTGTAGGGACAGAAGTAGACTACTGGTTGTTCAGGCAGGGGGAGGACTGGGAGTATATTAGTTTGCAAGTATACATAATAGATGGCTTGACAGTAACTAAGTACCACTAAATGGGTAGCTTAAATAATAGAAATTTACTTTTTCATGGTTGAAGGCCAGAAGTCCAAGATCAAGGTGTCAATAGGGTTAGTTTGTTCTGAGGGCTGTGAGGAAAGAATCTGTACCCATCCTCTTCTCAGCTCATAGATGGCTGTCTTCTCCCTGTATCTTCACATCATCTTCACTGTGTGTGTATCTGTGTCCAGATTTCCTCCTTTTATAAAGACACTCATTTTATTGGATTAGGGCCCTTCCAAATGAATTTATTTTAACTCAAGCACCCCTGTAAAGACCCTCTCTCCAAATATGGTCATATCCTGAGTTAAGACTTCAACATGAATTGTTGGAGGATGGTGTTAGGACTTTGTCATAACTTTTGGCAGTGAGAGAGAAGCAATATTCAGTCCACAACAGGGAGATAGGGAGATGGTTGCTAAAGGGTAAGGGGTTTCTTTCAGAGGTGATAAGAAATGTTTGTGAATTAACTGTGAATATACTAAAATTCAGTGAATTGTACTCTTTCCATACCTGAGTTGTATGTTATGTGAATTATATATCAATAAAGCTGCTGTTTTTTAAGTTGAAGGGAAATGCAAATACAGGGAAGGAACTAGAGAGGATGGGAAAGAGTCCACTAGGTTTTGATAGGAATCCACTACGGTTTTTTTTATTTGCTTTTTTAACAAAACTAATATTTATTAAGACTTCTGTTATAAAAAATTCACATATGTTTCCCTTTTTAATATATTTTATTGATTATGCCATTACAGTCATCCCATTTCCCCCTCTTCATTCCCCTCCACCCTGCACACCCCCCTCCCACCCACCTTCCCCCTCTTTAGTTCAAGTCCATGTGTCACAAGTTCTTTAGCTTCTACGTTTCCCACACTACTCTTGCCACCCCATTTTCTCCCCACTATCTATGCTACTTATTCTCTGTACCTTCTCCCCCCTTCTCCTCCTCCCACTCCCTTGCTGCTAACCTTCCATGTGATCTCCATTTCTGTCACTCTGCTCCTGTTTTAGGTGTCTGCTTAGTTTGCTTTTGTTTTAGGTGTGGTTGTTAGTAACTGCGAGTTTTGCTGTCCTTTCACTGTTTATATCTTCTATCTTATTTTTCTTAGATAAGTCCCTTTAACATTTCATAGAATAAGGGCTTGGTGATGATGAACTCCTTGAACTTGACTTTATCTGAGAAATGCTTTATCTGTCCTTCCATTCTAAATGAAAGCTTTGCTGGATAGAGCAATCTTGGATGTAGGTCCGTGCCTTTAATAACTTGAAATACTTCTTTCCAGTCCCTTCTTGCCTGGAAGGTCTCTTTCAAGAAATCAGCTGACAGTCTGATGGGAACTCCTTTGTAGGTGACTGTCCCCTTATCTCTTGCTGCTTCTAGAATCCTTTCCTTCATTTTAATCTTGATTAATGTAATTATGATGTGCCTTGGTGTGTTCCTCCTTGGGTCCACCTTCTTTGGGACTCTGAGCTTCCTGGATTTCCTGGAAGTCTATTTCCTTTGCCAGACTGGGGAAGTTCTCCTTTATTATTTGTTCAAATATGTTTTCCACTCGTGGCTGTTTCTTTCCCCCTTCTGGTACCCCTATAATCTGGATGTTGGAACGTTTAAAGATGTCTTGGAGGCTCCTAAGCCTCTCCTCATTTTTTTGAATTGTTTCTTCATTCTTTTCTGGTTTTGTTTTTTTTCTTCCTTCTGGTCCATTCCATTGATTTGAGTCCCAGTTTTCTTCCCATCACTATTGGTTCCCTGTACATTTTGCTTCACTTCACTTAGTGTAGCCTTTATTTTTTCACCTAATTTGCAACCAGTTCTATGAGCATCCTGATCACCAGTGTTTTGATCTGTACATCTGATAGGTTGTCTATCTCTTGGTCGCTTAGAAGTATTGGCTGTGGGGCTTTGATCTATTCTCCTGATTGAGCCATTTTTGGTCAGGTCATGCCTGTTATGTATGAGGGGCGGAGCTTTAGGTGTTCACCAGGGTGGGGAAACCAACATGGCTGGGTTGTGACACTGTATGTGAGGGTGGGGTCAGAGAGGGAGCAATGGCGCTTGTTCTGCGATCTCTTGTATTTCGGTCCCCTCTGCCACTTCCCACAAGCAAATTGGGTCCTATGGTGCTAGTTTCTGGGTGGATGGGCTTGTGTACATTCTAGGACCCTTGGGGTTTCTCCAAGGAACTCTCCTGTGAGGCTAGGAGCCTCTTTCAGTACCTTGACCCCCGACAGTTTTTTTAATCGATGCATAGGCTCTATTTCCTACCGCTGGGGCCCTAGGTTGCATGGTTTGTCTCACTGCCCATTTTTTGCCTGGTTTATCTGCGTACAAATGTGTGTCCCTGGTCAGCCAACTGCCTTGCACATCTCACTGGGTGTGCTTGTTTCCTCTCTGTGCCCAGGTCTGCCAACCACTGCCTCTTCCTGCCAAGACCCCTGTCTGCTGGCCACTGACTTCGCCTCTCTTACGGGTCTGGATGAATGGTTCGTTGTTGTCAGACTTTGATACAGGTCAAATTTCTGTCTGTTCTGGTTATGTTTTTGTTTCTAAATCCTTGTTGTCCTTAAATTTGGTTGTGGGAGGGGGCACAGTGTCTCCACCTATGCCTCCATCTTTGCCGGAAGTCGGAGTCCAGTAGGTTTTGAGTGCCACTTCTGGGACACACAGAACACTGCAGTTGCTGGTATCCAGGCAGGGAATGTTGTGAAAGCAAGGGAAAAAGAAAGAAGTCCCCAAAGAAAAAATAATCTGGGAAGGTTACCAAAAAGAAACCACCCACATCACAAATTGTGCCAATAGATAATCCTGAGAGTAGCTAACAATGCACCCTCTACTAAGGAAAAGCAAAGAAAAATAACCTTTGTTTACCATTTCCACTCCTTGCCCTCCACACTCAGAGAACAAGTACAGAGTTCTGGTTCAAGGTCCATCCTGCTTTTACCTTCTCCACCCTCCACTCCATTATAATTCCTTCCTCTCCTTGGTACTGGTTCCTTTCCATCTTACTGATTCATTACACTCCTTCAGACTCTTCCTCTTATTCTGGCTATGACTGGTGAGGGTTCCCCAGGAATCTTGCTGCAGGTCTCTTCTCCACCTGCCTCTTCCAAGGCACTCTCATCCACTGTCAGTGCTTCAACTTCCAGAACAGGCTCATATTCCTCCCACAATTGACTACACCTGCTAGCATTCCCTTAGTTTCCAGCTTTTCTTGGCTGCCACAGTAAGTCTGGTCAAGTGTGACCCTGTGGCATGGAGAGAACCATCTCCAAGCTCTCACACAGGTGCTGTACCAGGGGGAGCTGCCTCCCAATTACATCATGGGTTAAAGTCACTCCCATCTCCCTAGCTAGACTCATTGATATGCAAAATAACTCTCAATGGTCCTATTCCAGGTCTCTCATCCTTCATGGTTGTCCACCTTGTGTGCAGAGTACCCTATATTGCTTGGACACCCCAAGTTTTGGACCCCATTACAAATTCTCCATTTTTGCAGGGGGCCTTGGCTGTACCCCATTACAGTACCATAGTCCATCAATTCTAAGGCACACACTTTTTAAAAAGATCTTATTTATTTGTTTTTAGAGAGAGGGGAACCGAAGGAGAAAGAGAGGGAGAGAAACATCAATGTGTGGTTGCCTCTTGTGTGCCCCCCACTGGACACCTGGCCTATAACCCAGGTATGTTCCATGACTGGGAATTGAACCAACAACCCTTTGGTTCACAACCCATGCTCAACCCACTAATCTACACCAGCCAGGGCTAAGGCACACATTTTAATATCCCTGAAATCAGCATGTCACTTAGAGTTGCTCTTAGCTGGTCAATATTTCACATGTGCAAATGAGGTCAGTTAAAGAATAAGTTCACCAAGAAGCGAAGTGACTTGATTTTCATTCCAGATGGCCTCATACATAAATGCAATCCTGTGATATTTCAGGCTACAAACCAAAAAAGGATAATGGAAAAAGAAGAGTGAGTTCTGGTTGCTTAGTCAACACCTTCTGTTGGTTGATATCTTTACTTAAAATCAAGGAAGTGCCAGCAACAAATTTGCAGAGTGGATGTCACAGGCTCAAAGGAAAAAAGACAGAAAAAGCCTTGAAGGCAACCTAGGAATACTTTTACAATCAGCTCATTGCCAGTGTACTAGATGACAAAGAGACATTATCTTTGAAAATCCCAGACACAAGTGACTTGTAGTCAAAAAGCAATTCAAAAGGAAATCTTGGAATGTGAGGAGTTTTTGAAATACCTTAACCTATTTATTTCATTTATATTTTCTTTCTTATATGTGTATGATAAAGGTATATAATATAAATTCATATATAAATACATCTAAAAGATCTTTTAATAAGTCTAAGATAAAAAGCAAACATAATAAACAAGCAGGTGTCATAGTTTAATTGAAAGTATTTCTTTTCTCTTTTTAGTGCAACTTTAATTTTTTAAAATTGATTGCATCTTAGACAAACAAAGACATTACATAATGATAAATGCAACAAGAAATATAATCCTTGTAAACATTTATGCATCCAACATAGAAGCACCTAAATAACTCAATACATAAAGCAAATACTGATGAACATAAGGAGAGAGACTGACAGTAATACAGTCTTAGTTGGGGACTCTAGTACTACATGACATCAGTGGGCAGATGATCTTCCAGACAGAAAATAATAAAACAACAGACTTAAATAACATACTAAATAAAATTTCACCCCAAAGCATCAGAATATACATTTTTTTCAAGTGCATGTGGAACATTTTCATGTGGATTAACCAAATGTTAGACCACAAAACAAGTCTCAATAAATTTAAGAAGACTGAAATCATATCAAGCATCTTCTCTGAATGCAATGGTACGAAACTAGAAATCAATTACAAAAAAAAAACACCCTGAAAAAAAATACCACACAAACACATGGAGGCTAAAGAACATGTCACTAAGCAATAAATGTGTTAACAATGAAATCAAGGTAAAAAAATCAGAAGATATCTTCAGACGAATTAAAATAACACAACAACCAAAAATCTATGGGACACAGTGAAAGCAGTCCTAAGAGAAATTTGGAGCATTAAAGGCCTACCTCAAGAAATAAGAAAAATCTGAAATAAATGATCAAACCTTGTTCTAAAAGAACCAAAAATAATAACGTGAACAAATCCCAAAGTGAATAGAAGAAAGAAAATAATAAAGACCAGATAGAAAATAAAATAGAGTAAAAAAATACAAACAATCAATGAAGCCAAGAGCTGGTTCTGGAAACAAACAAAATTGAGAAGCTTTTAACCAAACTCATCAAGAAAACACAGACAGGACCCAAATAAATAAAACCAGAAATTAAAGAGAAGTAACAACTGACGCCACAGAAATACAAAGGATTAGAAGAAAATATGATGAACAACTATATGCCAAAAACTGGTTAATACAGAAGAAATGAATAAATTTCTAGAAACATACAAACTTTCAAAACTGAATAAAAAAGAAACAAAATCTAAACAGAATGATTACAATGAACAAAATTGAAGCAGTAACCAAAAATCTCCTAACAAACAAAATCTTTGGACCAATAGCTTCATAGGTAAATTTTACCAAACACTCAAAGAACACCTGTCTTCTCAAACTATTCCAAAAATGTTAGGATGAGGGAAAACTCTCAAGCTCATTTTATGAGGCCAGCATTAACCTAATTCCAAAACGAGACAAAGTCACTACAGAGAAAGAGAATTATAGGCCAATATTGCTGATGAACATAAGATGCTAAAATCCTCAACAAAGTATTAGCACACTGAATTCAGCAATACATTAAAAAGGACATACACCACGACCAAGTGAGATTTAATCCTTGGATGCAAGGTTGGTTCAATATCTGCAGATCAATTACAGTGATATACCATATATGCAAAATGAAGGATGAAATCACAGAATCATATCAATAGATGCAGAATAAGCATTTAATAAAATCTGGCACTGATTTATGCTAAAAAAATCTCAGCAAGATGGGAATAGAGGGAAAATACCTCAATATTATAAAGGCCATATATAACAAACCCACGGCTAACATCATACTCAATGAGGAAAAACTATAAGTGTTTCCTTTAATATCAGGAGCAAAGAAAGGATGGCTGCTTTCACCACTCTTATTCAACATAGTACTGGAAGTCCTAGTCACAGCAATCAGGCACCAAGAAGAAATAAAAGGCATCCAAACTGGAAAGGAAGAAGTAAAACTGTCATTATTTGCAGATGACATTATACTGTATATAGAGAACCCTAAAGATTCCATGAAAAAAACTATTAGAACCAATGGATGGATGCAGTAAAGTAGCAAAATACAAAATGAATGTTAAAAAATCAGTTGCATTTTTATATATCAATAATGAATTATCAGAAAGAGAAGTTAAGAAAACAATTCCACTTACAACTACATAACAAAATACCTAGGATTAAGTTTACCCCAGGAGGTAAAAGATCTATACTCAGAAGAATTATGATATTGAAGAAAGAAACTGAAGAAGTTACAAATAAATGGAAGCATATACCCTATTCATGGATAGGAAGAAATAACATCATTAATACTACCCTAAGCAATCTATAGCTTTTTAAAAAGTATATTTTATTGATTATGTTATTACAGTTCTCCCAATTTTCTTCCCTTTGCCCAGTACACTCTTCCCTCCAGCAACCCCCCTCCCTTAATTCACGTCCATGGGTCAAGCATATAAGTTCTCTGGCTTCTCCATTTCCTAGACTATTCATAACATTCCCTGTCTACTTTGTACCTACCAATTTTGTTTCTTAATCCCTGCACCTTTTCCCCCATTCTTCCCTTCCCCCTCCCAGCTAATAACCCTCCAAATGATTTCCATACCTATGATTCTGTTCCTGTTCTGGTTGTTTGCTTAGGATTTGTTTGTTTGTTTTAGATTAGCTGTTGATAGTTGTGAACTTGTTGCCTTTTTAATGTCCATAATTTTGATCTTCCTCTTTTTCTTAAATAAGTCCCTTTATTCATTACATGTTATTACATGTCATGTAATAGCAGTCGCTTGCTGATGATAAACTACTTTAGATTTACCTTGTCTGGGAAGCACTTTATCCATCTTTCCATTCTAAATTATAGCTTTGCTGGATAGAGTACGCTAGGTTTAGGTCTCTGCTTTTCATCACTTTGAATATTTCTTGCCAGTCCCTTCTTGTCTGCAAAGTTTCTTTTGAGAAATCAGCTGATGGTCTTATGGGAACTCCTTTGTAGGTAACTCTCTGCTGTTCTTTTGCTGCTTTTAAGATTCACTCTTTACCTTTAACCATTTTAATTATGATGTGTCTTGAGATGGTCCTCTTTGGATCCAATTTGTTTGGGACTCTCTCTGCTTCCTGACTTGTATGTATATTTCCTTTGCCAAATTAGGAAATTTTTAAAATATATTTTATTGATTATACCATTACAGTTGTTCTATTCCCCCCTTCATTCCCCTCCACCCGCACACTCCCTCCCCCACCATTCTCCCCCCCTTAGTTTATAACCACGTGTCTCAAGTTCTTTAGATTCTATATTTCTCCCACTATTCTTGCCCTCCCCCTATTTTCTACCTACCCTCTATGCTATTTTCTGTGCCTTCTCCCCCCTTCTCCTCCTCCCACTTCCCTGTTGCTAACCCTCCATGTGTTCTTCATTTCTATGGTTCCACTCCTGATCTAGCTGTCCTCTTGGTTTGCTTTTGCTTTAGGTGTGGTTGTTAATAACTGTGAGTTTTCTGTCCTTTCACTGTTCATATTTTTCATCTTCTTTTTCTTATATAAGTTTCTTTGGCATTTCATATAATAAGGGCTTGGTGTGACGAACTCCTTGAACTTGACCTTATCTGAGAAGCACTTTATCTGTCCTTCCATTCTAAATGAAAGCTTTGCGGGATAAAGCCATCTTGGCTGTAGGTCTTTGGATTTCATGACTTGGAATACTTCTTTCCAGCCCCTTCTTTGCCTGTAAGGTCTCTTTTGAGAAATCCGCTGACAGTCTGATGGGAACTCCTTTGTAGGTGACTGTCCCCTTATCTATTGCTGCTTCTAGGATTCTCTCCTTCATTTTGGTCTTGGCTAATGTAATGATGATGTGCCTTGGTGTGTTCCTTCTTGGGTCCAACTTCTTTGGGACTCTCTGAGCTTCCTGGATTTCCTGGAAGTCTATTTCCTTTGCCAGACTGGGGAAGTTCTCCTTTATTATTTGTTCAAATACGTTTTCCACTCATGGCTGTTTCTTTCCCCCTTCTGGTACCCCTATAATCTGGATGTTGGAATGTTTAAAGATATCCTGGAGGTTCCTAAGCCTCTCCTCATTTTTTTGAATTCTCATTTCTTCATTGTTTTCTGGTTGGATGTTTCGTTCTTCCTTCTGGTCCATTCCATTGATTTGAGGTTCCCTTCCATCGCTATTGGTTTCCTGGACATCTCCCTTCATTTCAATTAGTTTAGCCTTCATATGTTCCTCTAATTTGTGACTATAATCAACCAGTTCTGTTAGCATCCTGATAAACAGTGTCTTGAATTGTGCTTCTGAGAGGCTGGCAATTTCTCAGTCACTGAGAGTTATCTGCTCTGGGACTTTGAGTTCTTCTTGAGCCATCTTTTGGGCTGTTCGTGCCTGTTAAGTAGCAGGATTGGATGGAGCCCTAGGTCTTCACTAGAGCAGGGCAACTAAGTCGCTGGGTTGTGACGTTGTATGTGGGGGCGGGGTCAGAGAGGAGCAATGGCGTCCCATCTGCCGTTTCCTGCCATGGCCCCCACCGGTGCCACAGCTGCCACCATCACCGAGCCCACGCATTTCGTCCCACTGCACGCGAGTGTGCCACCGCCGTCAGCCCTCGCCCCCTGGGGCCTGTGTGGTCCGTCTCACTGTGCTAGAATGCGCGACCATGGTCAGTCTGCCCCACACCCTGACTGCGTCCGGGCCACTTGCGCGCCTAGGTCAGGGGGGTCTGTACTGCCCGACCTTGCTCGCTGCTGGCTCTGCCCCTCTTACTGTCCGCATTGAACGGTTAGATGTAGTTGGACTTCTGTATAATTCAATTTTCTGTCTTTTGGCTGTGTCTTTGTTCTCCAAACTTTCATTGTATTCAAACTTGGTTGTGGGAGAAGGCACAGTGTTTCCACCTATGCCTCCATCTTGGCGGAAGTCCCAAATTAGGAAATTTTTATTTCACTATTTTGTTAAATAAGTTTTCATTTTTTGTTTTTCCTTCTCTCCTTCTGGCATTCCTATGATTCAAATGTTGGAACATTTGGAGATGCCCTAGAGTCTTATACTATCCTTATTTTGTTTTTAAATTCTTGTTTCTTCTTTCTGTTCTTGTTGAATGTTAATTTCTTCCTTATGTTCCAAATCATTGATTTGAGTCCTGGCTTGTGGACCACTCTGCCTGATTTCAGGAATTGTAACTCTATCCCCTGTGGCTAAGGATGAGCTAGCGATGACCTCTGAAATGTGAACCACAGGAGACAAAGCTTGTCTCTGGTAGCAAATGCTGCCTCAGTTTCCTCCCTGCCCCCAAAGCATGGTCGGAAGTCCTTGATGAGTAAGACCCCTCAGAAGAGGGGAAACCTAAGCCAGACACAATCACTTGGGAGGCCATCATGGAAGGACTTGGGGGGCTGCAACAAAGAGCAATGGACTCTTGCCCCCAGCTTTGGCATAGCCTGAGTCCCCATATACTCCAGGAGAAGCACTCCTGGCTCTAATCCCCTTAAGCCTGAATACCTGATGGGAGGGGTGCAGCTCCTTGCCTTGCTAGAGCTTGTCCTGGGGGAAAATCTGGCACCACAAAGACTTCCTGATTAACCTGTGAAATCTGCTCTGCTAAGAGTGCTTTCATTCATATGTTAAGGGTTTGAACAGGAAAACCCTAAAAACTCTCTTCCTGACTGACTCAGACTAAGCCCTCAGATTTCTTTGAAATGTTATCTACCATTTGATCCTTGCTGCCCTGTATTCCTGTGTATTACAACCCAATAAAGGCCCCTGGAGGAAGGGGCTTAAGGCCTTTTTCCCCTGAGAAACTGGCCACTGCTCAAGGCCTTTTTCCTCTGGGAAACTGGCCACCTCTCCTCCCCAAGCAGATCATATCATGTCTCAGTCTTGTTTACTTTCATCTGTGGCATATAGGGGGGCTTGCAAGGAAAGTCGCCCCCACACTGGCTTCCTTCCCTTCTCTGATAGTTCCCTGTAGATTTTTCTTTATTCCACTTACTGTAACCTTCATTTCTTCCTTTATGTTGTTGTTGTACTCAATGACTTCTTTGAGCATCTTGATCACTACTGTTTTGAACTATGCATGTGACAGGTTGGCTATCTTCATCTTGTTTAGTTCTTTTTCTGGGGTTTTGTTCCGTTCTTTCATTTGAGCCGTATTTTTTATCTCCTCAATTTGGCAGCCTCCTTATGTTTGTTTCTGTGTATTAGGTAGAGTTGCTTTGACACCCTGTAAAAGGCACCCTGTAAATTGTGTGGGCCAGGGCCTTAGGTGATTGCCAGTATGGGGCAACCCACTTCACCACTTTGTGGCTTTGTGTGGGAGGAGGGTTGAAAGAGGAAACTGTGCTGCTGCCTGGCTTTCTGGGGTTTGCTTGGCACTTGCCCCACTTCCAGTCAATTCATCCACTCCCTGTATACAAATGGCACCCTTCCAGCTATTGTCCTGCTGTTTAATTCCAGAGTGGGTGGGTTTGTATACATTTTAAGACCATGTGGACCCTTTAAGTAGAGTTTCCTAAAAATCTGGCAGCTTCTTCTGCTGCCCCAACCCCAACTGGTTTTTACAGACAAAAGTTATGAGGATTTACTTTCCTGGTGCTGGAACCCTAAGCTGTGAGCTATGGCCTGGGACTGAGATCACTCACTGTCCCTCCCAATTTTTATACAGCACACATGAATGTGCAACCACTCATGCCCATTTCACTGCTGCTGCCACTGCCACCACCTCTCCACACCACACTATGTATCCTCACCTCTCCTCTCTGTCTCTGTGTCTTCACCCCTCCTATCCATCTGGATGATTATGACTTCTTTCAATACTTGGTTGTTGAATTTCCATACAGATCAATTTTCTGACAGTTTCTGGGTATTATTTGTTTTGAAATTTAGTAGTAATTCTCTTCGTGGTTGTGTGAGGAGGTGAAGCATGTTTACCTACACCTCTATCTTGACTGGAAGTCAGCAATCTATAGCTTTACTGTTATTCCTATAAAATACCAATGGCATTTTTCACAGATCTAGAAAAAAATAATCCTAAAATTTATATGGAACCACAAAAGACTGTTAATAGGCACAGTAAGCTTTAAAAAGAAGAACGAAATTGGAGGTATCATGCTACCTGATGTCAAACTATACACATGGGTATAGTAATCAAAACAACAACGTACTGGCTTAAAAACAGACACCTACATGGTCAATTAATCTATGACAAAAGGAGGCAAGAACATACAATGGGATAAAGACAGCCTATCCAATAAATGAGCCTTGGAAAACTGGACAGATACACGCAAAAAGAAAACTAGACAACCTTCTTATACCATATGCAAGAATAAAGTCAAAATGAATTAAAGATCTACTAAATATAAGACTTGAAACCATAAAACTCCTAGAAGAAAACACAGGTAGTAGTTCTCTGACACTTTTTCCAATATGTCTTCTCAGATAAGGGAACAAACAAGTAAATAAATACATTTAATTATAGCAAATAAAAAAATTTTGCACAGTAAACCATCAACAAAAAAAACAGCCTACTACTGGGAAAATATACTTGCCAATGATACTTTGATAAGGGGGTTAATATCCAAAATTTACAAAGAAATCATACAACTTAACACCAAAAAAACCAAACAATTCAATGGGTGGAGAACCTGAATAGACACTTCTCCAAAAAGGACATACGGATGGTCAACAGACATATGAAGAGATATTCACTAATCATCAGAGAAATGCAAATTAAAACCACAATGAGGTATCACCTCACACCTGTCATCAATAAATCAGCAAACCGCAGTGTTGGTGAGGATTTGGAAGAAGGAAACCCTGATACATCATTGTTCAGCCACTACAGACAGCAGTATGGAGGTTCCTCAAAAATTAAAAATAGAACTACTGTATAACCCAACAACTCCACTTCTGGGTATTAATCTGAAAAAAGTCAAAACACTAATTTGAAAAGATATAAGCATCCTTATGGTCATTGCAGCTTTATTTACCATAGCCAAGGTCTGGAAGCAACCTATGTGTCTATCAATAGATAGCTGGTTAAATAAGATTTTGTACATATACACAATGGAATTTTACTCAGCCATAAAAGTAATGAAATCTTACCATTTGCAACAGCACACACAGAGAAAGACAAACACACTATTATTTCACTTATATGTGAAATCTAAAGAACAAAATAAACAAACAAAACAGAAACAGCCCTGGCTGGTGTAGCTCAGTGGATTGAGTGCAGGCCTGCGAATCAGAGGATCACAGTTCGATTCCCAGTCAGGGCACGTGCCTGGGTTGTAGGCCAGTTCCCGGTTCTTGGCAGGGGACGCACAAGAGGCAACCATACATAGATATTTCTCTCCCTCTCTCCTTCCCTTCCCCTCTAAAGATAAATAAATAAAGTCTTAAAAAAGAAAAAAAAAACCAGAAACAGCTTCATAGATACAGAGAACAATTGAGGGTTACCAGATGGGAAAAAATGGTGAAGAGTTTAAGAAGTACGAGTTAGTAGTTACAAAATAGTCAGGGGGATGTAAATGTAAATTATCTTTATAATTTAGACATCATAAATTATATAGATGTCTAAACATTATGTTCTACACCTGAGACTAATATAATGTTCAATGTTAACTGTAATTGAAAAATAAAAAGAAGAAACAACACAAATGACGCCCCCGAAAAAAAGACTGTACGCAATATAAAGGCATTTTCAGGTATTATAAAAACAGAGAATTTATCATCACTGACAGATCTTCTAAAGAATGTTTTTCAGGGCCCTGGCTGACATAGGTCAGTGGATTGAGCGCGGGCCTGCGAACCACACGATCGCGGTTCGATTCCCAGTCAGGGCACATGCCTGGGTTGCAGGCCAGTTCCCAGCAGGGGACTCATGAGAGGCAACCATACATTGATACTTGTCTCCTTCTCTCCTTCCCTTCACCTCTAAAGATAAATAAATAAAATCTTAAAAAAAAAGACATGAGGACGAAAAGAATGTTTTTCAGGGAGAAGGCAAATTATCCAAGAATATCTGTGATTAAGAAGGAATGAAGAAAATGGTAAACTGGTAATTAAAGCTAATAAATACTGCCCTATAAAATTAATGATAATAACAGCAATAATGTCTAATTTGGAGTTAAAATAATGATAGAGGTAAGCCAAATAGAGGTGATTGGACACCAAAACCCTAAATAAAGTGTTAACTACTTGAATATATCAGACAACCAAAAAGAACATTTTAAATTATCCCAGGACTTTAGAGACAGAAAATCTAGTGATACAATCACTTATGTTAACAATTTTAAGAAGAAAACTACATGGTCATATCAATACATGCTATGCAAGAGCATTTGGGGGGAAAAATCAACACCTAACCTTGACTTTTTACATTCTTAGTAACTAGACATAAAAGTAAACTTACTTAACATGATATAGAATAAACGATTGAGGATACAGTGGGCAGCATTTCCCTAAAATCAAGCCCAAAAAAACAAAAAAGTGCCCTATTTTACCTTAACAGTTAACACTGTAGAGAGAGGTGGTCAATGGAAGACAAAAAATTAGTAAAAATGTTAGAAAGAGACATCTGTTGTTTCTTAACAGAAGGTAGGATTGTCTACCTATAACAGCCAAACAAATCGACCGACAAACTGTTTAAACCAACAGTTTAGTGTGGAAGTTCAGCCTCACACCTAGATTTGGCTATCCAAGTAAAGATGCTTACTTCCAGGGTGAATCAGGAAAAGCTACGCATCTGTAGAGCAAGATACTAGGATTGGCAAGCTATTGTTCTCCCCTCCTCCCACATCATAAATGTTGAAATAACATTGTATTTGAAGCTGGATAACAAAAATCTCCTGAAATCAAATTTTATTCTGAAGGGTTGAATAAACCCTTGTGACTTTGCTCAGACTTGTGACTTGTGACTCAGACTTGTGACTCTGCTCAGACCACTTTATCTCTTGGCCCTATCTCTCACAGTTACTAATCGATGGATAAGCTTGGCAACCAGCCCAACGTAACCTTCCAATACAGGGCAAGGAAGAGCACTTTCACCGTAACATTTTTTTCCAAACCGAAAACTGCTTATTACATAAACTTACGTACCAGTAAATGGAGTGACCACAAATAAAAATAAGACATTCAGGGTCAAATTTCCTTTAAAAAATAAGCACATAAAACTAATTTTACTTTAAAGATATTTGAGAAGGAGGTTGTTCCTATAGCACTTCTGACATCCACATGGTCCCCAGTGGTCACCGGGTGCACTGCACTACGACCCAGCCAGCAGACTCCAGAGACGCACAGCGAGCGTCCTTGCCAGTCAGCCCAGGAAGAGGGTCGGAGCCCCGAGGACGCGGAGAATGGCCACGGGCCACTCAAGCATGAATATGCCACAGCACCTCAGGACAGCCCCCAGAAGGGGCATGGAAGGCTCCTGGGAGCCTAGGAGCCCGGGCCCTGCCCGCCCACGCACCTGTCTCACCACAGTGAGAGCCGAGTGCGCCTCTCAGACTTCAAATTGTTGGGAGTCCCCTGGTCTTCGGTCCCGGGCTCCTGCGCCAAAGCTCAGGCTGGAGGAGAGAGGACAGCCACCTGCCGCTGCCACCTGTGGCAGCCGTCTCACGGCTCCCGGGCTGGGTGGGAAGGACAGGGCTGCATGTCCGTTGGAGCTGGAGGAGGAGCCACCGGGCAGCTGCATAGAGGCGGGGGTGGGAGAGGAAAAGGGGGACCAGGGGCCACTGCGGTGTAGACCCTTGCCCATCCTCCTTCTGGAGGGCAGTCCTGCGACCCCTCGCCTGTACTCCCGGGCCCCTCGCGCTTGCCCACCTGCCCTGGAGAGATGACGAGGCTGAGGCGTAGAGCGGCCAGTGGCCAGCGCAGCTCCTACTCACCCTTCCCGTCCTGATCCCGCGTTCAGGGATGCTCGGAGAAAAGTCACCAGGATGCTCTCAGCGCCTCCCTGGCCACCTTCAGGGGGCGCGCGCGAGTCGGCGCGGGCCAACCTGGGAGATGTAGTCCTGGGGCCTCCGTGTGTTCCCCTTCGGCGGCTGTCAGCAGGGGGCTGGTAGTCCTTTGTTTCTCCATTCTTCCTGTCTCCCTCAAGGGCCCACCTCTGCTCAGGGCTTAATAAATATTGGAACCCCACCCCCACTATTGATCCATGGGGGCCTCCCCTTACTCTAGATCAGCGGTTCTCAAAGTGTGGTACTCAGACCAGCAGCTTCAGTATCATCTGGCAACTAGGTAGAAATGCAAATTCTCCTATCTATCCAGGCCACTCAGTGTTTACTGTACTAAAAACTCTGGAGTTGGGTCTCATAAATCTGCATTTTTCAAGCCCTTTGAAGTGGTTCTGAAGAACCAGTTTGAAATTTAAAGTTTGAGCTCTAGACATATAGCTCCCTTTACAAAGGACTTCATTATACCTATAGCATCGTCTCACACACACACACACACACACACACACACACACACACAAATGAACACGGCCAGAGGCCCAGGCACTTATGGCCCAGCCTAGACCTATCCTGTCATTCCGGCCCTCCTTCCCCCATTGTCCAACCATAGTTTCCTCTAGGCTGCCTCTGAGACCCCTGAAACTCAGTAAGGTCAAGACCCAACTCAGGATCTTCACTTCCCTCAATGTGGTTCTCCTCCACTGTGCATTAAGTCAGGCTGAAGAATGTCTACCACATGTATTGTCATTTAAGTGACATGGAAGTCACTTAAATTAAAGCTACAGGACAGAACACAAGACCCTGGGTCATACTGGAGCGAGTGAGGATCAAATGAAGAAGGAGGTATGAAGGCAGGGAGAATAACCAACTCTTGTAAGATTTGGTGGGGAGAAGGAGAGGTGCTGGTGCCTGACAGTGGAAGTGTTGTTGACAGAGAATATTTTTTGAGATGGAAGCATATTTAAATATTTATTAAAAGAATCCAGTTGAAAGGGAGCTGCTGTTTCACACTGAATGATTCCTGAGAATGTTGTACATCTGTTGCCAGGTGGGGGGATAGGGGCAGAGTATCAAGCACAGGTAGAGGGCTGAACCTAGACTAGTGGTTCTCAACCAGGGACAACTTGCACCCCATCCCCACCAAGGCATATTTGGCAATGTCTGAAGACATTCTTGGTTGTCACAACTGGGGTTGCTACTAGCATATAGTGGGTAGAAGCAAGGGATGCTGCTAAGCATCCTGCAATGCACAGAACAGCCTCCACAACAAAGAGCGGTCCCAAATATCAATCATGCTGAAGTTGAAGAACTTTGGCCTAGAGAGCAGCAAGCTCTATGTTATAAAAAGAGGGAAGAAAAAAAGAAGGGCAAAGGTCTGGTTTGGCAGGGAAAAGTCTAAAAGGTTTTCTTTGGAAAGAGAGCACACATAGGGTGTGTGCGTGTGTGTGTTTGTGTGTGTGTGTAAGGCTGAATTGTGGGATCTAAGCTGATTAAGAAGCAAACGAAAGAGAAAGCTGAATGGTTGGGAGAAAGCAGAAGGTTCAGCAGACTGGGAGTTTTGATGCAGGTCAGAGTAATTGGAGTAATTGGGAAAACAAAGTGGGGAGAAATTTCTGGTAAGAAAATAGAGATGGTTGATAATGACTAGCTCAGGATGTGAGAATAGAGGGCTAACATGGAGTAGTGGCAGAGCCACCAAGTACTCTTACATGGATTGTGTAGCCCTGGATTGAGGAATGGAGTGAACAGAGAGGCCAAGGTCATGTATGTGGTTGTGAAAGCCATTCATACACATGGCAGAACACTTTTTGCATTATTGGGAGTGACTGGTTCAGTAAATGAGAAAGTAGAGAGATCTGGGGGTGAGGGTAAAGTCAAATGATGGAAACCTTAAGGAAGCAAGAGTTTGCACAAGACTGAAGGGGAGACATGGTCTGGCCCTTTAGAGAACAGTGGGCTCGGGTGTTCTCATATATTGTCAGGGAGGTCTGTGTTTCACTCAGGACAGAGATTGAGAAGTGGAACCATTTGAAGTGCTTGAGGACAGAAGGGAATCAAAGGTTGTGAGCATAAGTGTCAGAGCATTCGAAGTCAGGATGGGAACTGCTTGAGAGGCGGGTTCACAAAGGTGTGCAGGAGGAATGAGGAGGGGCATGGGTTGGGAAGCCATCAAGAGCTAGATCAAGAGTAAGAAATGATGAAAACAGAAATGAAAAATGAAGTGTGGGCTTTGAGAACAGGGAATTTGCCTCATTCTTCAGGGTAGGGGTTGAGGAATCATCCATCCTGACCAATGTAGTCTTAGCAAGACTTGCGAGTCTTAGTTATAATAAATTCCAAATAAAAATCTAACTTATTCCTGGAATAAGCTCACATGTTATGTTTTTTAAAAAATACAGAGGGAGTTCCAAGATGGTAGCAGAGTAGATAAAAGCTACTCTCATCTCCTCCCAGGACCAAACTGAAATTACAATTAAAATATAGAACAATCAACCTGAATAACCAACTGAAGAGTAGCTGAACAGAAGTCTTATAACCAAGAATTTACAGAAGCCACATCAAGACTGGTAGGAAGGGCAGAGATGTGAAAATAGATGACCTCACTCTCATGGGCAGCTACTGAGATTCTAGAGGGATATCTCAGCTGCAAACCTTCCTCATCAGAATTGTGGAGTCTCAACCCCATGCAGAGCTTCCCAACTCAAAACACCAGAGCTGGAAGAAGCATCCATATAACATCTGGCTGGGAAAATCAGCAGGGATTCTACCCCTAGGGAGAAACAAGAGACTTCTAGAGGCACAGGTGCCCTCTTAAAGGGCAAGCACACAAAATGTCCTTTGCAAAAATATCTGGGCTCCGGCAGAGAGAGGATAGAGCAGAAC
The DNA here is from genome assembly GCF_014824575.4 of Sturnira hondurensis. Classification (NCBI taxonomy): domain Eukaryota; kingdom Metazoa; phylum Chordata; class Mammalia; order Chiroptera; family Phyllostomidae; genus Sturnira; species Sturnira hondurensis. Next base: position 85,946 of record NW_028093301.1, read on the forward strand.
AGAGTTGCATGAGGAGAGACTTGAGTTTGTGGCTCCTGAAAGAGAGCTGAAGGGATAGCCACCAAGCTCCCATGCTGACTCCTTCTCCCACAACACAAACACTATCTTTCTTGGGTGGAGCACTCCTCTTCTATGGCATCAGCCTGGGGGGAATGCCACAGACCTACCCTCCAATCCCCTTGTTGCCCCACCCTGCAGAACTTCCATCCTGAGTAGGAGTCAGCTATCTGGACCTGGGGTGTAGAGATCCGGGCAGACTCAGGGGGTCTGTGACTGGTTTGTGTGGCTCTGGGGTGGGGCCATTCTTCCTACCTTCCCATGAGCAGACTGGTACCTCCCCCAAACCAGAGATCTACTAGCCCCAACATTCAGGCTCCTAGCAATACACTTTCCCAAATCCTGGTGGCCCCACCCTGCCAAGCAGCTGATCCAGGAAGTCCCTGCAGAATCAGGAACAGACAGTTTTGTGGCTCTGAGATGGGGCCACTTTTCCTTTGCATGCCCAACCAGTGCAGAGCCTTCTCCTCACATAGCCAAATCAAAGTCTGTTTGGGCCTAATAAACTCTTCTGGCCTTAACCTGATGACTCCCTGAGACCTTGCCCCACCACAAAGGTCTGCAGGCACCCAGATGGTGGCAGCTAGACTTAGTGTACCCTGGGGCTTTTGCTGAGTGGCCTCAGACTGAGCATTGGTACCAAGTTTGAACCTGTATTGATCTGGTGTACACCATTCACCCCTACCTGGTGACTCACTGAGAACTTAAGCACATACAACTCGAGTACCACCAGATGCTCTTTCAGGGACTAAGCCTAAAAAGCAGCTGGCAGGCAAAGGCAGGCAGAGGTCGATCTCAGGGTGCCTTGGGCCTTTTACTGACCTAGCTATGGACCTGCTGCTGGTGAAACCCAGGCTTGGTCCTTCCCAAGTATACGCAGGCCCAGCAGAGGCAGAGACAAACCGTGGATTGCTGTGTAACACCAAACAGGTTGCCCAGGGCCAGGCACAGGCAGCATTTGACATTGATCTCCACTGGAGTCCCTCCCAAGAGGCCTCAAAACCAACACATCCAGTGGCCAGCTTCAGACAACAGAGGAGGATTAGCTTACAGAGAAAGACAAAGTTATCAATTAGCTTCACATGCAGCATATCAAAAAGGAGATCTCAGCACGCAACAAACTCTGCTGAGGCAAATTCTGCTTTGTGTAGTCAGCACCTAAACAGCAATATGTACACTTTGGCCAGGGTGAATCCTCACAGTCAGCCAACCTGAGGGCCAACGCCATGAATGAATGGGACAATAGCAATGAAGTTTCTATTGCAACAGGTATCCTACCACAGGAGTTCACACCATAAACCCAGGCAACCAGAACAAATCAATTTAAGAAGCTGAGGCCAACAAGAAGAGCATCACAAACAATGGGAAGACAAAGAAACAATCCCCAAATGAGAGAAAAGGAGGAAGTCTCAGAAAGAATGTTAGATGAAATAGAGGCACGTCAACTATCAGATATTGAATTCAAAGCCCTGGTTATCAGGAAATTCAAAGAGCTTACAATGAGCTACCAGAAACTACAGGGGAGCGACAATGAACTCTCCACAAACTATATCAACATGAAAAAGGAAATAGAAACCATCAGCAAAGGCCAAAAGGAAATGAAGAATACAATTTCTGAACTGAAGAACAGAGTAGAAGGTATGAAAAGTAGGACTGATGAGGCGGGAGACCGCATAAGTGAGCTAGAGGACAGAGTAGAAAGAATCTTCCAGACTGAGCAAGTAAAAGAAAAGAGAATCAGAAAAAATGAGGAGGGATTAAGAGAAATGCAAGACAATATGAAACATAACAATATTCAAATAACAGGAGTCCAGAAGGAGAAGAAGAACAAGGGATAGAAAACCTATTTGAAAGAGTAATAATGGAAAATTTTCCTAATTTGATGAGCGAAAAAGTCACATGAATTCATAAATCGCACAGAGTCCCAATCAGGCACAACCCAGAGAGGCCTACTGCAAGACACATCTTCATAAAATGGTAAACCTCCAAAACAAAGAGAGAATCCTAAAGGCAGCAAGGGAGAAAAAGAAAGTGACATACAAGGGGGTCCCAATAAGGTTGGCTACTGACTTCTCAATGGAAATATTCCAAGCAAGAAGAGAATGGCAAGAAAGAGTCCAAGTAATGAGAAAGAGAGGCCTACAACTAAGGCTACTTTACCCAGCAAAGCTCTCAATCAAGATAAAAAGCCAAATAAAGAGCTTTCAAGACAAAAGAAGTCTAAAAAAATATGCCTCCATCAAACAAGCTCTACAAGAATTACTAAAAGGGCTGCTTTAAGGAAAGGAAGGAAAAGAGAAAGAAAGAGAGGAACACAGGTACATAAATGGCAATGAATAAGTACCTTTCAATAATAACCTTAAATGTAAATGGATTAAATGCTCCAATCAAAAGACATAGAATACCTGAATGGATAAGAAAGCTATGAACATATGTTTCCTACAAGAGACCTACCTCAGGTCAAAAGACCATCACAGACTAACAGTGAAAGGCTGGAAACAAAATTGTCAAGCAAATGGAAAAGAAAAAAAAATCTGGGGTAGCAATTCTCATATCAGACAAAATAGACTTCAAAAACAGGGCCATAAAGAGAGACCCAGAAGGTCACTTCATATTACTCAAGGGGAGAATCCACCAAGAACACATTAACATCATAAATATATATGCACCCAACATAGGAGCACCCAATTATATAAAGAAAATCCTAGAGGACCTCAAGAAAGATATTGACAGCAACACAATTTTAGCACCCCACTGTCAAAAATGGACAGACCTTCCAAACAAAATATCAACAAAGATATTGCAGCATTAAATGACACGCTAGATGAAATTGACCTAATTGATATATATAGAGCCCTTCATCCCGAAGAAGCTAAATACACATTCTTTTCAAGTGTCCATGGAACATTTTCAAAGATAGACCACTTGATAGGACACAAAATGAGTCTCAACAAATTCAGGAAAATAGAAATCATACAAAGCATTTTCTCTGATCACAAGGGACTGAAATTGGAAATTAACCCCACAGGAAAAAACTCAAAACACCCAAAATTATGGAGACTCAATGGTATGCTATTATACAACAAATGGGTCAAGATAGAAATTAGGGGAGAAATAAAAAAATTTCTGGAAACAAATGAAAATGAACTCACAACAATCCAAAACTTATGGGACATGGCCAAGGCAGTCCTGAGAGGGAAGTTCATAGCAATACAGGCTTACCTAAAGAAGATAGAAACTTTTCAAACAAACAACCTAATCCGACCCCTGCAAGAACTCCAGGAACAACAATAAAGACAGCCCAGAGCAAGTAGAAGGAAGGAAATAACCAAGATCAGAGCAGAAGTAAATGACATAGAGACTAGAAGCACAATTCTAAGGATCAATGAATCCAGGAGTTGGTTTGTCTTTTTTGAAACGATAAACAAAATAGACTAGCCTTTAAGTAGGCCCATTAAGAAAAGAAGAGAGAGGACCCAAATAAACACAATCAGAAATGAAAGAGGAGAGATTACAACGGATACCACAGAAATAGAAGGGATTGTAAGGAATTACTATGCAGAACTGTATGCCAAGAAATTTGAAAACCTAGGTGAAATGGACAAATTTCTAGAAAAATATAATCTTCCAAAACTCAATGAAAAAGAAGCAGAAAACCTGAACAGGTTTTCAGATGAAATAACAGCAGATGAAATTGAAGCAGTAATAAAAAAAAAACTCCCATCACACAAAAGCCCTGGACCAGGTGGTTTCACAGGAGAATTCTACAAAGCTTTTAAGGAAGAGCTAACCCCTATCCTTCAGAGACTATTCCAAAAAATCCAAAAGGAGGGAAAACTCCCCAACTCTTTTTATGAAAAGCCAGTATCATCCTAATTCCAAAACCAGATAGAGACACAACAAAGAAAGAAAACTTCAGGCCAATATCACTGATGAACATAGACACTATCCTCAATAAAATATTGGAAAATCGCATCCAACAATACATCAAAAAGATCATACACTAGGACCAAGGGGGATTCATCCCAGAGATGCTAGGATGGTTCAATATTCACAAATCAGTAAATGTAATACATCACATAAACAAAAGCAAACACAAAAACCACATGATCATATCAATAGATGCAGAAACAGCTTTTGAAGGTACAACAACCATTTATGATAAAGGCACTCAGCAAAGTGGGAAGAGAGGGAGCATTCCTCAATATAATAAAGGCCATATATGAAAGACCTACAGCCAACATCATACTCAATGGGCAAAAACTAAAAGCTTTTCCACTAAGATTAGGAACAAGACAAGGTTGTCCACTTTCACCACTTCTATTCAATATAGTATTGGAAGAAAATTGAACTGTATGGAAGTCCAACCAAGGACTTAAAGAAGAAACATTTATCCAGACTGGTAGGAGGGGTGAAGACAGGCAGCTGCGGCAAAGAAGACTCATGGCAAGGCAGCACCTGGTGGACCAGGTGGTCCCACATTTGTGTTCATAAACCAGGGACAACTGTAAAGCAAGACAGACCACGCAACCCAGGATTCCATTACAGGGAAATAAAGCCTCAAAAGCTCTGGGTGTAAAAACCTGTGGGGGTTGTGGCTCAGGCAGAAACTCAAGGCCTCACAGGAGAGTTCATTAGAGAGACCCACAGGGTACTAGAATGTACACAAACTCACCCACCCAGGAATCAGCACCAGAGGGGCCCAATTTGCTTGTGGGTAGTGGGGAAAATTACTGAAACCCAGATAGAACCAAGCAAAGTAGCATCTTTCCCTCTCTGGCCTCTTCCCCACATACAGCACCATAACCCAGCAACATGGTTTGCCCTGCCCTGCCGAATACCTAAGGCCCCGCCCCTTACTACATAATAGGTGAATGGAAACAAAAAAATATGGCCCAAATGAAAGAACAGATCAATGACAACAAACTCAGAACTATAAACCACCAAACCTAACAGAACAAAAACAAAAACAAAAACAAACTAATCGAACAACTAGAAGAGGAACAGAATTACAGAAATGGAGATCACATGTAGGGTTATCACCCAGAAGGCAGAGAGGGGAGAATGGGGGAAAGGTATAGGGAATCAGCAGCATGAAGAGTAGGTATAACATAGGCAGGGAGTGGTTAAGAATAGAATAGGAAATGTAGAAGCCAAAGAACTTATATGTATGGTCTGGAGACATGAACTAAGGGTAGGGGGGAATGTGGGTGGGAAGGGTGGTGCAAGGTGGAGGGGAATAAAGAGGGGGGGGGAATAAAACAACTGTAATAACATAATCAATAAAATATTTTTAAAAAGAAAGAACAGATCAAAGCCCCCAAAATAGAAGTAAGAGATAAAGAGATAGTCAATCTATCAAATGCAGAGTTCAAAACACTGGTAATCATGATGCTCATTAAAATGGTTTAGTATGAGGAAAAAGGGAAGGCTATGAAAAGGGAAATAAAGGAAAATGCACAGGGAACCAACAGTGACAGGAAGGAAACCAAGACTCAAATCAACCATTTGGAACAGAAGGAATCAAGAAACATTTCGACCAGAACAGAATGAAGAAACAAGAATCCAAAAAACTGAGGAGAGGCTTAGGAACCTCCAGAACAACTTTAAACATTAAAATCCAAATCATAAGGATGCCAGAAGGAGAAGAGGAAGAGTAAGAAATTGAAAACTTACTTGAAAAAATAATGAAGGAGAACTTCCCTAGTCTGGTGAAGAAAATAGACTTCCAGGAAGCCCAGGAAGCTCAGAGAGTCCCAAAGAAGTGGACCCAAGGAAGAACACACTAAGACACATCATAAGTTACCCAAGATTAAAGATAAGGAGAGAATATTAAAAGCAGCAGGAAAAAGACAGTTACCTACAAAGGAGTGCCCATAAGACTATCAGCCAATTTCTCAAAAGAAACCTTACAGGCAAGAAGGGGCTGGAAAGAAGTATTCCAAGTCATGAAAGGCAAGGACCTACATCCAAGATTGCTCTATCTAATAAAAGCTTTTATTTGGAATGGAAGGGCAGATAAAGTCCTTCCCAGATAAGGTCAAGTTAAAGGAGTTCATCATCACCATGCCCTTATTACATGAAATGTTAAAGGGACTTATCTAAGAAAAAGAAGAAGATCAAAAGTTTGAACAGTAAAATGACAACAAACTCACAACTATCAACAACTGAACCTAAAATAAAAACAAAAACAAACTAATCAAGCAACTAGAACTGGAACAGAATCACAGAAATGGAGATCACATGGAGGGTTATCACTAGGGAAGGGGAGGAGGTAGGATGGGGGGGAAAGGTACAGAGAATACGAAGCATAAACAGTAGGTATAAAATAGACAGGGGGTGGCTAAGAATAGTATAGGAAATGGAGAAGCCAAAGAACTTAAATGTGTGAACCACAGACATGAACTAAGGGAAGGAGGGATGCTGGTGGGATGTGGGGTACAGGGCAGAGGTGAATAAAGGGGAGAAAAAAATGGGACAACTGTAATACAATAATGAATAAAATATATATTTTTAAAAACTTCAAACAAACAAAAGCCCTGGACCAGATGGCTTCACAAGTGAATTTTACCAAACATTCATTGAACTAATACTTCTCAAACTATTCCAAAATATTCAAGAGAAGAGAAGACTCCCAAGCTCATTTTACAATGTCAGCATTACCCTAGTTCCAAAACCAGATAAGGACACTACAAGGAAAGAAAATTATAAGTCAGTGCCACTGATAAACATTGATGCTAAAACCCTCAACAAAATATTATCAAGCTGAATACAGCAATACATTAAAAACATTATACACCATGATAAAGTGGGATGCAAGGTCGGTACAATATCTTCAAATCAATAAATATAATATACCACATACAAAAATGAAAGATAAAAACTGCACGATCAGCCCTGGCTGGTGTTGCTCAGTGGATTAAGCATGGGCCTGTGAAGCAAGGGGTCGCCAGTTCGGTTCCCAGTCAGGGCACATGCCTGGGTTGCGGGCCAGGTCCCCAGTGGAGGACACGTGAGAGGCGACTACGCACTGATGCTTCTCCCCCACTCTTTCTTCTTCCCTTCCCCTCTCTCTAAAATTAAATGAATAAAATATTTTTTAAAAACTGCATGATCATATCAACAGATGCAGAATACATATTTGATAAAATCCAGCACCCATTTATGATAAAACTCTCAGCAAAGTGGGAATAGGGAGAACATAGCTCAATGTAATAAAGACATATATGACAAACTCACAGACAACACCATATTTAATGTGGAAAAACTTAAAGTGCTCCCCTTAATATTGGGAACAAGGCAGGGATATCCACTTTTATTTCTCTTATTCAACATAGTACTTGAAGTCCTAGTCACAACAATCAGACAAGAAGAAGTAATAAAAAGCATCCAAGCTGGAAAGGAAGAATTAAAAATATTATTATTTGCAGATGACATTTGATAGTGTATATAGAAAACCCTAAAGATTCCACCAAAAAACTACTATGACTGATAAATGAGTGCAGTAAAGTAGCAAAATACAAAATGAATATTCAGAAATCAGTTGCATTTGTATACACCAATAATGAATTGTCAGAAAGAGAAGTTAAGAAAATAGTTTCATTTACAAATGCATAGAAAACACCTAGGACTAAATTTAACCCAGGAGGTAAAAGATCTGTACTTGGAAAATCATGAGACATTGAGGAAAGTGAAGAAAATGCAAGTAAGTAGTAACCATGTCCATGGATAGGAAGAATTAACACCATTAAAATGTAGATACTAACCAAAGCAGTCTACAGATTCAATGTAATTCCTATCAACATACCAATGGCGTATTTTACAGAACTGGAACAAATATTCCAAAATTTTATATGGAACCATAAAAGATCCTGAATAGCAATAGCAATCTTAAGAAAGAAGAACACAGTTGGAGGAATCGCACCACCTAATATCAAACTATACTACAAAGCCATAATAATTAAAACAGTATGATCCTGGCAGAAAAACAGGCATATAGGTAAATGGAACAGATTAGAGAGCCCAGAAATTAACCTATGTCTTTATAGTCAATTAATATTTGACAAAAGAGGCAAAAACAGTAAATGGTGTTGGAAAAATTGGACAGATACATGAAAAAAAAACACACAACTAAACCACCTTCTTATACCACACACCAGAATAAACTCAAAATAGATTAAAGACTTAAATGTTATACTTGAAACCATAAAAATCCTAGAGGAAAACATAGGCAGTGAAAATGTTGGGTATTTCTTGTAGCAACATTTGTTCTGATGTATCTCCTTGGACAAGGGAAACAGAAGAAAAAGAATAAACAAATGGTACTATGGTAAACTAAAAGTTTTGCACAGCAAAGAAAATCTGAGGGAGACTCTGGCCAGCAGTGTCTGCGATGTTGTGGATGAGATGAACAAATTCGTATGGGCTACCAAAGTCCTGTGGAGAAAAACGGGTGGCACGGCCACTCTCTGAGCAAGAGGGCTCCCTGACCCTTGCCTGGACAGGCTTTTATTGCTTTCTAATAACATACATCAAGGAGGGTTCTCATTCATTATGCTCAGGTTTGCTTTAAGTGATTACTTTTTACAGATAACAAAGGAAAGGATATTGCTGATTACTTCTTACAGATTAACAAAGAAAAAATGTTGCAAGTGCAGGGGAATGATAAGAGTGATTAGTCTGGTTACACTGTCCTTGGGAAAGTTAGCACAGACTTTAGGAAGTTACTTTAAAGATATGCAGTAAATATTTTCTGCTTCAATTCAGAGTGAGGGAGTTTTAGCAAAAGCAAGCCTCAAAGCAGCCTGGATATAATGCAGGCCTGGTTTCCCACAGAAAAACTGATCTGTGGGTCTGGCTTCTGTGTGCTAACTCTCACCTGCTGGTTTTCCGACAGGGCTGGGCTACATTTGCCATCGCCAAGTGTTCTGGCTCTTTACAGAAACCACCAACAAAATGAGAACACAACCACGAAATGGGAGAACATAACCATCAATACACCTGATAAGAAGTTAGTATCCAAAATTTATGAAGAACTTATAAAACTTAACACTAATAAAAAGACCGTCCATTTTTTAAAAATTGGCGAAAGACCTGAATAGACACTTCTCTACAGTAGACATACAGATGGCCAATAAACATATGAAAATATTCTCAATGTCACTAATCCTCAGAGAGATGCAAAATAAAACCACAATGAGATATCACCTCAATCTGTAAGAATAGCTATCATCAGTAAATCAACAAACAAGTGCTGACAAGGATGTGGAGAAAGGGGACCACTTGTGCACTATTGGTGGGAATGCAGACTATGGAAAGCAGTATAGAGTTACCTCAAAAATTTTAAAATGTAACTGTTTTATGATCCAGCAATTCCACTTCTGGCAATTTATCTCAAGAAATTCAAAACATTAATTCAGAAGAATACATGAGCCCTATGTTTATTGCAGTGTTATTTACAATACCCAAGATTTGGAAGCAGCCCAAATGTCCATCATTACATGGGTAGATAAAGCAGCAATGTTACATTTACACAGTGGAATTCTACTTAGCTATAAAAAAGAAAATTTTACCCTTTGCAACGGTATGGATGAACCTGGAGAACATTATGTTAAGTGAAATAAGCCAATCAGAGAAAGTAACATAATTTTTCACATAAGTGGAACCTAATAAATCAAATAAACAAACAAAATAGACACAGACTCTTAGATAGGGAGCAGGCAGGTGGCTCTGGGGTTGGGATTTGGGGTGTAAGGAATCAAGAAAAAAAAAAGAAAGAACTAATAAACAGACAACAGTGTGGTGATTGTGGGAGTGGGAAGGTGGTGGGTGAAGGTAGGAGAGGGTATAGAGGTTATAAATGGTAATAGTAAGAAATGCAATAAAAATCACTCAATAAAGTTTTTTTTTAAATGAAAGTAATAGTCAAAGGACCTGAACAAACACTTCTCCAAAGGGAACATACAGATGGTCAACAGACATATGAGAAGATGTTTGATGTAACTAATCATTAGAGAGATGCAAATTAAAACCACAATGAGATATCACCTCACACCAACTAGAATGGCTGTCGTTAATAAGTCAACAAGCAATAAGTGCTGGTGAGGATGTGGAGAAAAGGGAATCCTCATGCACTGTTGGTGAAAATACAAATTGGTGCAGCCACTGTGGAAAGCAGTGTTATGACCCAGTGATTCCACTTCTGGGAATTTATCAGAAGAAATACTGATTCAAAAGGATAGATGGATGCCTATGTTCCTTACTGCATTATTTACAACATTCAAGGTTTGGAAGGAACCCAAGTGCTCATCCATAAGTGAATGCATAAAAAAGCCATAGAACATTTACACAATGGAATACTATTCAGCCATAAAATGATGGAACTCTTACCCCTTGTGACAACATAGGTGGACCTGGAGATTGTTGTGCTAAGTGAAATAAGGTGGTCAGAGAAAGACAAATTCCATATGATGTTACTTTTATGTGGAATATATGAACAAAATAAACAAAATAGAAACACTAATAGAGAACAGACTGATAGCTATTAGAGGGGGTGGGTTGGGAGGTTAGGCAAAATAGGTGACAGGATTAAGAAAAAAAGCAAAAAAACTTCATAATCACAGACAACAGTATGGTGATGACCAGAGGGAAAGGGGAGTGGTGTAGAAGAGGGTTAGATGATGATGGAAGGAGACTTGACTTTGGGTGGTGAACACAATGCAATACACAGATAATGTTTTATAAAACTATACACTTGAAACTGATGTAATTTTATTAGCCAATGTAGCCCTAATAAATTCAATGATTTAAAAAATATAGTTTGATTCTGTTTGCTAATTTTTTAATGATTTTTACATTGATATTCAGAAGTAAAAGTGGGCTACAATTTTTTCAATGTCTAAAGTTATTTGGTTTCAGAATCAGCATAACTGCTCATGTCACAAAGAGTTGAAATCTTTGTTGCTTTGCTTTCAATCTGAAATAGTTTAAGTGGCATTATTCTGCCCTTTGAGGTCTGATCATTGCCTATTTGAAAATGTCTGGGCCTGATGCTTCCTTCCGGGTGAGTGGAATGATTGAAACCTTAAGCAGGACTTTGGACAAGAGTGCCGGGGACAGCGTGCTCTGGCCCTTAGAACAGCATGTTCTCTGTTTCATGGCACACATACACTGATCACCAAAATTCTGTGGCATACCAAAAATATATTTTTTGCCGATCTGAGAAAAATAGGTATACTTTTGATTCATTCACACCAGATGGCTATTGTTGGGTTGCCATAGTCACTTTTTTTTTCAATTTGACAATCTAAGGGAAAAGAGGTCAGTGCACTGACAAAATAGTCAGGTTTCACACGTCTTACAAAGTCTTGCCTCACATGGTGTGCCTCTTGTGGCACACAGGCTGAAGGTCCCTGCTTTAGAGAGCAGTGGGCTCAGGTATCCTCACAACAGTGTTGTCTCCAAAGAAGGCTGAGGCAGAAAGTCAACCTTCTTCATTTTATCTTGACAACCTTCTTTATTTCTTCTGTGGTAATTTTTTCAATTTAGATTTTAAAAACTCTTCCAGCGGTAATTTTGATAAATTTTATTTACCTTAAAACAAATTATCCAATTCATCCAGAATTCTAAGTGTATTTGCAACAAGGTCAACAAAGCAGTCTTTTGTGAATGTGTTAATTTTTTTCCTAATTTGTTATTTTGTGTATTTTGGCTTTTGTGATTATCTTACCTTTTATTTTTTTTCAAAGAATCACCTTTTATATTTATTTTTTAGTTTTACCATTTTTGCTGTTGTTCCAAATTCACAATTTTTTTATTTTATGCCTTTTTGCTGCTTTCTTTAGCATACTTTTGTTGCTTTTTTCTAAATTCTTTTTCATAAGTGTAAATATTTAAGGTTAAGACTTAGCCCTTAGATATAGATATGCACTTTAGATATACCCCATAGTTTCTGATGCATAGTGGTTTCACTATTTTTATTGTAGATATCCTAAAATTTTGGTTTTAATTTAGTTTTGATGTATTGTTCAATTTTTTTTCCCGTAGGCTGGCTCTAGTAGTATTTAGTTGCCTTTAACTTCATTTGAAACAATTTAGTTAGATAGCATTGTGACAGCCATCTTATCAGTGTGCATTTTTTAATTTTTTAAAAAATATTTTATTTATCTTTAGAGGGGAAGGAAAAGAGAGAGGAAGAGAAATATCAATATATGGTTGCCTCTCATAAGTCCCCTCCTGGGAACTGGCCTGCAACCCAGGCATGTGCCCTGAGTGGAAATCAAACTGCAATCCTCTGGTTCGCAGGCCCGCGTTCAGTCCACTGAGCTACGCCAGCCAGGGCTTCAGTGTGCATTTTTTAAAAAATTTCTCAAAATTGGTAAATTTTTTGTGTAGACATTTTAATATTGAAGATGGAAGAAAATATGCAACATTTTTGGCATATTGTGCTTTATTGCTTCAAGAACAGTAATAATGTGAAAAAAGATCTGTACAGTGTAGGGAGAAGATGCTGTGACTGATCGAATGTGTCAAAAGTGGTTTTCGAAGATTTGTGCTGGAGATTTCTCTCTAGATAATGCTCCACAGTCAAGTAGACCAGTTAAAGATGATAGCGATCAAATTGAGACATTAACTGAGAACAATCAACCATCTAGCATGCAGGAGATAGCTGACATACTCAAAATATTAAAATCAATAAAGTTATTGGTGAACATGTAAAGCATTTCTTTCATTTTACTGAAAGAACTAAATGGACATTTTGGCCAACCCAGTAGTTTTTAAGTTTGGAGAGTGTGAGTTGAAAGGTTTCCAGGTACAAGAGTCATTTTTTATTATGTTATTAATTTTTAGTTTTATTTCATTGTGATCAGATCAGAGATCAGTGTTATCTGTGCTACTTGGTATTTTTGAAATATTTGAGTTTTTCCTTGTGGCCTAAAGGAGGGTCAATTTTCATGAATAATTTAAGAAACTCATTCTGTTTCTTAACTCATTAGTAGCCTGAAAACTATTGGGAAGTTTCTCTAAACAAAGTAGTTTTCAGCCTACTACTTTTGATCAGTAGGTCTTCTTTGTCCTTAAATGGTTTTGACCTGTTATAATTTGAAAGAGGTAAATTAAAATTGATTACTACTATTGCAGTTTTATTTCTCCTTAGTTTTTTGGAGTCCTTTATAAATGATGATGCTATGTTATTTGTTCACAAATACCTTCCTATATTCCTATAAATTGGTCCTTTTCATTATAAAATGACCTTCCTTTTCTCAGTTAATGTTGTTAACCTTCACCCTGATTTTGAGCTTGTGTGATAGTATGACAAGCCTGCTGAATTTTGTTTGTGTTAGTCAAATATACCTTTGCCCTCTTGTTTTCATCTTTTCTGAAGCATTTCTTTTAGGTAATTCCCTTGAACAGGGCACCAAGTTTTGCTTTGTGATTCAAACTGCAAATCTTTTTTCTTGCAATAGATGAATTTAGCCCTGCTCATGTGACAGTTATATTATTTTATTGTATATTTTCATAGTCTTTTTAGTCCTTTGTTACTCTTTAATTATGTGCTTCCTGTTTGCTTTGCTGTGTTTTAGGTATGTTTCTTCAGATTAGTTGGAAGGTTTTTAAAAAGATTTTATTTATTTACTTTTAGAGAGGGGGAAAAGGAAGGAGAGAGGGAGAGAAACACCAATGTGTGGTTGCTTCTTGTGTGCCCCCTACTAGGGACCTGGCCCACAACCCAGGTTTGTGCCCTGACTGGGAATCCAACCAGTAACCTTCCAGTTCACAGGCTGGCACTGAGCCACACCAGCCAGGACTGGAAGGTTTGTGTTTTTATTTAAGAGGTTACTTGTATAACCATAAGTTTATACGATACTCTCAGTCCTCTCTTACTTCAGATTGTGTCAGTTGATTCCCTGTTCTGGACAATAATAACATAGCATGCTTTCTCTTTTTCCATTACCCCTTCTTCTTTGCTGCACCGAATGTCAAATGATTTTTTTAGTGTGTACTTTTTAAAAAATTTCACATTTATACACAGTTCCATTTCTTGATTTTAAAATGGACCTTTAATGAGATATTTTGATCCCTTTCTATATAAAAAAGATAAGGGAAGTAAAGGGGACCGTTCCTCATGGTGTGGGAAATGTAGCCCAGCCCCCACTCAGAAAGGCCAGTAGGAAGTGAGGTCCGGCACATGGGACCCATGCCCACAGATAGGTTCTCCTGTGGGGAATCAGGCCTGCATTGTATGTAGGCTGCTATGAGACTTGCTTTTGCTAAAACTCCCTCATTCTGGATTGAGGCAGAAAATGTTTATTGCATATCTTTAAAGTAACTTCCTAAAATCTGTGCTAAACCTCCCAAGTATAGAGTATAATCAGTTCAACCACTTTTCCCCTTGATCTGTAACATCCTTCCTTTTGAAGTAACTACCAACATTCTTTCCTTTGTTATCTGTAAAAGGTAATCACCTACAGTGAACCTGTGCATAGTAAATGAAGACCATCCTCAATGTAATGTACCTAGAAAAGCAATAAAAGCCTGTCCAGGCAGGGGTTGGGCACTCTCTCTCTCAGAGAGTGGCCATGGCATCCATTTTTCTCCATAGGACTTCTGTAGTCCGTGTGAATTTGTCTCTTGCAGCCATAACACATGGACTTCGCGGGCCGGAGTCTGCATCAGGGAAGTAGTATGTTTCAACACCCTTTCCTTTTCTTTTCCTTTTCATCCCAATTTTCATTAATCATACCATTTCCACTTTCCTCATCACTGGGTTTATAAAAGTATATATTATTCTCTGTAGCCATAATCCCCACATTTGTTTTCATTAGAATTTCTACTAGTGATTCCACCGAAGTGTTTTCTCCCCACTCATTTTGTGGGAGATCACATCTTGTGATCTCATCTATTTTATTAAACCAACTTTGTAATTTTTATTGATAGGTGACAACTTTAATGCCTATGTATCATTAAATTGTGTACTTTTAGGGGTATAGCATTATTGAAAAACAGGCTAGAGAATTAAACAGAGCATATTTCAAGAAAGATCGCTCTTCATTATTTTTTCCAAATTTCATTTTGTGTACACAGAAGCATGAATGCAATATGAAGTCTTTTAGTGGCAATAAAGTCACAATTACCTGTTTATATGACTAACACTGTAACTCCAAATATTTGATCTATAATGTTTACATGAGCAGTTTCTCATTGCAGTTACTAAAATGTATTTTTTTCCTGTTAGGAACCAGCAACTTATTTTTTGTGTTTATTTTTCTTTTGAAGAACTATTTCTTCTCTGATAACTGGGTCATTTCTATTTTTTATCAAAAACTAAAGGGTAGGGGGAGGAAAGAGTGATGGATTAAAATTTATTTTTTAAGGAAAGATAAAAAAATTCATTTTCATTTTCAAAAATTTACAGGTGTTGTTGCTGGTGTAGAATTTATTCTGTTAAGTAATCAGATTGTGAATCAAATGCCAGTTTCCCTTTCTTACTCAGGAATCAGCATTATTTTAGAATCATGGTTTTTTGTGTATTTTCTTAAGTCTAGCTACAGTCTGTTTCAACCAAATGATTTTTATTTGGCAATTAGTAGTCAACATAAACTATGTTGCACACAAACTCCAAGTCACCTGCTTTTCATTCTAGCCCATTTATCCCCCAAAGGAGAGTTTCCTCTCTAAAGAGAGGAAGGAAGTCAGTGAGAGTTGGTGCTAGACAAGTAGGTGGCAGGCACTCATAGCCAGACATTCCTGGCCGACCGGAGAGACACCTGCAGTGTCATGACTGCCCGCCCGTTGCACTGCTGCCGTGATGGTGGACCACTGCAAATAGTCTGTAGATTCTGTAACATTTAACATTCTTATTTTCAACTCTTGGAGAAAGTCATTCTTTACTAATTTCCACATCCACAGGATATTCTAAGCTTCTGACACCCACCAGATTCCTCGTGAACAAATCGTTTCAGTTGTCGCACGAGGACAGTAGGTGGTCTTTCCAGAGTCACTCTTACTTAGACCGATCTCAACCTCTTGTTTGTTTTTTATGTTATAACCTTGGACAGATTCTTTTGCCACCATGCTTTCCAATGCATCCTGGGCTGTCCCATGACTTAGGATGACTGACAGCGTGGTGACCACCACAAGGGCTGGGCATTGGCAGGAGAGGCAGCACTCTCAGCTGTAGCTAATCTGAGTCTGTGTTTCCAGCATGCAACTCCACCCCATTGGCAGATGAGCTCTCAGCCAAGGATTCAAGTATTTGTCAGCCACTCCAAAGTTTCCAGTAGGATCAGTTCCAGCATAAGGGTGAGCTAAAGCTTTCCTCAACAGGTGGTCCCTGCCAGCCTCTGCAGGAGACAGGCCCAGTCAAGGGCAGGCTCTGACTGCAGCCCTGCAGCCTCAGCATTGCTGCCCAGCGCTCAGGGAAAAGAGCCACAGGGCACAGCATCAAGACAAGTAGCAGAGTCCCAGGGGCATCTGCAGTCCCGGTGTCCCAGCAAAGTC
The DNA here is from genome assembly GCF_014824575.4 of Sturnira hondurensis. Lineage (NCBI taxonomy): Eukaryota > Metazoa > Chordata > Mammalia > Chiroptera > Phyllostomidae > Sturnira > Sturnira hondurensis. The sequence continues at coordinate 102,503 of NW_028093301.1, forward strand.
CTGTCATTTACCAACTTTATTCCTCTGTACTTGCAGTGTTCCAGATGGCTGGGCTTCAAGGCCATTAATGGGGCTTCTTGGATATGCTGCCCTCACTGCCATCTTTCAAGTAACCATAATATCCAGGTGAACATTTTTTCTTCCCTATATGCTCCCTTGGTCCAACACCACCTGAGATGCCATCATTTTCCAGAACATCTGCCTCCACATTGGAACCACGACAGAGCAAGGGTGGAACCTGGGTACTGTCAGTAGATGGAGCTGTAGTTCACTTCTTTATGTCATCGGGAGTCTTTTGGGAAGTTATACAACTAAGTATGAATTCAGGGGCCTGAGGGTTCACTGTGCTTGAAATGCTGTAGTTAGGAATTCTCTGTGAAGTGTTGTTGGATTCAATGACTTCATTAACACAAAACTTGGGTGTCTGATGTTCTCATTCATCAGGTAGCTCATCTGTAGCCTGTGCCCACACAGAACTGTTCCACTGTATGGAGAAAGCACATCTGAAGAGGGAGGAGTTACAAAGAACTGACTCAACTCACCAGGACTAAAACCTTCAAAAATATACAGTGGGCTGGGGAGGGCCTCCACTCTGCACACTGCCTACCCCCCAACCCTGGGGTGCCATCTTGCCACCTTGTGATCTCATCTTCAAGAAAAATTTATGGAAAATACATTCTCTTAGCTTTTCATATTAAAAAATTCTTGTTGCCATTACTTGAAAAACTGTTTAGAAAAATACACTGTGGACCTCCAGTCAAGATGGCAGCATAGGTAAACATAGCTTGCCTCCTCACAGAACCACATCAAAATTACAACTTAAAAAAGAATTACAACTACATTATAGAACACCAATCACTCAGAACCATCAGAAATCAAGCTGAATGGAAGTCTGACAACTACAGAATTAAAGAAACCACATCCATTCAGACTGGTAGGAGGAGTAGAGACATGCAACAGACTGGTCCCACATCCACACGTAGGTACAAATTTGGGAGAGATATCTCAGGACCGAGGAACCCCAGTCCCACACCATGCCCTCCAGCCCAGGGTTCCAGTGCAAGGAAGGCAAGTCCACATAACTTTCCACATACCTTCTGGCTGCAAAAACCAGTGAGGATTGAGTCAGCAGAAGAAACTTCTGGAGTCCCAAGCAGCCCCTCTTAATGAACCCACACACAGACTTATTCAAACTCACTCCCTCTGAATCCAGCACCAGGGTAGCAGCTTGAAAGGCACCAGTGGCGTGCAGGAAGGAACTGAAGTGTCTGGCATCAAGGTGAGAGCTGGGGGACAGCTTTCTTCCAGACAGAAGATGGCAGAGGTGATTGTCCCTTTTCTGAACCCTCCCCCACAGAGTCATAGAGTCGTCTGGCTGGTGCCATATCTGAGACTCCATCAACCTGGCTAACACAGTTTGCCCTGCCCTGGAGATCCCCTGAGGCTCCATCTCATCCAACTTACAGCTGTTAACAGTGGTTTTTCCATATCAATGGCTGGTCATGGCTCATGCTTCACAACTTCCACAATCCTTTCAAACTAGCAACAGCTGGCTTCAGTGAGTCACTAGCCCACTTGCTAAGTGGCTCCAGGCCTGGCACTAGCAGCAGCCATCCTAAATTCACAGCTTGGCTTTTCCTGGGAATCTCCAAGCCAGCACAAGTAACAGCCATCTCAGATTGTTTTATAGCTCAGGCAGGGTGGCCCTGGGCAATACAGAGACAGAGCTAACCTTGGCCTGTACCCCTGGGAAACTCCAGAGCCTGCACACCCACTGAAAAGCTACAGACTACATCAGAGTACCATCACCCTGCCCCTGCACAGCTGATGCTTCCCAGAGGGTGGTGATTGGTGGTCAGTGGTCACAGCTAATCCTAGTAGCTGACTGGTCTGGGTAAATCCCACCCATTGACTTCCAAAGTAACCAAAGCTCAACTACAAGGGGAGGGTGTACTCAGCCCACATCATGGACACACCTTGTGTACCCAGCTTGGGTGATAGGGGAGGCTGTGCAGCTACAGGACACCTATTACATTAGGCGATGCTACCAATACAGGGAGTCATAGCAGCTCTAATACATAGAAGCAAACACAGGGAGGCTGTCAAAATGAGGAGACAAAGAAACATGGCCCAAATGAAAGAACAGATCAAAACTCCAGAAGAAGAACTAAACAAAATACAGATCAACAATCTTACCATATGCACAGTTCAAAACACTGGTTATGTGGATGCTCAAGGAACTAGTGAGGACCTCAACAGCATAAAAAAGATCTAGTCAGAAATGAAGTATACACTAATTGAAATAAAAAAACAATCTACATGGAAACAACAGTAGAGTGGATGAAGCTGAGAATCAAAACAATGATTTGGAACATAAGGAAGCAAAAAACCACCAATGAGAATAACAAGAAGAAAAAAGAATAAGAAAAAACGAGGATAGTGTAAGTAGGCTCTGTAACAACTTCAAGCATTCCAACATCTGCATCATGGGGTTGCCAGAAGGAGAAGAGAGAGAGCATGAAATTTGAAATCTATTGGGAAAAAATAATGAAAGAACAGTTTCCTAATTTGGCAAAGGAAACAGACATACAAGTCCGAGAAGCACAGAGTCCCAAACAAGATGGATGCAAAGAGGCCCACTCCAAGACACATCATAATAAAATGCCAAAGATTAAAGATAAAGAGAGAATCTTAAAAGCAGCAAGAGAAAGGAAGTTAGTTAGCCTCAGAGGAGTTCCCACAAGACTGTCAGCTGATTTCTCAAAATAAACCTTGCAGGCTAAAAGGGACTGGCAAGAAGTATTCAAAATCATGAAAAGCAGGGACCTACAGCCAAGATTGCTCTACTCAACAAAGCTACCATTTAGAATCAAAGGGCAGATAAAGAGATTCCCAGACAAGAAAAAACTAAAGGAGTTTATCATCACCAAACCACTATTACATGAAATGTTAAAGGGACTTATTCAAGAAAAAGAAGATCAAAACTATGAACAATAAAATGGCAAAAAAAACCCTATCTATCAACAATTGAATCTAAAAAACAAACTAAGCAAACAAGAAGAACAGAGACAGAATCATGGATACCGAGAGCATTTTGATGGTTGCCAGATGGGAGAGAGGCATGTGGGGGAATGGGTGAAGAGGTGAGGGGATTAAGAATTGCAAAGAGATGGTTACAGAATAGCCTTGGAAATGTAAAATACAGTATAGGAAATGGAGTAGCCCCAAAACTTACATTAATGACCCATGGATGTGAGGGGGGGGTTGCCTGAGGGAGTGGAGGGTGCTGTATGAAGAGGGCAAAGGGTGTGAAATTGGGACAACTATGATAACATAATCAATAAAATATAAATGGAAAAAGAAAGAAAGAAAAACTGTTTAACTGAGTATAAAATTCTTGGGTAACACTTGTTTCTTGAGGAATGTGCAGATATTGCTTCATTGTCTCCTAGCCTTGAATGTCGCTATAATGAAGTCTGAAACCAGCTTGGTTTCTTTTTCCTCATAAGTTACTTAATTACCTTGCTGCCCCAATGATTATTTCTTTGTCTATGAGATTTATAAATTTTACTATTATATATTGTTGAATTACCATTCTGTGCTGATATCCCTGGGACACCATGAAATGGCTTTGAAGTGAACTCTTTTTTTTATTTGGTCATTATTTTTAAATCCTTAAATATTTGTTTTAATATGTTATTTCTATTATACTTCTAATTTTAATTCTAGGTGTATGAGCACCATACTCTCATTGTTCTTTGGAAGGGTTTTACACATTAGGTTCCACCATCACCTTGGCAGTAAACTTGACTGGCTCCTCCTTAGACCCAGCTTTTGCCTGTGTGATTTTAAGTGCTTCTGTCAACCCTTCAAGGTTTGGAATTTCACTTGTCTCCTAGCTTTATTAAAGGCAGTGCTTACGGCCCTGACCTGTGTGGTTTGTGTGGTTGGGCTTCCTCTTGCAGAGCAAAAGGTCTCCTGTTCACTCAGGTCAGGCACATGTCTGGGTTGTGGGTTCCATCACTGGTCGAGGTGCATAGGAGAGGCAACCAATCGATGTTTCTCTCTCAGATGATGTTTTTCTCCCTCTCTTTCTCCCTCCCTCCTTCTATCTCAAAAATAGATAAAATCTTGAAAAAAAATAGTGCTTATGTTTGTATCTGACATTTCTTTTTTTAAAAAATATTTTATTTATTTATCTTTAGAGGGGAAGGGAAGGAGACAAGGAGAGAAACATCAATGTACAGTTGCCCCTCGTGCGTCCGCTGCGGGGAACTGGCCTGCAACCTAGGCATGTGCCCTGATGGGGAATCAAACCGCGATCCTGTGGTTCGCAGGCCCATGCTCAATCCACTGAGCTACACCAGCCAGGGCTGTATCTGACATTTCTCATTACTCTTGAGTGATTTCTGAAAGAGGTGTGGAAAATTCCATGTCTAAGTGAGAGTCATTTTCAATTCTTTTTCCAGACTGTTGTATTTTAATTTCACCTATGTCCGGCGATCACACATTGATCATCTAAACCAGGACACTATGAGTGTGAAAGAGGGTGACATTAATACAATCCTATACTTGCATTATACACTGGGATTATCTCTGGGAGAGTAGGATGTATGGTCACCTGACCTTTTCACTGATGAGTAGAGTGTCTACTTTCAGGCTTCTTTCAGCTGGACAGCCTTGTTCCCTCACTCTCCTTCAGTGTTACAATTCACTCCACTGTTACCCTGGGACTCCCAATCCAGGCCAAGTATTAGATGGGGTGGCTCAAGGCCTTGCCTTGAGGCTTATTAAGGGTATTGCAGATACAGTCACTAAGCCAGAAGCTGGCTTAGCTCAGTTTCTGTGTTCTCTCACTTCCCTGAATGGCCATTTCACATAAGCTGTAACCCTAGGCAGAGATGGACAGCAGCTTTTTAAAAAAATCACCTTTCAGGAGCCAGGAAGCCCACTGAAGACTTTACTGCCCTTCTCTATTAAAGCAGTTTTAGTCCTATCACCCACGGAGTTGAATGCCCAGTGTCTCTGCCGGATTCCAGACCTGGGGTCTAGCTATCCTATGGCTTCAGGTCAGGGCCCTGCCTTGTGTTTCTGTGCCACCTGCCATCCATGGAGATGTGTTCCATGGCTTTGAGTCTGGTTATCTATTTAAATGTTGCTTGTTTTATATTTCTTTGCTATATTGAGGGGATGAGTTTACAGTGCTAAATCATAAATGTCTTTATGATGTCTACTTTGGGACATATTTCATTAATAAACATTAGACCACAAAGAAAAATCTCAAAAAATTCCAAAATCAACAATCACACTGACTCTAATGCAGTAAAATTAAAAATTAACCACAACTTAATGTTATAAATTACTCAAGTCAAGGTGGAAAGAGGAACTAAACATCAAAATTACAAACTCTCTAAAAATGAATTTTAACATGAGAGTTAATGATCAAATCATGTAAGATGGTGACAAAGGACAACTCAGAGGAAAATGTATTGCCTTATGTGAATTTATTTGAAAACAAGGGGAAAAAAGTCTAAAACTAAATGAATCAAATTTTCAACACCAAAATCCAGAAGAATATAAGTGGGAGGAAATGATGAATAAAAGCCAAGGCAGAAGTAAAAGTGGGGGGCGGGGGGGAGACAATGTTTGACCTGGTCAATAAACCAAAACATTGCTTCTGTGAAAAGAGCCAATGGTCCACTGAACATGCCTGGAGGAAGACACCCAGCTTGCTAACTGGTCTCACTTCTAAATTCCCAGTCACATAGCCCTCCCGGAAACCCTACAGTATTTCTGCTGCAATCTCTCTCTCTTTCCTTCTCTCCATGTATCCCCCTCCTCTGAAAAGCTATTTCCTTTCTCCTCTGTCCTCAAACCTCCAACACTTCCTTCCTGTTCTTCATCCTCAGCTGACCTAGCTGAGAAACCAGAAGCATTCAAGAGTGGGCCTACACTATCCCAGACAAAGATGACTACCCATCTCCATAAATCTGTGTCCAAACCTCCTGTCAGGATGGGTGAATGGCCCTGGCTTCTAACCAAAGCCAGTGCTCCTCTGCACTCAGTCTCCCACCACCTGCTGATGTCTCAAGACAGCTTCGCAAGTCGTCCTCTCTCTGCTGTGCCATTAGTCCCTCACTCTCCACTAATCATTCCCCTATAACATATAAAATTAATGGTATTTCTCCAAACTGATAAATATTCTTTTAACTTCATTCCTCTCTCCAGCTACTATCCCATTGATTTCATTCCCAGAAAAAAATTCTCAAAAAAGTTGTCTGTATGTGCTGATTCCATGTCTCTTCTGCTCAAGATCTCTCTTGTGGGCCCCTTCTGCTCAGAGTTCTGTCCAAGTTGTTCCATGAAACTATTTTGGTGAAGGTCACTGAAGGCCTCTATGCTTCTACATCTAATACTCAACTTTCAGGTCTTAATTCTACTTGACCTTTCAGCAGTGACTGAGCCAGCTGATCACTTCCTACTCTGCTTTCCTCCTACTTTACAGTGCTTTTCCCAGTGTACTCTTCTGATTTTCCTGCTACTTCTGGCTGCAACTTCTCAGTCTCTTTTGCTGGTTCTTTCTAATCTTCCTAACCTCTTGACCTTAGAGTGTGCCTAGAGAACAGTCCTTAGTAAGACCATCTGTCTTTCTGCACATACTCCCTTCCTGAGCTCTTTCTAATCTCATGGCTCTAAATGCCATCTGATGACTCCCACATTTTTATCTCTAGCTGGGGGTTCTCTGAACTCCATTCTCACATATCCATCTGCAATAATTAGCATCTCAGGTGCAATGATATGCTCAAAAGTAAACTACTTTTCCCCTCAAACTTTCCCTAGCATTGAGTATCTCTCATGGCAATCCACTCAGTCACCTGTCCAACCCACTCCGCCCTAGGGACTGAGAACACAAAATTATTAAAGCTTTAATCTATGTTTCTAGTTTGGTTGGGGGAACATCTATATTACCTCAGTCCTTACTACAATCAGTCCACAGTCAAAATCTGGAACAATAACAGCTCTAGCACTTTAGTACATTTAGCTCACTTTGAGATAAACAACTGAAAGTGCTGAAAAAAGTTCCAATCCTTGGCCTAAAAATGTGGTAAATTAAAAAACCCTAGGGCCCTGGCTGGCGTAGCTTAGTGGATTGAGCGCGGGCCGAACCACACAATCATGGTTCGATTCACAGTCAGGGCACATGCCTGAGTTGCAGGCCAGTTCCCGGCAGGGGACTCACAAGAGGCAACCATACATTGATACTTCTCTCATCTCCTTCCCTTCCCCTCTAAAGATAAATAAATAAAATCTTAAATTAAAAACAAACAAACAAAATCCTAGGGCATCAAGTTTATTTGCACGTTTTGCTGCCACCTAGAGGACTGATCAGGTACTGAACTGTGTGTGCTGACATACAGAGTCCCAAGCTGGAGGCTGCTTTCAACTGAATGAACTTAAAATATTGATACTTTTTAAAATCGTAAAGATTATTTGGAATTTTGAACAAAACCATTTAGATGTTTTAAGGCAGGAATTAATAAGACTTTGGATCATGGGCCCACTTTAAGATACGATGAACCAATGCATACTGTCCTAGAAAAGCACTGAAACCAATGAATGCACTTCTAGGGAGCCAGGACCACAAAAGATCATATCCAAGTGTAGTTCCCAGTTAAGAACCTGTGTTTCACATGGGAGTTATCTAAAACTTCAGAATTCAATTCAATTTCAAATACAACTACAATGCAAAAACAGGCTCAAAATTCATCTGTTTATGAAATATTTCTGAACTACTTATTGTTCCACTTCCCAGGGAGATGTTGTCCCACACAGAGAATCACATCGTGTGAGAAAGCAGAGTGGAGCTCAGAGCAGAGAGACAGTCAGGCCCAGCCATCTTCCCTTGATCTCCAACTCAACTCTGAGGACACCTCTGCTTGCTCCAGAGCAGCAGGCAGGCAGGCCCTGCTGGACCCCGAACGGTCATGGATCAGGCCTGCATGTAGCACTGGATCGCAGCCTCAGTTTCGCCAGATACAAAATGAGTATAGTGATAGTATTGACCTCGGGGGTGAGGATGAGATAGTACTGACCTTGGAGTGAGGGTGAAGTGAGATAATCCATAATAGGACATGTCCAGTTTAACGAATGTTAACTATTCATTACCTATAGATGGATTTCCAGGTCAGGGCTAGATAGGACATTACACAGAGCTCTTGCCTTTGCATTGCATCTTCAATATTCATGCAAGAGAAGAGTTCCAGGTAAAGATGGCCAACTGACCCACAGTGCCAAAATCTCCCTCACCTGAAATATAATAAAATTAACAAAATACAGGAGGAAACAGTAAAAAAATTACACTGGCAATTAAAGAAAGGAGATATAATTGTATACAACAAACTTCAAAGACTAGTGGCCAGGGAAGAAATGCGACATTCTGGTAACAATTAGCATGGTTCTGCATAAAGCCAGGTTCCCAACTCCAACTCGATCCCCAGATGAGGATGGAATATGTGGGCAGATGTAGTGGTCATTATTGCTGTTCACAAATATACTGTTTCTTCTTTTTCCAAACTCACATTAGGATAACAGTTCCCTGCTTCACTTAAATTTCACCACTGAATTTTCCTTTGAAGTTAGGCAACTAGCTTTGGTAAACTGAATGTGAGAGCAGAAGCTCTGAGATGTAGCACATGCTTTGACATGTCCTCTTCACACTGACGTGGTAATAATGATATTACCACGTTGTTCATGTGGCTAGGAAGTCACAGTCAACTTGTATCCTTCAGTACCACAATGAGCAGAGCTCCCCAGTGTACCTGTGTTGGACATGTAAAATGAATGAGGAATAAATTTTGTTGTCTTCAGCAACTGAGATATCAGAGTTGGTTGTTTCTGCAGCATGACCTAGCCTATACTGACTAATATAGCTGGCTTGGAGAAAGTACAGAATTTGCTTTTACTGGTAACAGCCTCAGTGAAAAACTTGAATAGACATTTCTCCAAAGAAGATATACAAATGGCCAATTAAGATGTGAAAAAATGCTCAACATCACTAGCCATGTGAAAAAAGGCAAACCAAACCCATGGATCAAAAAGCTATGGTACAGCCCTGGCTGGTGTAGCTCAGTGGATTGAGCGTGGGCCTGTGAACCACATGATCACAGTTCGATTCCCAGTCAGGGCACATGCCTGGGTTGCAGGCCAGTTCCCGGCAGGGGACACACCAGAGGCAACCATACATTGATATTTCTCTCTCTCTCCTTCCTTTCCCCTCTAAAAATAAATAAATAAAATCTTTTTTAAAAAAGCTATGGTACATTTACACAATGGAATTCTATGCTGCAGAAAGGAAGAAGGAGCTCCTACCTTTTGCAACATCATGGATGGAACTGGAGAGCGTTATGTTGAGCGAAATAAGCCAGGTGGTAAAAGACAAATACCATATGATCTCACCTTTAACAGGAATCTAAACAACAAAACAAGCAAGCAAGCAAAATATGACCAATGACACTCAAATACGGAACAGGCTGACAGGGTCCAGAGAGGAGAGGGGAGAGAATTATAGGGGAAAGGGGGAGGGACTCACATGAATAAGTATAAAGGACACATGGACAATAATTAAGGTGGGGGGCGGAAATGGGAGGGAGGTAGGGAGCACTGGGTGGGAGCAGGGCAGGGAATATAAAACAGAAAACTGTACTTGAATAAGAATTAACTTAAAAAAATACCTCGGCAAATCCAGATGAAAATTCTCTCATATTGATCCAATCAGCTGCTTTTCTCCAGATAATTGCCACTTGGGCTGAGAAATTAAAAGATGCCAACCCAAAATGCTTTTAAAGACTTCAATAGAGAATAGGCTGACAGTGACCAGAGGGGAGAGGGGAAGGAATTTCAGGGGAAAAGGGGAAGGGTTTACAGGAACTAGTATAAAGGACACATGGACAAAAACTAAGGTGGGTGGAAATGGGAGGGGGGTGGGAAACACTGGGGGGGTGGGCTGGGATGGGAGTAAAGGACAGAGAACTGTACTTGAACAACAAACAAATAAATAAATTAAAACAAACAAAAAAGCAAACCCATGAGGCAATACTACTTCCAATAGCAATTAATAGGGTTGTTGTTTATAAAAAAGAAAACAAAAAATAAGTCCTGACCGGTGTGGTTCAGTTAGTTGGGCATCATGCTGCAAAGTGTAAGGTCACCGGTTTGATTACTTGATTCCTGGTCAGAGAATATTCCTGGGTTGCAGGTTCAGTCCCTGGTCAGGTTGCGTACAAGAGGGAACTGATCGATGCTTCTCTCTCACATCAGATATTTACCTCCCTCTCTTTCTTCCTCCCCTCCATATAAAAATAAATAAACTCTTTAAAAAAATAACAAGTGCTGGTGAGAAATAGGAAGACTTGCACATTGCTGGTGGTAATGTAAATTGGTGCAGCCACTTTGAAAAACAGTTTGGAAATTCCTCAAAAAGCTAAATGTAGAAATTATTGTATGAACCAGCAATTCTACTCCTAGGGATGTATCCAATAGAACTGATAGTAGGAACTTAAACAATGCTTGTACACCAATGTTCATAGCAGGATTATTCACAAGAGCCAAAAGGTTGAAATAATCCAAATATTCATCAAAAGTTAATGGATGAACAAGAAATGGTATATACATACAATGCAATATTATCCAGTCTTAAAAAAGGAATGAAATTGACATGGGCATCATGTCAATTGACATGGTACAACATGGATGAACCTCAAAAACATTATTCTGAGTAAAATAAACCAAACACGAAAAGACAAATATTATATAATTCTACTTATACTTGATGCCTATAATAGTGAAATTCATAGAGACAGAAAGTAGAATGGTATACAATTGTATACCTGAAACTTATATAATTTTATTAACCAATGTCACCCAATAAATTCAATTAAAAAGAAAAAAAGTAAAATGGTGGTTTCCATGGATGATGGAATGAGGAATGGGGAGCTAGAGTTTAATAAGCACAAACTTTCAGTTTGGGAAGATAAAAGGTTCTGGAAATGGATAGTGGTGACAGTTGTACAACAATGTGAATATACTTAAAGCCACTGCACTGTACACTTAAATGTTTAAAATTATAAATTTTGTTATGTATATTTTACCACAGTTTTTTAAAAAGAGTAACAGTTTCCACCTCCACATACTATGGTATTTCCACAGACTGAGAAGGTCCACCAAAGTACTTCAACACTGGGATTCTGTGTTGAGTTGAAAGAAGCAACTATGCCCACAAAAGTGGGATCTTCTACATTTGATGAACTAAGCAGGATTCTTACCTGCAAAGAAGGAAACTTTAGAAGGGGTGTTGAAGGTGGTAGGACTCCCTTCAGAGTTGAGATTGGGATGGAAGGACCCTCAGAGATCAGTTAACTCAGCCTTCGTGTGGTATAGAAGCAAAAATGATATATAAAGAGGGGGAAAGAACACTGACATAAGAAATGTCCAAACCTGTAAAGAATTTTTATGAGTTTATTCCAAACTGATGACAATTCTGGGAAGCAAGATCTCATATGTTCTGCAGAATGACAGTTTGGCAGTTTCTTTTATACATTTGGAATTGAGAGAATGTAAGAAAGATTACATTTCTCTTAAACTTAATTGTTAGCTCTCGACAAAACTAAGGAACAAGTAGGAAGAATGTGTTGTTGGGGAGAAAAAATCTTTCTTCTACATGTCAAGGATCTTTCAGCTGGTCTAATAATTATATCCACATGCAACACAGCCACAAGGAAAAATAATCAAATTTAATTACATATATATGTATGGGAACCCCCCCACATGAGCGAGTTGGAGACCCCACATATGTGATATGTCCAGGGACAGGAAGAGAAAATGAAGTGTACACATGGCATTCTGAGCTAAGGACAGGTAAGGTGCCTTGGGGCTTCAGAGCAAAGGAAGGTCTTGCAGGACAATAAGGAGAGCAGGTGTATGCAATTAGTAGTTTGCCCTACTCTACAGACAGGTTGAAAAGACTATCTCAGATCATCTTTTATGATTAGCAGGGCTGCTAATTTAAAATCTCCTAGATAGTTAAGGGGGCAGGGGTGGCAGATGTTTCTCTTGAGCCCTCAGAGTCTCATTTGGCTTTAGCTCAAAATAATCTGCACACCACAGAGGCACTTTTGGGGGTGACTTGTTCTGAATCTCTACAGTGTTATCAGAAAATTCAACAAGCAGCCTCCTCTGGTCTAAGTGGACAACTCTGGTTTTTTCACATGGAGGCACATTCACATGTGTGACTTCAGATGTGTATACATCCTAGAGCAGTACAGGAATAAAAACATTTGTAGGTCTACAGATGGAATTAGATGAATGGCCAAGACTAAGAGGGCTGGTTTTGGGGTCAGACAGAAGCATGCCAAAACTGAGCTCCGCCACTGTGGCAGACATTGTTTGTTTCCCCTCTAATATCCATCTTTGTCATCTAGTGTGTACCTACAGCCCCAGCTATTTCAAATGTATTGTTTCAGAAGAAACAAGACTCTGGTGTTAACCCTTAAACCGCAGCCCTGCTTTGCTATAAACCTCCTAAGATATGGTTTCACCTAAACGTCACCACAGCTCCACCTTCCCCTCAAACCTGGAACAACTCTACCCTGCGCTTTGTTTGCTTCATCACCCCACGGGTGCTGGAGGCAATGCCCTGGTTTTGTTCAGATTGCAGGTTTGTACTTGGCACCCCAGGCTGTCTGGGCCATACCATGTGCTCTGACAGTTCTTTGCTTATAGATTTTTGTCCCCAGTAAACTCACTGTGGTATTTGTATTCTGTGGTGTTGAGAGTGTGGGGCTTGTGCTCCCTTCTCATGGCAGTCCCCTCAAACTCTTGCCCACGAATTTCCTCCTCTGCTACTTCAAATCCTACTGCTCTGCATGGGCGCAAAGCTGCAGGGCCCCAGCTGCCATCCTCATACCCATGACCACAGGCTGCCATCTCAAGAACCCTGATAATAGAGTCTCTTACTGCAGACTCCAAGAGCAGCCATGCCAGTCTCTCCCACCTTTACCAGACTCAGACCCAGTCCTAGGTGATCATAGCACCCAAGAGTAACATAAGTAAATGAGTGCCCTGGAGCATGCCAATGATGCCCCCTGGAGTTGTGCACCAGCAACTTTGCTGGCACCTGCAGAGAATAGTGTGACAGCCCAGGAGCCAAAACATGAACCTCAGAGAGGGAGAGATGATGGTTAAGTGGGTTACCAAATGTTGGTAGAGGGAACCTACCAAATTTCCCTGAACTTCCTCCAGAACAGGGGCTGGTGCATTGATCCCTGGGCTGACAGACCCCTCCTTTCTTGAGGCCATGGTCTCTATCCCCAAGTGCCTTGAATTTCTGTGGCTGTGCTGGTGAGGTCCTTGTCTTGAGGTCCTTCTATCTGCTGAGAGTGAGTGTTGACAACTGTGAGTGCCATATAGCAGTTGTGTAGAGAGAAGCGAGATGAAGTGGCAAGAAAACAGGCTTCCAAGCAGGATTTGGGCAAACTTTTCCTATAAAAAGCTAGAGAGTAAATATCTCTGGCCGTAAGGGCCATTTGGGATGTTTTGCAACCACTCAGCACTGCTCCTATATGTGAAAGCAGCCAGAGAGAACATGTAAATGAGGGGGTATGACTGGACGCCAATAAAACTACTTACAAGAACAGGCAATGAAGTGGCTGGATTTGGCCTTCCAGCTATAGATTGCCAACTCCTGAGTTTGAATTCTGCCCACTACTGGTCATTTGTAGGATCCTGACAAGGCATTCTGAGCCCCAATGTCCTATCTGTAAAATTAAAATTATGATACCTATACCTCAAGGATGTTAGAAGACTTTGAGAAATTGCATAAAGAGTTCCTTGCCCATAAAAGCATCCTGTGGATAGCTGTGTCACTACAGGTAAGACTCCAGAAGCAGTGAAGTCAGCATGGGCTGGATTAATAAGCTGCCAGTGAGGAGAGACCAGACAAAAAGTTCCCTCTGGCTCCTTTATACACAGATCACCCCCAAAATACTACCCCCTCTTTCTAGGACCTGGCGTCACCACCCCTTCCTCACCTTGCTTTGGGCGTGGCACAGCTCCAGTCTTTCCAGCTCCCTGGTGGCACAGTTAGCCAGAGTTGATTCCAGAAGCATGCACAAAGTGAGTCTGCACCAGACTGAATTACTATTTATTGCTATCTCTGCCTGTCTGCAAGGTGACTGATTGTTGCCTATGCACCAAGGGCAAGGCTATTTCTCTGGAAACTCATCTGTTACAAAAAATTCTTACAAACATTTCTGCCAAAAAGCAATTATAGGCTTTGGTAGTCTTCTGCATAGAAAGTGCACCCTCTGGCCATCTTGGTTTGGTGAATCCCACTTCAGGAGAATTCTATCTACTACCTTGTGGCTCTCATGTGGCCTTGCTTGATTTGAAAACAAAAGCTCTCCTTGACTCTCCTTCATTTCTGCATTCAGATTCCTGCGTCATATTTGTTTTCCAACTCCCCTAAGTCAGGGCAAAGAACACTGGAAACCTCCCGGCTGCATTCTCAAAAAGATACCCATGTGAAATCTGACTATTATTTTCAAAGGAAATGAACTATCAGATATGTCAAACCAAATGTTTATGCTGTGTAGCACAAAGAAAAGGGGCTTCAGAAGCAGACAAAACAATGTTCCCACCCTTGGCTCTGCTTTTTCTTAGCTGAAAGGTCTTAGGCCATTCATTTAATCTCTCTGAAGACTGGTTTTCTCATGTACAAAATGAGACACCCTAGACCAGGGGTATCAAACTCATTTTCACCAGGGGCCATATCAGCCTCCTGGTTGCCTTCAAAAGGCTGAATGTAATTTTAGGACTGTATAAATGTAGCTACCGTATTTTTTGAACCATAAGACATACCTAGGTTTTAGAGGAGGAAAATAGAAAAAAAATTTTGAAGCAAAAAAAAATGTGGTAAAGTATTTAATAACATAAATAACATAATATTTCATTCATGTAAATGTAAACAGAACTCAACATCAGCATTAACAACTATTATTTTTCCCAAATTGGTGGAGAGTGGGAAAAGTAAGTCTTATAGTCTGAAAAATACGGTACTGCTTAACAGTTAAGTGAGAGCTTGGCGCTGCTGTAGGGTAGAAACAAGGTGACAGGCTGGATAAAACAAGGTGGAGGGGCAGATTCGGCCAGCCTGCAGGCCTTGTGTTTGCCACCTGTGGCCTAAACTGTTGTGAGAATTAAAAGTAACATTAATCAAATGAAAAATTACTTAGACAATATCTGGCATACAGTAGGCCAGATATGGCCTACTCCACAAATGTCAGTCTCTCTCTCGTGCGTGCACGTGTGCACGCGTGTGCGTGTGTGTGTGTGTGTTGCATGGCATTGAGTGGCTCCAACTCCAGGAGACCCTGTTGAATGAATGATGTCTTGTTCTGTCCTCAAAACACCAGCTCAGCTCCTGCAGACTCACACCTGTGGCTTCTGTCATGCAGCCAATCCATTTCACATATGGTCCTCTTTCTTTCCTACTGCTTTCTTTTTAAAAAATTTTTTATTATTGACTGTATTACAGATGTCCCCATTTTCCCCTCCTTTGCTCACCTCCACCCAGCTCTCACCCCCTTCCCTCTGGCCATTATCATACTGTGTCTGTGTCTGTGTCTATGGGTTAGGCATATATGTTCTGTGCATAACCCCTTCCCCTTCTTTCATTCAGTCCTCCCCTCTCCCTCCCCTCAGAGAGCTGTCAGTCTTCTTTGTATCCAAGCCTCTGTTTCTTATTCCTTACTGCCTTCTACTTTTCCCTGCACCGTTTTCTTTTCCAAAGAGCCCTGCCTTCTCATGGTGTGCCTGGAGTCAGTCAACTTCAATTTGGTAATTTTTGCCTCCAGTAATTTCAGGCTTCATTGGCTCTAGGACCCACTTGTTTGTCTTTCTCACAGTCCTGGGATCTGCAGAGCTCTCCTCCAACACCATCTCTCAAATGAGTTGGAGGTTAGTCTCTTTCCCCTCTCCTTTTATCTAGATGCTGAAGCAAGATAGGCAACTAAAGAAGGGAACAAGGAGCCTGATTATAGAGGTTTAGACTCACTACTCTCCCTTTGGATGAGGGTGGTTGGGGGAGAGAGACAAAATGATTTTAAGTTAAGCCACTGTCTACAGTCTAGTTATTACAAGCACCCAAACTTATTAAATCAGCCTGAAACTCTTTTCATCTGCAAAAATGAGAGGATTCATCTTGTGAGGATTAAAAAATGTGTCCAAAAAAAGTGTGTCTACTAGGTACTCAAAAATGGTCACTGACATTATCACTGTGGTGGTAGTTACTGTTATTATTATACCACAAGGAGCTTCAGTTTTCTAATCTGTAGAGTGTCAGACTAGTGTGAGGCCATTGGTAAGTTTCCTTATAACTTTGACAGTCACTAACTGCAGGGTTCTCTGGTGAAATATATGAGCATGTCTAAGACATCTGGGATAAAAGATCACTCAAGGGCCATAAATGTGGTAGCACACTTGACCCTGAAGCGCAGCTGTTCCTGATGGGTTAGATACAACTCAGCTTCCCTTTTTATGTGTACAAAACAAGAACACAACAACAACTAAAACAGGTTGTCTAGCAGTCCATCTATTCCATTTCTTTATAGCCCTCACCTCAACAGAACATTAAAGATATGAGCAGTCAAACCTATGGTCCCTATGGGTACCCTAGAATCTGCAACTTTAGGGCCCTTACAAACACATGCTTTGGGCTTCATTTCTAGTGCTCTGAACTTGTTGGTCTGGAGCTGGAGTGGAGCACCTGTGTCTGTCCATGGCTTCCAACTCTGCTCTTGTACCTCTCCAGACTCGTGATCTCATCTGGCTTTCATCCCACCTCTGCATGGGCTCCAGATGGCTTCCCACAGGGAAAACCAGATGGCACCTCTCACCCCTGCTCTGGGGACACCACGTTCACAAGGCCCTGGAGTCTGTAGGAGCAGTTCTGCAGTACAGGCGAGGTGATGCCCTGTGGCACTAATCATTCATCAACAGGAGACAGGAGCTGGCAGGTGCAGTTTGTCCAGGTTCCTGCAGCACAACCCTCCAGCAATGGAATCCTTCTCACTTAGTGGTGGCCCACTCAACAACAGTTTCACATGGTCTCTCCTTTCCCCACTGCATCCACCCCTTGTCCCTCACCCCTGCTTTCTGGCACTGTGCTCCTAACACAGCCCTGCCATGGGCCCTGTACTACAGCCCTTGCTTCCTTGGTAACCCAGGCTGGGCCTAACTGGTGGTTGAGATTTGGGAGTTAGAGTATTTACCAGCATGACAGTAATAAAAACACCATTGCTGTGTGGAGGGGCAAATAACCCCATGCATGTAGGGGGAGACCCATGAGTCACAATCCCTCAGGCTTGCACCTGTGATCAACTGAGATGAAGTTTGGGGAAAGGTGGTACTTGTGGCACTTAAAATGTAAGGACCATGGAGCGGTCTGGCTTCTGGCTGAAAACAAAACAGTAGGCTCAGTGTAGCCAGTTGCCAATTCCAGTCACACTAAGAAAGCCACAGAGTCCCTTTGGCAGCTGTTAAAAGCTGCTGCAGGATAGACTTTCTGCAAAGCAGTCCTGGGAGTGGCAGACAGAATACACAGTCTTGACTGGTCTCCAAGTCAAAGTCAGAGTCCAGTGAAGAAGAATGGGTGTGAGCTGGGAAAAGGAACCTATGAGTAGATAACCCTCCAAAGCTTGAATTTGCAGATCCTCAAACCCCTTCTTCTCCCCAGAGGGGACTGTAGAGTGACCTCAGCTAAGGCAAGTGCCCTGCAAAATGCCACTTGTTCTACTGGAGATCCACTTCCCCACTCTTGATTGTTTCAAAGCTGTAGCCAGAGTCAAGTCCCCGCAATGCCTGAGTAAGAAAATCAGTTCCAGCTCTGGGACAAAATAGTACCTGTGCCAAAGGACTCACGGGCCCTGGGTAGTATGTGTTGCAGACCGCTCTGCCTGGTTCTAGGAATTCTATCTCTATCCCTTGTGGCTAAGGACGAGGGACCACCTTTGGAATGCCAGCCACAGGAGACAAAGCTTGTCTCTGGTAGCAAATGCTGCCTCAGTTTCCTCTCCTTACCCCCAAAGCTTGGTCAGAAGTCAATGACGAGTAAGACCCATCACAGTAGGGGGCAACCTAAGCCAGACTCAATCACTTGGGAGGCCTTCATGGAAGGACTCAGGGGGGCTGCAACAAAGAGGGAGCAATGGACTCTCACCCCCCCTCCAACTTTGACATAGCCCGAGTCCCCATGTTCTCAGGGAGAAGCACTCCCTGGCTCTAATCCCCTTAAGCCTGAACACCTGATGGGGAGAGGCGCAGCTCCTTGCCTTGCAAGAGTGTGTCCTGGGGGGAAATCTGGCATCACAAAGACTTCCTGATAAACCTGTGAAATCTGCTCTACTAAGAGTGCTTTCATTCATATGTCAAGGGTTCCAGCAGGAAACCTTAAAACTCTGTTCCTGACAGTCTCTGACTCAGACTAAACCCTCAGATTTCTTTGAAATGTTACCTACTGTTTGATCCTTGCTGCTCTGTATTCCTGTGTATTACAACCCAATAAAAGCCCTTGGAGGAAGGGGCTCAATGCCTTTTTCCCCTGAGAAACCGGCCATTGCTCACAGCCTTTTTCCTCTGGGAAAATGGTCACTTATACTCCCTAAGCAGATCACATCATGTCTCAGTCATGATTACTCTCATCTGTGGCAGCTGGGGGTACTTGTGAGGAAAGTTTCCCCCACAAGTATGCATAAAAAGAATCCATCAGTGGATTGAGCACAGGCCTGCGAACCAGACGATCGCGGTTCGATTCCCAGTCAGGGCACATGCCTGGGTTACAGGCCAGTTCCCGGCAGGGGCCAGTTCCCGGCAGGGGCCAGTTCCCAGCAGGGGATGCACGAGAAGCAACCATACATTGATGTTTCTCTTCCTTTCTCCTTCCCTTACCCTCTAAAGATAAATAAATAAAATATATATATTAAAAAAGAAGAAGAAAGTATTAAAAAAAATAATCCAGGGGTTGTGCAGAAGAGTGGATTTTGAAGCTGTCAGACTGGGGGAGAAGTGAAATATAACCTTGGGAGAGGGGAATTTTTTCTCAGTTGGGTTCTTCATCCACACATCAAAATCCATAACTGTGGCAAGAATATCCATGCTGGTCCTAATACACTGCTGGGATGGAACTTGGACTGGAGAAATGAGGAGTACATCACCAGAACTTCCTTGACATCATATTGATGAAAGAGCATAAGGGTTAAGGAGGTAGAAGGGTGGGTATTGATTTACATGTAGGATCTGAGAACCAACTGAATGGCACTGACTTATTAAGTCTATGGACCTGCGATGCTTGATGGCAGCAGTCTTCTGTTAACCAGCATGGACAGCAAGGGGTGAAACTATCAATGTGAATAGTGGGACTTTGGAATGGCAGAGGCCAGGAGACTGATTTAAATACCAAAGGAAGGAGTAGGTAAACCCTGTGCTCACCTCCTCTTGTGACCACATTAAAATTACAAACAAACTACAGAAAAACCATCATTGAGGACAGCCTGAAGTCTAGCTGAACAGAGGTCCTATAACTAAGGATATACAGAAGAAGCCACATCAAGACTAGGAGGAGGGGTAGAGACATGGAATAGGCTGGTCCCACACTTACGTATGGCAAGAATCAGGAGGGATATCTCAGCTGCAGAGGTTTCCCCTGAAGAGCAAGAGGTCACAGTACCAGGAAGAGAAGTCCCCCCAACTTCTGAACTTTACAACGAGTAGAGATTGTGACTGAGTAAGACAGAGTGCTTCTGGAGCCCTGTGCATTCCTTTTAAACGGACTGGACATGGACTTACTTGCTCACAAACTCCCTCACTCTGAGATCCAGCACTGGGGCAGCAGCTCAAAAGTCACTAGGTACATATGGGCAGGAACTGCACTGTCTGCTTCAGGGCAAGGGCTGGCAGGGGTACAGCTTTCTCCCATCCCGAAGTATTAGCAGAAGCTATTGTTTCTTTGCTGAGTGAGCCCTTTGCCTGCATTACATCTGAGTCTCTACCACCAGGCTAATACCTGTTCCCCCCTCTCTCCAACGCCAAACCCTCATCCCTGCCTTGTTGATTCCTTGTGACCCTACCCAAACTTCAGTCCCACCCATGCCACTTCCAGTTGTGTTTCTGTACAAACAGCCTGTTTTGGCTCATGCTGTGGACTTCCCTAAAAACTCTCAGAGGTTCACAAACCACAAACAAGCAGCACTGCCCTCAGTTGTTATGCCTAACAACTGTACCTGTTGTTAAGCATACCCATGCCCAGCACAAGTGGGAGCAAGCCTCAGTTTGTAGCTTAGCCATTCCCAGGCACCTCCAAGCATAGTGCAAGCGGCAACCACCTGCAGAACACTTGGTAACTCATACCAAGTGGCCCCAGGCAGAACACAGGCAGTAGCTGACCTTGGCCTACACCAGAGCCCTTCCCAATAGGTCCTAGAACCAATATACTAAGTGGCTAGCTTTAGACCACACCAAAGCACCACCCAAATACCTCCATGAATTACACAACCAAAGGTCCAACTTGGCAGGAACCAGAGTCTCATTAAAGTGAATCCTGCTCCATAAAGGCAGCCCCTGCATAACAGCTCCTCCACTGTAGTCATAGCCAGTCCTCACCACCAATCAGCTTGAGGATCGCTCCCTCCCACTAATGTGACAACAACAATCAAGGCTCAACTACAAGAGTAGTGCACACACAACCCACCCAAGAGATACACCTGGAACACCAGGTTCAGATGACCAGGGAGACATCACCACTGGGTCCCATAGGATACATTCTACATAAGACCACTCTACCAAGACCAGGAGATAGAGCAGCTCTATCTAATACATAGAAACAAATATAGGGAGGTAACCAAAATGAGGAGACAAACATTGCTCAAATGAAAGAACAGAAAAAAAAACCCACTCCAGAAAAAGAACTAAATAAATGATACAAGCAATCTCACAGATGCAGAGTTCAAAACACTGGTTTTAAGGATGCTGAATAATCTCAGTGAGAACTTCAACAAAGAGACAGAAAACATAAAAGTGGAGACTGAAAACAAAAAGAGAACTGGTCAGAAATGAAGAATACAATAACTGAAATAAAGAATACATTAGAGGGAATCAACAGTACATTAGATGAAGCAGGGGATCAAATGAGCAATTTGGAAGATAAGGTAGCAGAAAACACCCAATCAGAACAGATGAAGGAAAAAAGAATCCAAAAAATGATGATAGTTTCAAGGGCCTCTAGGATAACATCAAGTATACCAATATTCATATCATAGAGTACCAGAAGAGAAGAGAGAAAGCAAAAGATTGACAGCCTATTTGAAGAAATAATGACAGAAAACTTCCCTAACCTGATGAAGGAAATATACATGCAAGTCCAGGAAACACAGAGCATCCCAAACTACATGAACCCAAAAAGGACCACAATGAGACACATCATATTTAAAATGCCAAAGGTTAAAGAAAAAGAAAGAATCTTTTTTTAATTGATTTTTTGAGACAGAGAGAGAAACATAGATTTGTTGTTCCACTTACTCATACATTCAATGGTTGATTCTCATATCTGCCCTGACTAGGAATCCAACCTGAAACCTTGACATATCAGGATGATTCTCCAACCATCTAAGCCACCTGTCCAGGGTCCAAAGAGAGATGATTAAAAGCAGCAAGTAAAAAAGGAGTTAGTTACCTACAAGGACAGGTAACCTGATGTCTCAACAGAAACAATGCATGCCAGAAGGCACTGGCATGAATATTCAGGTGATGAAGAGCAAAGACCTATAACCAAGGTAACACTACCCAGGAAAGATATCATTTAGAATAAAAAACATATAAAGAGCTTCCCAGACAAGAAAAAGCTAAAGGAGTTCACTACTACTAATACACTATTACGAGAAATGTTAAAGAAACTCTTTTAAGAAGAAAAAAGGTCAAAATATAAATAATAAAATGGCTATAACTATGTTTATCAAAAATTACTTTAAATATAAGTAGATTAAATGTTCCAATCAAAAGACACAGTGGCTGAATGGATAACAAAATGAGATCCTTACACATGCTGCCTATAATAGACTCATTCCAGATAGAAAGATGCATACGGGCTGAAAGTAAAGGGGTGGAAAAATATATTTCATGAAAATGGGAACTTCCTGCCTCACAGGAGAGGTCATAGGAGAGACCCACAGGGTCCTTGAATGTACCCAAGCCTGCCCACCCACCCAGGAACCAGCACCAGAAAGATCCAATTTGCTTGTGGATAGCAGAGGAAGTGACTGAAAGCTGGCAGAGAGCTAAACAAGTGCCATTGTTCCTTCTTGGACCCCCTCCCCCACATACGGCAAGCAGCAACTTGGGTGCCCCGTCCTGGTGAATACCTAAGTCTCTGTGCCTTACTACATAACAGGAGCACCTAGACAAAAAATTGCCCAAGTTAAAGAATAAATCAAAGTTCCACAAAAAATACAACTGAGTGACAAAGAGATAGCCAACCTATCAGATGCACAGTTCAAAATACTGGTAACCAGGATTCTCACAGAATTGGTTGTGTATGATTGAAAAATAGAAGAAAAACTGAAGGCTATGAAAAGGGATATAAAAGAAAATGCACAGGGAACCAACAGTGACAGGAAGGAAACTGGTAACTCAAATCAAGGGTTTGGACCAGAAGGAAGAAATAAACATTCAACCAGAACAGAATGCAGAAACAAGAATTAAAAAAATGGAGAGAGGCTTAGGAACCTCTAGGATAACTTTACATGTTCCAACATCCAAAACATAGGGGTGGGGTGCCAGAAAGAGAAGAATAAGAGCAAGAAATTGAAAATTTATTTGAAAACATAATAAAGGAGAACTTCCCCAGTCTGGTAAAGGAAATTGACTTCCAGGAAGTCCAGGAAACTCAGAGTCCCAAAGAAGTTGGACCCAAGGAAGCACACACCAAGGCACATCATAATTACATTACCCAAGACTAAAGACAAGGAAAGAATCATTCTCTTTAAAAGCATCAAGAGAAAAGGAGAGAGTTACCTACAAAGGGGTGCCCATAAGACTACTATGTGATTTCTCAAAAGAAACATTGCAGGCAAGAAGGGGATGGGAAGAAGTATTCCAAGTCATGAAAGGCAAGGACCTACATCCAAGATTACTTTATCCAGCAAAGTTATCATTTAGAATGAAAGAGCAGATAAAATGCTTCCCAGGTAAGGTCAAGTTAAAGGAGTTCATCATCACCATGCCCTTATTACATGAAGTGTTAAAGGGACTTATCTAAGAAAAAGAAGATAAAAAATAGGAACAGTAAAATGACAACAAACTTACAACTATCAACAACCAAACCTAAAACAAAAACAAAAACAAAACAAGGCAAACAACTAGAACAAGAACAGAATCACAGAAATGGAGATCAGGGTTATCAGCGGGGATAGGGAGGCGAGGGGATGGGGGAAAAGGTACAGAGAATAAGTAGCATAAATGGTAGCCACAAAATAGACAAGGGGAAGTTTAGAATACTATAGAAAATGTAGAAGCCAAGGAATTTATAAGTACAACCCATGCACATGAACTAAGGGAGGGCTGGGAATGTGGGTGGGAGGGGCTGTGCAGGGTGGAAGGGAATAAAAGGAGGAAATGGGACAACTGTAATAGCATAATCAATAAAATATAGTTAAAAATAAAATGCAGTATATTAACCTCAAAAAACAAAAACAAACAAATGATGATATTTTGATTGGTATAGGATTCCAGGTTGGTAGTTAATTTTTCGAGCACATTGAAGATTTAATTTCACAGCCTTCTGGCTTCCACTGAAATTGCTGAAAAAAATCAGCTGCCTGAGTGCCATTCTTTGGAAAGTAATTAGTTTCCCCCACCCCAGCTATTTTTAACAATTTTCTTTTGTTTTTATTTCTGAAGTATTGTTATTAGTAATCTAGGTATGGGCTTCTTTTCCTTTATTTTGTTTGGGGTTCATAGTGACTCCTGAATTGATGGGTTGGTTTCTGTCTTCACTGCAGGAAATTGTCAGCCATTAATTTTTCAAATATTTTCTTCCACTACATTCATTCTCTCTCTTCTCCCCTTCTGGGACTTTGATAATCAAACATATGGCAAACATTCCCCCTGTATTTTCCCTGTCTCCTAACCTCACTACATGTTTCATTTTGGATATTTTCTTCTCATTTGTCTTCCAGTTCACAAATTCTTTTTAGTTATAACTCTGCTTACAGACTCATCTATTCAGTACTTTGATTCAGTTGTAGAATTTCTAATTTCTTCTTTCTCACGTCTACTCTGCCAGTTTTTATAGTGTCCAGTTCTCTGTCAAAATTTTATCTTTTATCTCCTTGAACATATAAGCACAATTATTTTAAAATCTATGTCTAATAATTCTACTATATGGCGCTGTGTGACTGTTTCTATTGCTCGTCATTTCTTGTGGCTCTTTTTCCTAACATCTTATCTCTTCATATGCCTGATGAGGGTGATTGTGTGCCAGACATAATACTTGAAACATTGTTCGTGGAAATAACTTGAGAACCTGAGTGATCTTATTCCAAGAGGATTTTCATTTTCTTCTGTCAGCCACCAGAGGGCACCAGCAATCAAGATTTTCTTAATTTACAGGCAGGTATTTACATTTCCTAGGCCACATTGCTGACTTGAGGCCAGGTTGCAATCCCTGCAAAGGCTGGTTTCCTTCTAGTGTAGTTTTTGATAATCAAACCCAAAACAGGCTGTGGGAGCTAATTTTTGTGTTCTAATCTGTGAAGCTGTCAAAAGCATTACTTATTTTAGTTTCTCAATCTCTTTTCTATGAATACTGAATTATCCCAAAGCAAGAGACCTCAAATGCAGTACTTAATTCACTTGATTTTTTGTTTATCTTGTCTATCTTTACCTGGTAATTCTTCATTAGCTTCTTTTTATTTAATTTATTTTTTTTATCTTCATTAACTTCTTATTGCCTCAATGTCTATTGATATTTTATTCACCTTTTTTAGTTTTTCTCAACAGGTAGGTAGTCCAAATAACCTGTTCCACTGTTCCTGGAAGTGGAAGTCTCTGCTTTGGAAATTTTAAAAGATTATTATTGTTATAATATCCTGACTGCTTATTTTGAGTACCTTTGATGAGAAAAATGTGCAATAAACTCCCATTTATCTTGCATGATTGGCGACTATAGAAGACACAAATTATGTTAAGCCCAAATTGCTTTGGTTCAGCTTTGATTAAAGCTAAAATCAAAAGTCACAATTTTTAAAAGATAAATTTTACAAAATTATCTATGCAAATTGTTTTGAAAATGTAAAACACTGGGTGAAGAAATAGCCTTTGTTGTCAGTAGAAGGAAAAAATAATAACAACTAGAAAAAAATAAATGAAATAGGTGAACACACAATGCAATATACAGATGATCTATTATACAATGGTACACCTGATACCTATATAATTTTATTAACAAATGTCACCCCAATAAATTCAATTTTTAAAAGTTTTAAAAAAGAAAAAAATTATATAGAATCTAAAGAACAATACAAAAGACCAATAAAACCAAGATCTGGTTCTTTGAAAAGATAAACTTTTAAGAAGACTCATCAAAGAGAGGACCCAAATAAATAAAATCAGAAATGAAAGAGGAGAAGTTAACAAGTGACACCACAGAAATTCTAAGGATTATAAGAAAATACTATGAACAAATTATAATGATATGCCAACAAATTGAACAACTTGGAGAAAATAGATACATTTCTTGGAAACATACATTCTTCCAAGGCTGAATCAAGAAGAAAATCTGAATAGGCCAACAACTACTAAAAGAATTGAATTCGTAATCAAAAAACTCCCAACAAACAAAAGTCCTGGACGAGATGGATTCACAGGTGAATTTTACCAAACATTCAATGAATTATATTTTACAAAGACCACCATTACCCTGATGTTCTACAACAACAACAAAAATACACTAGAAGAGAGAGAGAGAGAGAGAGAAGTATAGGCCAATGTGGTGAACATATATGCAAAATCCTCAATAAATATTAAGTAGTAAACCAAATTCAGTAGTAGTACATTAAAAAGATCATATACCATGAGCAAGTGGAATTTATTCCTGTGATGCAAGATTGGCTCAAGATCCACAAATCAATTAATGTGATATACCATATAAACAAAATGTAGAATAAAAATCATATGATTGTATGAATAGACGTAGAAAAGAATCTGACAAAATCCAGCATCCATTTATGATAAAAACTCTCAGCAAATTAGGAATAGAGGAAACAGACTTCAATACAATAAAGGCCATATATAACACACCCACAGCTAACATCATACCCAATGGTTAAAAGCTAAAAGCATTTTCCTTAAGATCAAGGACAAGACAAGATGTCCACTTTCACCACTTTTATTCAATACAGTATTAGAAATTTTAGCCACAGCAATCAGAGAATAAAAAGAAATAAAAGGCTCTCAAATTGGAAAGGAAGAAGTAAAACTTTATTCTTTGTAGATGACATGATAATATAGATTCCTAAAGATTCCACCAAAAATGTATTAGAACAGATAAATTAATTCAGTAAAGTAGCAGGATACAAAATTAATATTCAGAAATCAGTTGCATTTTTATATACCATTAGCAACTATCAGGAAGAGAAATTTAAAAAGCACTCCCTTTACAATTGCATCAAAAAATACCTAGGAACAAACTTAACCAAAGAGCTTAAAGACCTGTACTCAGACAATCATAAGACATTGAAGAAAGAAATTGAAAAAGATATAGATAAATAAAAACATATACTATTTTTATGGATAGGAAGAATTAACATCATTTACATGTCTATACTACCCAAAGCAATCTACAGATTCAATGCAATCCCTAACAAAATACCAATGGCATTTTTTCACATAAGTAGAACAAATAATCCTACAATTTATATGGAATCACAAAATAGCCCCAGTAGCCAAAGCAATATTGAGAAAGAAGAACAAAGTTGGAGATATCATATACTATAAGGTGATGGTGATCAAAACAGCATGGTACTGGCCTAAAAACAGACACATAGATCAATGGAACAAAACAGAGAGCCCATAAATAAATGTATACTTATATGCTCAACTAATCTATAACAAAGGAGGCAAAAATACACAATGGATTACATGAGGTAAAAGGGGTAAAGAGAGCATCTTCAATACATGCTGTTGAGAAAACTGGACAGACACATGCCAAAGAAGAAAGCTGTATCAATTTCTTACACCACAAAGCTCAAATGTATTGAAAACTTAAACGTAAGGCCTGAAATTATAAAACTCCTAGAAGAAAACATAAGCAGTAATCTCTTTAATACCACTCTTAGCGATATTTTTTGGATATGTTTCATCAGGCAGGGAAAACAAAAGAAAAAAATAAATGGGAATATGTAAAAATAAAGAGTTTTTCCACAGTGAAGGAAACTACCAACAAAATGAAAAGATGATCTCCTGAACAAAGAAGGTATTCATTAATGATATATCTGAAAAGGGGTTAATATCCCAAATATAATAGCAACTCATACAGGTGAACACCAAAAAACAAATGATCTGATTAAAAAATGGGCAGAGGACCTGCATAGACATTTCTTCAAAGAGGACACACAGATGTCGAAAAGACATATAAAAATAGTCTCAGTATCACTAAGCATCAGGGAAATGCAAATTAAAACCGCAATGAAATATCACTTCACACCTGTCACAATAGCTATCATTAATAAATCAATCAATAAATATTAGCAAGGATGTGGAGAAAAGGGAACCCTTGTGCATTGTTCGTGAGAATGCAGGTTGGTGCAGCCACTGTGGAAAACAGTATAAAGAGTCCTCAAAAAATTAAAAACGGAACCACCATATGACCCAGCAGTCCCTTTGGGATATTTATCCGAAGAAATTTAAAACACTAATTTGAAAAGATATATGCCTAAGTTTATTGCAGCATAATTTATAATAGCTAAGATATGGAAGCAACCCCAGTGCCCATCAAAAGAGAAGTGGATAAAAATGTTGTGGTACATATGTACAATGGAATATCACTCAGTCATAAAAAGCATGGCATCTTCCTGGCTGGTGTGGCTCAGTGGATTGAGCACAGGCCTGCGAACCAGAGGATCGCGGTTCGATTCCCAGTCAGGGCACATGCCTGGGTTGCAGGCTGGTTCCCTGCAGGCCAACTCCCAGCAAGGGACACACGAAAGGTAACCATACATTGATGTTTCTCTCCCTCTCCTTCCCCTCTAAAGATAAATAAATAAATAAAATCTTAAAAAAAATAATATGCCAGGTCCCATTTAAAAAAAAAAAAGCATGGCATCTTGCCATTTGTGACAACATGGATAGACCTGGGGGTATTAAACTAAGTAAAACAAATCAGAGAAAGACAAATATCATACGACTTCACTTATATGTGGAATCTAAACAATAAAATAAATAAACAAATACAAAAGAAACAAACCCATAGATACAGAGAACATTTTGATGGCTGCCAGATGGGAGTGGGTTGGAGAGATAGATGAAAAGGGGAAAGAGATTAAGATGTAAATTGCTAGTTATAAAAACAATCCTGGGGATATACAGTACTGTGGGAGCGACTTTCCTCGCAAAGTCCTCCCAGGTGCCATGGATGAAAGTAATCATGACTGAGACATGATGTGATCTGCTTGGGGAGGAGAGGTGGCCATTTTCCCAGAGGAAAAAGGCCGTGAGCAGTGGCCAGTTTCTCAGGGGAAAAAGGCGTTGAGCTCCCTCCTCTAGGGGCTTTTATTGGGTTGTAATACACAGGAATACAGAGCAGCAAGGATCAAACAGTAGGTAACATTTCAAAGAAATCTGAGGGTTTAGTCTGAGTCAGAGCCTGTCAGGAACAGAATTTTAGGGTTTCCTGCTGGAACCCTTGACATATGAATGAAAGCACTCTTAGTAGAGCAGATTTCACAGGTTTATTAGGAAGTCTTTGTGATGCCAGATTTCCCCCCAGGACACGCTCTTGCAAGACAAGGAGCTGCACTCCTCCCCAGTAGTTGTTCAGGCTTAAGGGGATTAGAGCCAGGGAGTGCTTCTCCCTGAGAACATGGGGACTCGGGCTTTGTCAAAGCCCGGTGGGGGCAAGATTCCATTGCTCCCTCTTTGTTGCAGCCCCCCAAGTCCCTCCATGAAGGCCTCCCAAGTGATTGAGTCTGGCTTAGGTTGCCCCCTACTGTGATGGGTCTTACCCGTCGTTGACTTCCGACCAAGCTTTGGGGGTAAGGAGAGGAAACTGAGGCAGCGTTTGCCACCAGAGACAAGTTTGTCTCCTGTGGCTTGCATTCCAAAGGTGGTCCCTCACCCTTAGCCACAGGAGTAGAGATACAATTTCTAGAACCAGGCAGAGTGGTCTGCAACACAGTACAACATATGGAATATAGATGATAATACTGTAATAACTATATATGGCACCAGGTAGGTACTAGACTTATCGGTGGATCACTTTATAAATTATACAAATGTGTAATTACTGTATCACACACCTGAAACTAATCTGTATGTCGTGTAACTGAAAAAATTTTAAATTAAAAATAGTTATAAGTGAATAAATAGATAAATAAATAAATTTAAGTTATAAGTGGGTAGTATATTTGATATTTAGGCATGTCTACAAAGGTTAGATTATAATACATCTTTCAATTTTATTGTATTTTTAAATCCTTACCCAAGGATATCTTTTACTGATTTTTAGAGAGAGAAGGGAGAAGGACATTGATGTGAGAGAGAAACATTAGTCAATTGCCCCTCTTGTATGCACCCCAACTGGGGATCAAACCCGAAATCTAGATATGTGCCTTGACCGGGACTTGAACCCACAGTGTTTTGGTGTATGAAAACAACGCTGTAAACAACTGAACCACCCAGCCAGGGCTATAATATATCTTTTTAAAAATCACCTTTTACTTTCTACTCCTTTTCAGTTAATTATTTAGCTTGGTTATGTTTACTTATAAAAATAATTGATAGTAACTTAATAAGGTGCTCATTTCAGAAAAAAAAAAGAATTAGCCTTTGTTTAGACAGTTGAGAATTTTAAGATATCAATATGCAGGGACAAAAGTCGGTTTACAGTTGCTCATATGGAAAATAATATAATACTAAATACTAATACAAGAATAAACTGTTTCGCATGCTCACAGCTGTAAAGCTACTTTTACCTACCCTGTATATATTTTGGCTCTGTCATAAAACTGTGTTATCTGTTTTATAAAAAGGTTTGAATAGTCTCTCTGAGGTTATGAACGATTGATACAGAAATTATGTTAGAATGTTTGTAGTAGAAGACTGTTCATTAGGCTTGTAATCAGTTTGTCATAGATTAACTTTATTTTTACCTTTTTTAAGATTTTAGTTATTTATTTTTGAGAGGGGGAAGGAGAAAGAGAGGGAGAGAAATATCAATGTGTGGTTTACCTCTCACACACCCACTACTGGGGACCTGGCTTACAACTCACAATGTGACCTGACTGGGAATTTAACTGGCAACCCTTTGGTTTTCAGGCTGGTGCTCAATCCACTGAGTCACACCAGCCAGGGCCACAGATTAATTTTATTTATTTATTTATTTTTAAAAAATATTTTTAAAAGATCTTATTTTTTATTTATTTATCTTTAGAGAGGGAGAGAAATATCAATGTATGGTTGCTTCTCATGTGTCCCCTGCTAGGAACCGGCCTGCAACCCAGGCATGTGCCCTGACTGGGTATCGAACCTCAATCCTTTAGGTTTGCAGGCCCACACTCAATCCACTGAGTTACACCAGCCAGGGCACATTAACTTTATTAGTTGGTTTTGTGATGATTGACTTGCTGATTTTTACCTCACTGGTTTGTTGTTATTGATACAATTGGTATAAAAAGACTGTGAGGATTCCCTTAAAATCGGGAACATAATTAAAGAAACTACTTGTAAACATGTATTTTGTTTTACAGGTAAATTAAAGTGACTCTAATAAATTAACTTGGAAATGCAACATAGAGTATTACTTTGCCACAACTAGGTATTCAGGCTAATGGAGTATTCTTGTTTTATTTCAACTTTATTCATATGTGGATCACCAAATTTCAGAAGATTAAGTGACCAAACTCTTAAA
Source organism: Sturnira hondurensis (assembly GCF_014824575.4). Classification (NCBI taxonomy): domain Eukaryota; kingdom Metazoa; phylum Chordata; class Mammalia; order Chiroptera; family Phyllostomidae; genus Sturnira; species Sturnira hondurensis. Next base: position 133,728 of record NW_028093301.1, read on the forward strand.
GCTTCCCCAAGTATACACACACTTTAATGGATGATGTTTCAGAAGGCACATGCAAAGCTAGTTATCACTCATTCCCTTATATTTGCCCAATAAATAGATCCCCCGTGTTGGAACACTGGGTAAATGGGTATTAGCTGGAGGTAGAGGGAAAGCTGTGAGGAAATGGCTTTGGAGTCAGACTGACAGTGATTGAAATCCCTTACTAGCCTTGGGATCCTGGATAAATCACTCGAGCCTCAGGGTCATCACCTGGGATTTGAGGGTAATGATGGTAGCCATCTCTAGGGCCTTTCATAGGGGAGAAGGTAAAGAATTAAATGAGGTTGTGATTATAAAGTACGTGATACAGGGAGAGCACATGACAAGTATTTCACAAACATTGAAGGCTGTTAGTGTCTTACTGGGAGGTAGTTGGCTGCCTGGGATGACAAAGGCAGCTCCAGAATTCTTCCAGGAGGGCCTCCAGGGCAGCAATCACATTGGAAGGTGGGTACCACACTGATATTCCATTGATTTTACACCTAGTTGGAGAGAATGAGGAAGAACTGGAGAAGATTTACAGAAACTGGAGTGCTCCTTCCATACCCCTAGTTCACTGCTCCTATCCCACAATTTTCAGGGCATTTCTTACACCCTCCCCTCCCAACAAATACGAAACAGCGTCTGACAAAGGGCTGGATTTCTAAAATGAATAAGAGAGAGAAGGGCACCACATTTTTTGGCTTAGAGTGTCTAACCACCTGTGCTTATAGCACTTCTCCCTTTACACTGGCTTGGCAGAGAAGTCCCACTTAGCACCCCCGCCCTGCTCCTCCTTGACTTCATTGAAAGTCTTCATTTTGGTTTGAGCGGGGGACGTAGGCCATGATCTGTGGTTTTATTGGTCACAAACAGAAGAATGGTTGCTCCTGAGCAGAGGCTGGTTTCCAGGGACTTCTCTGACCCACAGGGGCACCATTCAGAACCCTCTGCAACTCTCTCCTGAGGACTGGAGGACACAGCCAAACAGACATCCACTCTCAGCACCAGTTCAGGTTGAGGATATAGTGGGGCATAGAAGCCTTGGCCAGTGTCTCTTGCTCCTGCTGAGACACACTCCCCTTTGCCCAAGGAGAGGCTTGACCTTGGGTTCTGGAAGACCATTCTCTAGCTTGTGACCTTGGGCAGGTTATTTTGTTATTATTATTTGTATCCTCACCCAAGGGCATTTTTTCATTGTTTTTAGAGAGAGGGGAAGGGAGAGAGAGGAACACTCATGCAAGAGAGAAGCATCAATTGGTTGCCTCTGGCACATGCCTGGAAGGAGGATTATAGGCACCTGGGCCTGGACCCAGGATAGGAGCTATAACCTGGGCAAGTGCCCTGACCTGGAACCCAGTCCACGACTTTCTAGTTACAGGTGATGCTCCAACCAACAGAGCCACACTGACCAGGGCACTGGGCAGGTTATTTTTATGTGCCTAGTTTTCTCCACACCAAGACTGACTCCAAAGACTGTCCTTAATCTGGAGAGGTTAGTACAGTACTTGTGCATAGTAAACTTTCAATAAATATCAACTGTGAGTACCTTAAATGCCACAAATTGTTAGACAGGACAAAGATCTCAAGGTCTGGGCTATTCTTACTAAATGCTATTCTTGCTAAATGTAAAAATGTAAAATGTGGCATAGTATTTTGCAGACCAGCTGTAAAGAGGATAATATCGACAGGGGCCCAACCTGGTAAGCGTAGCCAACTGCTAAGAAGAAATCAGCATGGATTTCAGCACATAGTGTATAGAGGCAACAGCTAAGTTTCCCTTCAGGGAGACAGAACTTCAGGTATAAATCCTGTCTCCCTTACTTGCTACAAGGAAGCAAAACAGCTAAGTTTGTTAGACATGAGCCAGGGCAGTCAAAGAAAGGGAAAGAGAATAGATTATCCTAGTGCACTCCTGCATGTCTACAGAGCCTAAAGCAAATCTAAACTGGATGTGCCTCACCACACCAGACTTGTGGTCATCAGATTTCCTACTGAATCTCAAACATTGTTCAACCACATAGGCCACTAGTTCCAGTCACACACCACGTGGGCAGACAAGTGACAGGGGGCGCTGAAAGGACAGAAGCAGAAGTCCAGGAAAAAGAGCCCACGAATACCTGAGCATGGCAACTGAGAAGGCACTCGCACTCCGAGGTGCCCACGCAGTCCCTTCTGAGTGGGCCACCAAAACATCCTTACCCGCCTCACTGCACTTTGCCTCTTGATTGAAGTCTTTCCTTCAAGAAGACAAGAACAGAGTTCTTGCTGGTAACAAAAATTACCTTGTGACAGACACTGCTTGTTTTTGAACAAGAGGCGAACCCCTTGAGTTTAACAAAACCAAAATAGACAAATCAATTAATTTGCTCTAATTATATGGTGAAAAGAGCCCCAGCTGTAGTTAGTCTCAACGCTGACACACTAAATAATGTTGACAAGTTGCCTCTTACCTCTGGACCTCAGTTTCCTTGTCTGTCACCTGATGAACTTCATAGATTTTAAAAACCCAGTCTGCCTTTATCTACTTGCTGTGATCTTCCAGGCTCCTTGGCACCAGGAGCTTAAGGATACGATCTTGACTTGGTCCCTGGGCATAGTCATGGGGTGGTAAGGGGCAGTAAAAGTGGGAACACCTGTTTCCCTCTGGTTTAGAGGCATATAGACTGTAATCAGATTCACAGGAAAATGGCATTTGAACAACGCTTGAAGGATAATTCACCGGAATTTGCTCGGTAAATATTGGCGAGGCTTTTTACCTGCCTCTCGAACCTGAGCATTCCCACAGCTTGCGTTCTGAAAACAAGTTCAATCCTTTTTCATTGCCAAGGTCATTGATGGAGGGAGCTAGTGCAGCCGCATAAAAGGTTATGCCTCTTAGTCTCCACCCGGGGACCCTGGTCGCCTTCAACCCGCAGCCGGGTGGGGGTGGGGGCGTCGGCTTCCCTGGAAAAGCACGGGAAGGTGGTGCACGGTGAAGCTGCTCTGGTCCGCAAGAGCCTTTTAGCCAAACTCGAATCGAGAAACGGGAGGGGTTGGCCGGAGCGGGGCGGTCTTAGCCCCACCCTTTTAGAAAGGTACGCTCCTGACGGTGTCCTCAGCCGGATGCCCGATCCTAAGGCGGCACGCCAACACAGCTCGAGGCTCACGCGCCAGGAGGGTGAGTCCTGCAGGAACTTGGCCTGCACCACTCCACCGAGGGCCAGCGCCAGTCGCCGCAAAGCTGCGGCTAGGATCCTAGGTCAGTGGGTAGTGGCGTAGGCCGCAAAGGTTCAGGGGCACGCGAGCGGGGCGGGGCGGGAAGGGTAAGAGCGCGCGCCTCCCCACCCGGGACGGGGGCGGGGGCGGGGCCGGCGGCGCGGCCTCCCGTGAAGCCTCGCGCGGGGAAGGACCGGAACTCTGGGCTGGCGGCTTGTTGATAATATGGCGGCAGGGTCTTCCTGGGCATCTCGAGCAGGCTGTGGGGCCCACACCTGGAGAAAGGGTCTCTTTTCGGGCTAGTGCGGCAGCCGCTGCGGACCCGGACGCCCGGTCCTGTTGCTGAATGAGGGGAGCCGGGCCCTCCCCGCGACAGTCCCCCCGCGCCTTCCGACCCGACCCGGGCCCTGCCATGTCCTTCTTCCGGCGGAAAGGTAGCAGAGGGGGCGTCGGCGGGGAGCCTGCTGGGCCTCAGGGGCAGTGGTGGGGCTAGTGGGCCTGCGAGGGCCTGCAAGGGCCTCCTACGGGGCGGCGGTGAGGCAAAGGCCCCTTGAGTGCCTCTCTCTGTTCCTCGACTCTGCAGGGAAGGAGAAGGCAGCTTCCTCACGCGAGGTCATTGGGGGGATTGTCCACTGGTCCCACATCGTTTGGTGAAGCGTTTACGAATTAATGCCTGTTTGCGTAGGCATCGCTTTTCGAGGTGGGGGGTGTGTATACACTGTGAATCAAGCAAAAGGAAGTTTTTTTTTAGTACCTTGTTGGGAAATGTTCTGGCTTTTCAGAATTTTGAAAGTCTTATGTTTAAAAGCAACACGTGAAAAAATCGTTTTCGCTTAGTGCTGCTTTCTACTTTTCCTTTTTTGCGGGGAAGAGGAGTTGTGCTGTGCCTAAAATCACATTACTTACTGTTAAATGGTCCCTAATGAAGACTACTTTTGATGACTTAAGTTTACTAACTACTGGAACGCTACGTTTGTAAACACTACTCATATTTCTGATTTTCAGTTTCAATAACAGCTGCCCAGTTTTTAGGTAGAGACAGCGTGATTTTGTGTGTATGTGTGTAGTGGGTTGTTGCATTTCATTAAAAAATACCTACACAAAGTGAACAGTGTCTTTTGGGGCGATAGTGGTCTTGTATCACTTCTTGCTGCTTCAGAGAAAAGTACCAGACAAAAACTGGATTTGCAAAAAGCGTTAAACTAATAAATCAGGGACTTGAGTTTACATGACAGCTCCGCCACTGGGTAACCTAGAACAGAAAAGTGTGCACCGACTTTGCTCTCCTCTCTCAGCTGAGAATTCAGTTTTCCCTAAAGGTTCCATTAAACTATGACTAAATTAAAGGATTCCTTTGAAGTACATACAGAGTTTGGTGGATGAATGAAAACAGTGCTGAGTGGATGAAACCCAGAACTGTCTAATTTGTTTGACAGTTTTGAAGTGGGTTTTTTGTTATTATTCTATGTATAATGAGACAAACTGCGTGTTGCACAACAGACTGTTGTCTCAATTTATTCAACGAATGCTTTTGAAGTCTGCTCTTTGCCAGGCACTGTGCTAGGCTCTCAGCATAGAGAGCTCTGAATAAGACAAAGTCCCCGCACCCGTGGACCTTACTGTCTTCACTGTCTGCTGGAGCAGACACACAGTAAGTCAATCTCAATCTCTGTCAGTCTAGGAAGGTGTTTTGAAAGAGGTAACTTGACAGAGGAAACATTTAGGTTGGATGTTACAGAAAGGCCTCAGCAGATGACCTTGATTTAGAGCTGCAGGATCAGAAGGAGGTAACTTGTAGAGGCCAGGGAAGAGCATTATAGGCATAAAAGACCCTGTCCAAAGGTGGGGAGGCAAGAAAATAAAGTGCCCTTCAAGAAAGGAAAAAGTCATGCAACTCAGGCCTAGAGAGGTAGATGAGTCAGATGATTCAGAGCTTTATAGGCCATGGTTAGTTTTTATTCCAAGTGCAGAGACAATACTAAAGAAGAGTGATTCGATCTTATATTTTGTTTTTAAAAGATTTTTGTTATTCTAAATTCTTTTTGAATACTGTGATGAGAGTGGAAACTGGAGGTGGTCTTATTTAGGGATTTAAATACCATTTTTAAATACTACCCATATGCTTATGATTCCCAAGTTTACATCTCCAGCTTGTATTATCTCCCTTGAATCCAGGCTGGCATATCGCATTGTTGGCCCACTTTACACCTATTAAATATCTAATAAATAGACTGTTAATGGTTAGTTAATTCTATTGATAGATATAGGAGACTATCAAATAGGTGAGTCTTTAACTGACTGTATCTAAAACCTAATTTCAGATTTAGTTCTCCCAAAGGTTCATCAGCTTTTCCCATTTCAATAAATTTCATTTCTGGCTTTTTAATTGCTCTGGCTAAAATTTCAGAACGTTCTTGGATGTCTCTTTCACTCCTGCTCTGTATCTGATCCTGCAAAGCTGTTAGGTCTACGCTAGAACACCTGCAAATTCAACTACTCACCATCTCTAGGGGAGTCACCTCTCTTTAGATCAGGTGGGTAAGGGAGTCCTCTGAGAGGATGCCATTCCGACTTCAGCTTAAATGTTGAGAGGAAGCTGGTTTTATGAAAATTGAAGAAGCAGCAGCATTATTTTGCTTACGATTTGGTTTCCCTTCTTTCGTCCTTAACCCATATGGTACATTTTCAAAATGCCTCTGTTCATGTTCCTCTAATGGCTTCCTGTACATGTGGCCCTCAATAATCTAGGTCCCATTTCCTCTTTGCGTTCACCTCCTGCTCTCTTCTGACACTCTTCTTCCATATATATTGCCCTGCTTGTTGTCAAATATGTCCCCACGTCAGTGCCTTTGTGGTTCTGTTCTCTGCCTGGAAACCTCTTCCACAGATACCCACCTATTCTGCTTCCTCATCTCTTTCAGGGTTGTTTTTTGTTTTGTTTTATTTTTTTAATATTTTATTCATTTATTTTTAGAGGGGAAGAGAGAGAAACATTAAATAAGAGAATAAGAGATTGAATAAGAGAAACATTATTCAGTGGCCTCTTGCATATCCCCAACCAGGGACCTGGCTTGCAACCCAGGTGTGTACCCTGACCAGGAATTGAACCAGTGACCTTTCTGTTTGCAGCACAATGCCCAACCCACGGAGCCACACAAGTCAGGACTCTTTCAGGTTTTTGATCAGTTGGCCTCTTAGTGAAACTTTCTTTGACCATCCTACTTAAGATTATAGTCCCTGGTGCCCGCACTCCCATCCTCTTGCCTTTCTTTATTTTTTCTTTAGCATTTATCACCATCTGCTATACATATTAGGATGGAAGCCCACTTTTTTTTAATATCCTATATCTATGTCTAAGTCAGTGCCTGGAATATGGCTTGGAATTTAGTAAATGTTTATTGAATAAGTAAATAAAAAAAGAAATAGCTAGCAATAAGTCCTGTGCAGGGAATTTAAATAGCAATGTGGGAGCAGATCACCAAGGAACAGCCTAAGAAGATGGAATCTGAGACCTGAATGAGGTCAGAGAGCCAGCCCTATCAAGATAAAAGGAGCTGCCTTCTACCCGGGGAGATCTAGTAGTACACATGCCCTGGGCAGGAATGAGCTGAGTGTTCTGAACACTGAAAGGCTGAATGACTTGGAGAGGAGGACAATGAGGTATATTTTAGAGATAGAGACAGCATAACTTGAATGGTGATTGGAGTAAAGAAAAACAGAAAGCTTTGGGCTTAGAGCTCAAGATAGGAGGAATCAGAAATTCTGTTTTGGCAGTTGTTAGTTTGTGGTTAACTTTTGGACATCCGTGTGGATATGTTAAGGAAGCAGTTGGACATGCAAGTCTGTAGTTCTGGAAGGAGGTCAGAGCTCGAGATCTGGATCTGGATTTATAAGTACTTTGCATAAATGATCATTAAAGACAAGGGACTAGATGAGATCACCCAGGGAGTATACACATGAGTTAGGTTGAAAGGTTAAGCTTCCGTAGCAGAGAAACAGGAAAGAATAATGGCTCAAACAAGACAAACCTTTATTTCTCTCTTGTGTAATAGTCTATATTCCTGGTCATCAGGTGGCTTTGCTTCATAATCATTCAAGGATCATTTTCCTCCCATATTGTTATTTCTCTTGTACTTGGGTTGTGGTCTATTTTTTCAAAGGTGGGTGGTAGCCTCTTCTGACTTTTCTCAGTCCTCTGACCTGTGCATGGTGAGAGGAAGGAGTGTAAAGGAAAGACAAGCTTTGGCCAGAAAATGGCACATACCAATTTTATTTACATTCTGTTGTGAGAGCCTTGTCATGTGGTCTGGGATAATTGCAGAGGCTTCTGGGAAATGAAGAGTAGCTAGCCAGTTTTGTTCCAGGCTGTAGCTAAAAGGGGAGAATGAATTCAGTGACCAGGTAGCATCTCCTGCCATACTGTTGACAAGAAAGGAGCCTAGGAGAGGGCTCTGAGGTTAATATAGCTTTTAGAAGTTAAGTTGAGAAACATACCCAGGGCAAAGGAGAATTGAAAATAAGAAGTCAGGGATATAGGAGTGCAATGTCATGGAAGCCAAGGGAAGACTTCTCCAGAAAGAGGGAGTATTGTGTTGACTGTCATCTGCAAGGTCAAGATAATGTGGAAGTAATCAAACACTTTACGTGGTATCAGAGGAATGGGTGGAGGGAAGAATGTAAAGAAAACAGTAAAAACACCTTTTTAAAGAAACTTTGCAGTAAAAAGTAACAAAAAGTGTCAATAGCTGGAAAGGGATATTGAGGTGTGTTTTTGTTTTGTCTTTAAGAAAAACTACCAGAGCATGTTTGTATGCTGATAGGAAATGATCCATTAGAGAGGGATAAAATGATACAGAACAGAGAGGTGTTGCAGGCATGAGTACAGTTCTTGAGGAGACAGACCTGTGGAGTAGGGAGTAAGCCTGCTGATACCAAGATTACTCAGGACACGCTGCTGCTGGAAATGGTAATCGGTGCAACCGCTCTTGTGAAGTTAAAAAACCTCAAATCATATTATATATTGTTCATAGATAACATAAATCTGTTAAAGAATAAAAATGTGGGTGGCAACAATCAACATTCAATTTATGAATTTGTCTAGGGAGACGGGTAACAAAATCAGGGTGATATTTCAGTTGCCCCTGCAATGTTTCATTTCTTTTAAAAATTTTTCTGGAGCAAATATGATAATGTTAAGATTGATAAACCTGAGTTTTCCTTATATTAAGTTCTGGTCTTATCTGTGAGGATGGGCGGGGTAGGACAAAATGGCGGCTGAACTACAACCCGGAAAAGACGGCTGAGGTCAAACCAGAGAGCCAAAAGGGTGGGCTTTGCCAAAACGGATATCTGCCTAGCAACCTGAGCCCGAGGAGAACCACCAATGATATATTGCTGCTTTGTTCAAAGGGGACCAATCCCCAGCTCCCACGAAGAGAGCCAACCAAATAAAACCCTGCCATATTCCTTGCTTGGGTGCAACTTCCCCGGCCCCACTCTGCAGACAGGAGAACCTCACCTGGGTGTGCAAACCCCAATAAAGCTCTATACTGCCTAACTTTGTGGCTGATGGGCATTTCTTCCTCGGTGGAGCCTAAGAAAACCTTTCATTATCTTCACATTTTAAATGTTTCATAATAAAAAACGTACAAATAAAAAAAGTATCGTCAGTAGTACAAAGTAAGATAGCAGAAATGAACCTAAGTGGATCAGTAATCACAATAAATACAAATAGATTAAAATGTATATGGCTAAAATTCTAGTAAAAGTTCATGTAACTAAAAGATAAAGACACAGGTTGGATGATAAACTAAAATCCATCCATAAGTTATTTGTCAGAGATACAAACTAAACATAAGGGCATAAAGAAATTGAAAATAAATGGGTAAATACACTAGGCAAATGTTCACCAGAAGAAAGCTTGTGCATCAGAGGAACTATTGTACTTTAAAGTATAAAGCATTGTTAGGGCAAAAGGTCACTACATTATGATAAAATCAACAGGATGCTAGGAAGATAAAATTCTTAACTAGTTTGTATCTAATACCAGTATCAAAATGTATAAAGGACAATATACAGAATTACCAGGAGAAATCAACAAATTCATAGAGCTTTAAGAATACTGTTTTAGAAGATCAGTAATCAAAGTAAGCAGAAATGGGCTAACTCACGAAGTAAAAGGATGGTGATCTTTGGATTGGACCCCTGCTGTTTGTATTTCAATATAAAAAAGATAGTGGGAAGGTTAAAAGGAAAAGAATGGGAAAATAAATTATAGCTATACAGACATAGATATACAAACATCCCTGATATACAGAAATAAATTCCAGATAGATAAGAGCCAGAATTTGAAAATGTAAAACTTGAAATCATATAGAAGAAAGTGGAGGCGGAAAATCTGATCTTGGGGTAGGAAAGGATATTTTTAAAATGAGATAAGAAAATACAATTCATGGAATGTAAGTTTGATTACATTAAAATAAACTTGCTCTTGCTAGGTGGCTTGGTTAATTGGAGCATAGTCCTATGCACCAAAACATTGTGGGTTTGATTCCTAGTCAGGGCGCATACCTAGGTTGCTGGTTCAATGCACAAGTGGAAGAGAGCCAATCAATGTTTCTGTCTCTCCCCTCCTTGCCTCCCTCCCCCTCTTCTCTCTCTTTTTCTCTCTCAAATCAGTAAATATATCCTGGAGTGAGGATTGGAAGGGAAAAGGAAAAAAAAAGAAATAAAAACCTCATACAATAAAATATACCAAGGTATTTGCAATGCTAACAACAAAGGATTAGTATCCAGAATATGCATGGGATTTCTACAGAAAATAAAGCACATGAATAGGCAGTCCATAAAAGAGGAAACCTGAATAGCCAACAAACACAAAAGGGTGTTACATTGAAGAAAATCAAGGAAATGAATTAAAAACATCATCAAATACCACTTGAAAACTATTAAGTTGGCAAAAATTAAAAATACCAAGTATGCAAATAATGAGCACAAAGATTATGGAAGTTGATAGAACTACTTTGGTGAAAAACTCACGTAATTTGTTACCTTAGCAGCTTTATTACTAGGGATTTATCCTGGATAAATTCTTACATATAGACATAGGAAGACATGTACTACAATGCTTTTCACATCAGTGTTTGTGAAAACAAAATAAAACGTAAATTTTTTTTAAAGATTTTATTTATTTTTAGAGGGAGGGGGAGGGAGCGAGAGAGGGAAACATCAGTGTGTGGTTGCCTCTCACATACCCCCTGCTGGAGACCTGGCCAGCAACCCAGGCATGTGTCCTGTTTGGGAACTGAACCAGTAACCCTGTGTTCCTCAGGCCAGCACTCAATCCACTGAGCCACACCAGCCAGGGCTAAAACCTAAACGTTACCTAATAGGAAAATGGGTAACTAAAAGTGTAATTGTTTAAAGGAATTGAGCAGCTAAAATACACTAGAACTACATGAAAATTAGAATTGCATCAATATAGACAAATGTCAAATTGTATGAATACAAGTATAAGTGTAGAAAAAGGCAAATCTCTGAGATACATGGATTCAGTTCCAGATCACTGCATTAAAGACAGTGTCATAATAAAGTGAGTCATGCAAATTTTTTGGTTTCCCAGTGCACATTGTTTACATTATAGTCAATGAAGTGTGCAAGCAATAGCAATTATGTTTAAAAATAATGTGCATACCCTAACTGAAAAATACTTTATTGCTGAAAAATGCTAACCTTCATCTGAGCTAGTGGAGGGTCTTACCTCAGTGTTGACGGATGCTGACTGATCAGGGTGGTGGTAGCTGAAGTTTGGAGTGGCCATGGTAATTTCTTAAAATATGACAGCAGTGAAGTTTCCCACAGTGCTTGACTGTTCCTTTCATGAATGATTTCTCTGTTGCACGCAATGCTGAATGATAGCATTTTACCCCCACTAGAACTTCTTTCAAAATTGGAGTCAGCCCTATCAAACCCTGACACTGCTTCATTAGCTAGGCTTCTGTAGTGTTCTAACTCCTTTGTTATCATTTCAGACATCTCTACCGCTAATAGATTCCATCTCAAGAAACTACTCTCTGCTTGCCCAAAGGAAGCAACTGCTCACCTGTTCAAGTTCCATCTGGAGATTGCAGCAGTCCTGTCACACGTCCAGGCTCCACCTGTGATTCTCACTCTCTTCCTATTTCCACCACACTTGCAGTTACTTCCTCCACTGAAGTCTTGAGCCCCTTGAAGTTATCCATGAGGGGTGGTATCAACTTCTTCCGAACTCCTATTAATGTTTATATTCTGATGTCTTCCCACAAATCACAGATGTTCTTAATGGCATCTGGAATGGTGAATCCTGTCCACAGGTTTTCAGTGACTTTACTCAGATCCATCAGTGGAATCACTATGTATGGCAGCCTTAGCCTTACAAAATATTTCTTTTTCTTTTTAAAGATTTTATTTATTTATTTATTTTTAGAGAGAGGGGAAAGGAGGGAAAGAAACATGTGCCAGAGAAACAGCAATTGGTTGCGACCTGGCCCACAGCCCAAACTGGCAACGTTTCATTCCAGGGGCTGGTACACAATCCACTGAGCCACACCAGCTAGGGCACAAGATGTGTTTCTTAAATAATAAGATGTGAAAGTCAAAATTACTCTGTAACACATGGGCTACGGCTTGGATGCTGTGTTAGCAGGCATGAAAACAACACCAGCCTCATTGTACATCTACCTCCATCAGAGCTCTCGGGTGATGGGGTGCATTGTCAGTGAGCAGTGATACTTTGAAAGGAGTGTTTTTTCCTGAGCAGTAGATCTCAGTAGTGGGCTTAAAGATTTAGTAAACTATGTTGTAGACAGATGTGTTGTCATGTAGGCCAGAGGTGTCAAACTCATTTTCATTGGGGCCACTTCAGCCTCAGGGTTACCTTCAAAGGGCTGAAATAATTTTAGGACTGTATAAATGTAACTGTTAAGGAGTTGCAGTTACATTTGGCCCTTTGAAGGCAACCAGGAGGCTGATGTGGCTCCTGGTGAAAATGAGTTTGACACCCCTAATGTAGGCTTTGTTCTATTTATAGAGCACAGGCAGAGTTGATATAGCATAATTCTTAAGGGCCCTAGGATTTTTGGAATGGAGAATGAGCACTGACTTCACCAGCTGCATTTCCATAACAAGAGAGTCAGACTGACCTTTGAAGCCAGGCCTTGTGTTCTGTTCTCTTCTCTGGCTATGAAAGTCCTAGATGGCAGCTTCTAATTAAAGCCGCCTTTGTCTACATCAAAAATATGTTGTTTAGTATTACTGCCTTCATTGTCTTAGCTAGGTCTTCTGGCTAGCTTGCTGCAACTCCTACCTCAATATTTGATGCTCCACCCTGTGCCCCCCTTTTTAACATTTGTATTTTTAGAGATGGGGGGAAGGGAGGGAGAAAAACATGGGTCAGTTGTCTCTCACATGCCCCCAAAAGGGAGCCCAGCCTGCAACCCAGGCATGCACCCTGACTGAGAATCAAACTGGTGACCTTTTAGTTTGCAGGCCGGCACAAGCTACTGAGCCACACCAGCTAGGGCCACCTTGAAATTTTATGTTGTGAAGATGCCTTCTTAAACCTCATGAACCAGCCTCTGCTAGCTTCCAACTTTCCTTCTGCAGTTTCCTCACCCTTCTCAGCCTTCACAGAATTGAAGAGTTAGGGCCTTGCTCTGGATTAAACTTTGACCTCGGGGAACGTTGTGGCTAGTTTGAGTTTATCCAGACAATGTAAAACTTTCTTCATATCAGCAATAAGGCTGTTTTGTTTCTTATCATATGTGTCTTTACTGGAGTTGCACTTCTGATTCTAATTTCCTTCAAGAACTTTTCCTTTGAATTCACAGTTTGGCTAACTGGTACAAAAGGCCTAGCTTTCGACCTGTCTTGGCCTTTGATATGCCTTCCTCACTAAGTTCAGTCATTTCTAGCTTTTATTTTATTTTTTAAAATATATTTTATTGATTATATCATTACAGTTGTTGTTCTATTCCCCCCTTCATTCTCCTCCACCCTGCACACCCCCTCCCCCAACATTCCCCCTTTTAGTTTATGACCATGTGTCTCAAGTTCATGAGATTCTATATTTCCCCTACTATTCTTGCCCTCCTCCTATCTATTTTCTATCTACTGTCTATGCTATTTTCTGTACCTTCTTCCCCCTTCTCCTCCTCCCACTCCCCTGTTGCTAACCGTACATGTGTTCTTCATTTCTATGGTTCCACTCCTGATCTAGCTGTCCTCTTGGTTTGTTTTTGTTTTTGTTTTAGGTGTGGTTGTTAATAACTGTGAGTTTGTTGTCCTTTCACTGTTACTATTTTCATCTTTTTCTTAGATTAGTCCCTTTAACATTTTATATAATAAGGGCTTGGTGATGATGAACTCCTTGAATTTGATCTTATCTGAGAAGCACTTTATGTATCCTTCCATTCTAAATGAAAGCTTTGTTGGATAGAGCAATCTTGGCTGTAGGTCTTTGGATTTCATGACTTGGAATACTTCCTTCCAGCCCCCTCTTGCCTGTAAGGTCTCTTTTGAGAAATCCGCTGACAGTCTGATGGGAACTCCTTTGTAGGTGACTGTCCCCTTACCTCTTGCTGCTTCTAGAATTCTCTCCTTCAGGTTAATCTTGGCTAATGTAATTATGATGAGCCTTGGTGTGTTCCTTCTTGGGTCCAACTTCTTTGGGACTCTCTGAGCTTCCTGGATTTCCTGGAAGTCTATTTCCTTTGCCAGACTGGGGAAGTTCTCCTTTATTACTTGTTCAAATAAGTGTTCCACTCGTGGCTGTTTCTTTCCCCCTTCTGGTACCCCTATAATCCGGATGTTGGAACGTTTAAAGATGTCCTGGAGGTTCCTAAGCCTCTCCTCATTTTTTTGAATTCTTGTTTCTTCATTCTTTTCTGGTTGGATGTTTTGTTCTTCCTTCTGGTTCATTCCATTGATTTGAGTCCCAGTTTCCTTTCCACCACTATTGGTTTCCTGTGCATTTCCCTTCATTTCAATTAGTTTAGCCTTCATATGTTCCTCTAATTTGTGACTATAATCAACCAGTTCTGTTAGCATCATGAAAAACTGTGTCTTGAATTGTGCTTCTGAGGGGCTGGCAATTTCTCGGTCGCTGAGAGTTATCGGCTCTGGGACTTTGAGTTCTTCTTGTGACATCTTTTGGGCTGTTGGTGCCTGTTAAGTAGCAGGATCGGAGCCCTAGGTGTTCACCAGAGCAGGGCAACTAAGTCGCTGGGTTGTGATGCTGTATGTGGGGGCAGGGTCAGAGGAGCAATGGCGGTGCCCCCTGCCTGCTCACTTTTGCTGGGTTTGGCGCGAATGTGCAACCGCGCTCGGCCTGCCCCACACCCTCACCGGGTCTGCGATGCTACCCTGGCTGCCTACGTGCCTGAGTTGCCTGGGTCGGGGGATCCTTCCTGCCGCACCCTGCTCCACTGCTGACTCCGCCCCTCTTACCGGTTCAGTTGAACAGTTCGTTGTTGTTGGACTTCCGTATAGTTCAGTTTTCTGTTCTTTGGGTGTGTCTTTGTTTACTAAACCTTTGTTGTATTCAAACTTGGTTGTGGGAGAAGGCACAGTGTTTCCACCTATACCTCCATCTTGGCGGAAGTCTCCTCTAGCTTTTAATTTAAAGTAAGACTTCTTTCACTTGAACACTTAGAGGCCATTGTAACGTTATTAATTGGCCTAAAATCATTATTGTTGTGTATCAGGGAACAGGGAGGAGCCAGGAGAGGAGAGATGGGAGTGCCTGGTTGATAGAGCAGTTGGACCTCATTCAGTATTTATCAGTTCTACTTATTGTCTTGTATGAGAGCTGGTCGTGACATATCAAAACCATTAAAATAGTAACATCAAAGGTCACTGCTCACCATAACAAATACAATAATAATGAAAAACTTTGAAATATCGCTAGAATTACCAAAATGTGGTACAGAGACACAATGAGTAAAAGCTTTTGCAAAAATGGCACTTATAGGCTTGGCTAGATGCAGGGTTGCCACAGACTATCAATTTGTAAAAAATTGCAATATCTGCAAAGTACAATCAGGTGCAGTGCAGTTAAAGAAGGTATGCCCAAACCATTTACGTAATTTTTAAAGATGTGCAGAATAATACCATGATTTACTTTTTTATATATTCATATGTAGTAACAGCCTAAAAACATGCATGGCAGTCAGTGCACCTAATTTAGGATATATTTATGTACAAGAAGAGAAGAGGAACATAGAGATCAGGTAGTGAGTCATAAGAACCTTTAACTATATGTGTAATATTTAGAGGGGGAAAAGGAAATAAGGCTGAATGCTAATATTTGGTGAAGTCAGGTTGTGTGTGTGCTTGCATGTTTGAAATACTGAATAGAAGATCTTATGGGTGAGATAACAATGCATCGAGTGTGGCAAAGTGGAACTGTAGAAGTATATTTTGGTGATAGAATCAGTTGGTCTTAAAAGTAATGATTTGGGTGTGGGAAGTAAGGGAGAGACCATGTTAAGGATGAGTCCAAAATTGGGGACTGAGAAACTGTTTGGAGATGGTGTGTCCTTTATGAGAGAACACTAAGACTGCAGTAGGAACAGGTTTGGAAAAAGATGGTACATTTCGCTTTGGATAAAGGGAATGATAGATATAAGGTAGGTGGTTAAGTAACTGAATTTAAGATCAAAGAACGATTTAGAACCCTGGCTGGTGTGGCTCAGTGGATTGAGTGTTGGCCTGCAAACCAAAGGGTCACGGGTTTGATTCTTAGGACACATGTCTGGATTGTGGGCCAGGTCTCCAGGGGGCGTATGAGAGGCAACCACACATTGATGTTCTCTCCGTCTCTGTCTCCTTCCCTTCCCCTCTCTAGAAATAAATTTTTAAAAATCTTAAAAAAAAAGATTTAGACTGGAGGTATAAATTTAGTAACCATGGCATATCTCTGGTATTGAAAGCCTTAAGAATAGATAAGATTATCCAGGAAATACATACACATACACACAGTGGGACACAGTTGTCATACAAATCAATAACAGAACAATTAATAAGTAATGATACGGGAATAAGCTTTTGTGTACTTACAGTGGTAAATCTACTTTTGCCCATGCCTCTATGTGTTGAAAAGAAAGGGGATCCAAACCCTTTCCCCTAGAAACTCCCAGTGGGCAGAGGAGAGGTCAGCCAAGGGAACAAGCTAAGGAGTGGCTAGAAAACCAGGACAGTGGAGTGTCATGGAAGCCAAGATAAATTTGTATTTCAAGTGGCTGAAGTCCATTGGCAGATCGTGGAAGGGCTGCAAAGACCAGTGATATGTACTTGAAATGATCTTAACATCTGTCCACGTTTATTTCCACACACTTGCATGTGGACTTTTTGAAGGCAGGACTGTCCTCTCTAAGTCAGGAGAGTGTCTGGTACATAATAGGCACCCAAGTATTTGTTGATGGATTGATTATCAGATACTGTAAAAGCTAGTTATTTCTTGCTGCTGCCCTTCAATGTTTAAGAACACAAGTAGAGAGATGGTTACATTGTGGGATTTATCCTGATACTATTTTCATGGTGAGAGTAAAGAAAATGTCATGTTAGAAAACCACCAGAAAAGAGGATTAAAAATAGTCTTATGTTAGATCCTGTAAGAGTTTGTACTTGGCCTAGGCTGCCATGCACCTTCCTTTCTGGGACATGTTGTTAGAATATCTGCAATAGAAGCTCCATTGTTTTGTGTGATTTTTTTTTAAGAAACAAGTTGTTAAACCTTGAGTATTAGAAGTTTTGTAATTTTGTAAGTTTAGAATATTTGTGTTTGATGCTGTGGTGGGGGATACACAACAAACAAGATGTGATACACAACCAAAGAACTTTTTCTTTAATAGTGGTTAGTACATGGTAACATTAGTTAACGTCCTAAATTTACTGTGTGATGGTTACTCCTCTAAGCCCTTTAGAAGTATTTATTTTTTCATCTACAACCCACTAGGCTAGGTATTATAATTACTGACCTGATTTTATAAATTAACAAAATTGAGACCCAGAGGAGTAAAGTTACTTGTTCATGATCCCATGTCCAGTAGGTGGCAGAGCCAGAATTTGAACCGGGAATTCTGACATCATCTCTCCACAGCACACTCAGCGTTTGAGACTGAATGCTGTTCAGAGGTCACTTCCTTAGAGAAACCTCCCCTGGTGACTGTGTGCCCTGACCCTTCCCCCAGTCATCTAGCCATGTATAATAGAATTTTGAATACTCATCTGTTAGAATAAAGCTTGTCTAATTTTTATAGTGTATAGAATGTATCTTTTTTACTGGAAAGGTTGGTCATGATGCTCTTTTGTCTTCTAGTGAAAGGCAGAGAACAAGATAAGACTTCAGATGCCAAGTCAGTTAAAGGTGAGTTCAACAGCATTACATGGGATTAAAAAGTGATGTGCTTTGCACTTATGAACTTTTTAATCCTGTTGTCTTCTCTGTTCTTTTGCCATTAATCATTTCTGCCTTTTCTTAGAATTATTTACGATTGACTTATTTCTATTTAACTTTTGTATGCTCTTCAACACGTAGCATATGGTAGGCTTTTTTACTAAGCATCTGTTGGCTATCCTAGTAATTACAGTGAACCAGTGCCTTTCTTATTAATCACATATTTTATTGTTCCCCGTGATTTGTTGACTTTATTTTTAAAAAACCACGGAAAGTGCTGTTAACTTACAGCTAAGTGATGGCACTGCTAGCACAGGCTTGGTTTTCTGTTTATCCAGAAGTATGGGTGGTTACAGTTTGCACTTCATTACTTTGGATGAATGGCCTTAACTTAAACTTATTCTAAGTACTTTATTGGAATCAATGTATTGTCCCTATTCATAAGACTTTCTTAAGGTATAATCTCTCCTGTACTTTTGACTGATTTCATTCTGTCAATGTGTAAAGATTAGAATGGGAAATTGATAATGGAAGTTATTTCCATAGCCATTAAGTATAATTTTATAAATGGAATTTATTTATATGAAATCTGTGGATTGCTCCTTATTTAGATTTTTCTTTCAGATGTTTATATGATGTGTGACTAGCATTGAATATTAAGTCTATGTGCTCAGTTTTCCAGAGCAACTAATTATAACTTGTCAGAGATTCGTAAGATGATTTCGAATACTGCTTATTTCTAATAATTAAAAGTCGGTTGAATTCCATGTTAGGTCATAACTACCCTTTAACATGATTGGCGTTGGTAGAGGCTAAAAGCTGTTAGTAAGCAGAGCCTTGTGAACTAGATCTGGTTGTACTAGAAAGGAGGGAACTGGATGTCTCAGGCATACTACTCTTGTACACTAGCAGTGCAACTTTGGAAGTCACGTCACTTTAGAGTCTTCATTTGTGTAATGAAAGGATTGGCCTACCTAACTTCTAAACCTATACCAGGCTAAAAAAAAATTTAATGCTTGCACTCTGTTTATGACAGTAAATAATCTGTACTTAGCATTCCTAACTTAATTGAATAAAATCATTTGAAGATAACTTCATTGCATAATTCTCCCAACTCTTATTGAATAACCAATAAATATAGATACCTCAAAACAGGTATAAATATTCATGCTCTTAATCTGTGTTCTTTTATAAACACATCTCAAGGAATAATAGATTAAATTACAGTTTTCATTCTGTACTTTTAGTTTTGTTCCTTGGGCAAGCAAGGGTTAAGGAATGAAAAGGGCCAATTTTCAGAAAGTCTGCTGGCTGTGGTATTGTCTGCCCTCAGCTTCTCAAAGAAAGATCTCTTTCACATTCCTTTTGGCACAGTATTTTGAGGTTATAAATAATAATATGGCATTTCTTTCTACTTTTCTGCTGTTTGATTAATTTACCTTTCCCTTAGCCTTGTTGAGTGTGCTCACTTAAGAGAAATGTTACAGAACTTAATTTTTGAAGTTCTTTTTAAGCCCTCTTTTGAAACAATTTAGAAACTACCAATTTTTGTTTAATTTTTAACAATTTTTTGAAAAATTTATAGCCTCAATATCCGTACATTCCCCACAAAAAAGCACTAAAAATCATGCCTTGCTGGAGGCTGCAGGACCAAGTCATGTTGCAATCAATGCCATTTCTGCCAACATGGACTCCTTTTCAAGTAGTAGGACAGCAACGCTTAAGAAGCAGCCAAGCCATATGGAGGCCGCTCATTTTGGTGACTTGGGTAAGTAACAGTCACTTTTTGTTAACTTACAAAGGAGGAGGGAGTTGAGTATATTATGCGAATCTCCTGTCAATGGATACTGAACTGTATAATTAGAAGGAGCTTTGAAAAAGGTGTATTTTAACTAAAATAGCAGCTGTAAGTATAATGGAAGCACCGTTTGTTCCTATAAATACAAAATGTAAAGCACATCCAATGGAAAAATTGGCCATTTCCAGAAGAAGGTATACATTACATTGCCTGTGTGAAAAAGATGTCTCATTTCACAAATAATCAGGGAAATGCAAATTAAATAAGAAGTTAATGTGCCCCCTAACACATTAGCAACTATTTAAAGTTTGATGATTTGAGTGTTAATGTAGATGTAGAGAAATAGCCACTTCTTTTTAGTGGAACTGTAAATTGTTGAAGAATTTTTAGAAGGCAATTTGGAAGTATTTATCAAAATATATACAATCTATTGCCGTGGCTGGTGTAGCTCAGTGGATTGAGCGCGGGCCTGCGAACTACACGATCGCGGTTCGATTCCCAGTCAGGGCACATGCCTGGGTTGCAGGCCAGTTCCCAACAGGGGACTCTTGAGAGGCAACCATACATTGATGTTTCTCTCCTCTCCTTACCTTCCTCTCTAAAGATAAATAAATAAAATCTTAAAAAAAAAAATATATATATATATATACAATCTAGTCCTCAGATACACTCACATATATTCATAAAGATGTATACATGAGTATATATAAGGCTATTCATTGCAGTACTGTTGTGATAGGAAAAAATTAGGAACAGCATATAAATACCCATTAATAAAGAAGTGGGCAAATTTTGGTATACCCATACTCAGGAATACTTTGTAGACCTTTAAACGTTTGAAGAAGACATGGAGAAATGTCCAAGGTATGTTAAAGTGAAAAAAAGCAGGTTACATAGCAGTATATATAGTAGGATTCCTGTTGTGTTAAAATAACTTATTATCCCCCCACCCAAAAAAGATATACAGGAGAGTTCTTACAACTGCACATGAACCTACTGTGTCTCAAAATTAAGTTTAGTTGAGAAAATTGTAAGTCTTGCAGGGGGTCAGGATATCCTGAAGTTCATGAAACTGATGTGTACAAAGATGAACTAGTTAACATTGACAAGAAAGTCAGCAAGGATGATGACACGTGAATTGCTTCAAAGAATATGATTTGAATAGCAAAAGGTTAAGAAAAGCCCTTTTGAAAAATTGATGAAGGCACGAAAGGGGACAAGGTAGCAAAAAAAGGTCTTAGTGTGATAATGCCATTTTTTCTGTTTTTAGTTTATGCCTGTTTCGCAGGGCTTCCAACAGCAAAATGTTGGGACAGAACATTCTGAGATTCACCACCTCTGTGGTCTGTAGGAGCCACTCACTATGAGGAAGGTCCAGGAAGAATTTGTCATTTTTGGTGGAAAACAAGGGTGGTTACTAGCTATGATGACTTTGTATTTTGGATCTGGATTTGCTGCACCTTTCTTTATTGTAAGACACCAACTTCTTAAAAAATAAGGTTTTAGGTAATCCATGAAACAGATATGAAGAGGAGCATTTTTTTTTTAAGATTTCATTTATTTATTTTTAGAGGGGAAGGGAAGGAGAGAGGGAGAGAAATATCAATGTATGGTTGCCTCTCATGCGTCCCCCGCTGGGAACCAGCCCGCAACCCAGGCATGTGCCCTGACTGGGAATCGAACCTCGATACTCTGGTTCCCAGGCCAGCTCTCAATCCACTGAGCCACACCAGCCAGGGCAAGAGGAGCATTTTAAGAGGTGCAGTCTCTTTGAAAAATGGATCAAACTTTTGAACTCAACATACTAGATGTGTTTGTAAATAAACTTATGGCATGAATTTTTAATGCTTCTCTGGAATACAAAATGTGATAACTAAAAAATGTGATGAAGCCATCAGTTAATTTTATGAAAATGAACCTCTTTATGTTATCCTGTGACAGTTAAAAAAATTTAATTTTTTTCTAATAGCTGTGGTTTTACTCATAATTTAAATTTAATTAAATATAAAATAAACTTGTTTATATTAAGTTTAGTTTTATTTTTAAAGATAAAATTCCAGAGCTACTCTATTCTATTTTAAATAATGCTGAGAGTTCATAACACTTTTCTAGCTATGTCTGCACATCCACAATTGTTCCTTAGGGTTAGTTCCTAGAAATGGAGTTACTAGATTGACAGTCATACATGTTGCTAAGGTTTGCTGTCTGTTACGGAATGCTCCTCCAAAAAGATTTTGCCAGTTTACAGTCTCATCATCAGTGGCTGAGAATGCTCCCTGTTTTGTTGTGCACTACTTGTTAGTGCTTGTTACTGATTTTTGAAAAAATATCTTTCAATTTGACAGGCAAAAGTGTTATATTTATTTGCTTTCCTGGGATTTTTAATGAGGTAGAATATTTTTTTAAAACTTTACTAGCATTTTTTTCTTGCTTTGGGACTAGTATCTGAGTTTTTTTTAAAGAAGATTTAAGTGGTCTGAATAGCCATTAAAAGAGATGTAAGGATCATTTGAGTAACATAGAGCTTTTTAATAATTTTAAAAAGTTTTGCACAGGTGCTTGTTTAGAAACCAAAACCGTAGTGTTTCTAGTTCTTTATTCAATTACATTGCTAGGAAGTAAAGTTTTGAAGAACTTTGATGCTAAAAGTGAATGACTAACTTGTCATTTACCTGTTTGTTGCTGAAACTGCTAAAATTCTTTTGCTCTTTTCAGGCAGGTCTTGTCTGGACTACCAAATTCAAGAGGCCAAATCAAGCCTTTCAAAGACCCTTGAACAAGTCTTGCATGACACTATTGTCCTCCCTTACTTCATTCAGTTCATGGAACTGCGGAGAATGGAGCATTTGGTTAAGTTTTGGTTAGAAGCTGAAAGTTTTCACTCTGCAACGTGGTCCCGAATAAGAGCACACAGTCTGAACACAGTGAAGCAGAGCTCATTGGTTGAGCCTGTCTCTCCATCTAAAAAGCAAGAAACTGCAACATCTTTTGTAATGGAGTCTCTTGACGAGGGATTAGAGGATTCTAGCTCAGCCCAGTTGCTTATGACTCAATCAGAAGGAACTGATCTAAATTATAGAACTAGCAACTCCCAGAATCACTGGCTCCTTTCCCAGGAATGTGACAGTGCCCATTCTTTCCACCTTGAAATGGCCAGAAGAGAAGCTCAGGAAATTTCCGTGGAAACCCAAGAATCTTCCCCAAGACTTAAAGTAGCCAGGACAAATAGTCTCTCTTCTCCACTAAAGGAATTATCAGGAAAACTAATGAAAAGTAAGTATGTGGTTTCCATTTCTCTCTTTATTCTGGTTTTGTTTTGTTTTGTTTTGTTTGTTTTTTAGCATTGTACAAAATGGAACTTGAGATAGGGAATAAAAGGGCTGGAATAACTTTTTTCTCCCACATCAACTTTCAAATTTGGGAGGATTTGGTGAGTGCCCTGGAATAGGATCAGTGTATAGGAAAGGAGCCAAAGGGATATCTATAGTGATTGGATCCTCTAAGGAGAATTTTAGCAGAATTAACAAATGAAGGGTCAACTCCCATCCTGCTGTTTCCTTCTACAGATTTTGAAATCAAAGCATTATCCAGATAGGCTTAGTCCATCCTGTCTGTCTTAATTTTATTACAACCTGACTGTACTTTACAGATAGATTTATTTTTTAATTGCTAGTAGGTGACATTTATTGAGTTCTATGCTAAGGGCTATACTTGGATTTCATATAGTAATAACAACACTTCTGTGAAGTAGGCATTATTATCCTGTTTTACATGAGAAAACCATGGCTTAGAAAGGTTAAGTAAGTTGAGGTAGGCTATATAGTAAGTGGGGAGCTAGAAATATAGCCCAGGCCCAGAACAATAACACCTTACTTTTTTAATTCTCTATTTGGAAATTATGCACTCATTTTTCAATTATTACCTTCTGGAATTCTAATTAGACAGCTTCTGTTTTTGGTCCTATTTGTTCCTTGTTTCTCAAAGGGCTAAATGATTTTCTTTTTGTTCTTTTGCTTGTTCACTTTTTTCTTTTTCCATTAAGATTTATTTTTTTTAGAGCAGTTTAAAGTTCACAGCAAAACTGTGAGGAAGGTACAGATTTCCCATACACTACCTAAGCGTTGTTTTGGTTCAATCTTCTGAAGCAAATGGTTCAACCATTTTTTGAGCCCTGAGCAATAGCCCTTGAAACTGCAAGCTCTAAGTCTCTTGAACTTGGTGGTTTTTCTCAGGTGAATGCCCTCCCTGTCTTACACTTTTATTCTTGATTTACATTGGCTTCTACGGGTCCACAATTCCTTACCTACAATTCAGAAATCTAGCAAATGTCAACTGCTACAAGTTATTTTTAAAGTCAGTGAAACTTGCCCTGAACCAGTATGAACTGGTATTATTGCAGAAATATGAACGTGTTTGATTATGAGGTACTGTCCCCATGCTACTGGGGTATTGGTACAGTATATGTTAATAGTGTGTGACCTCTGTAAACACCTTCCCCCCAGTTCTGAATTCTAAAAGATTACCAGCTCCTGAGGTTTCAGATAAGGTTTCAGCCTATGTTTGTTTCTGAGAGGTTTTCTTAGGCTCCGCCGAGAAAGAAACGGTCAATCAGCCATAAAGTAGGCAACAAAGAGCTTTACTGGGGTTTGTGCACCCGGGCGAGGTTCCCTGGTCTGCAGAATCAGGCTGGCAAAGTCACACCCAGGCAGGGAATGTCGTGGGGTTTTATTTTCGTTGGCTCCCTGTGGGAGCTGGGGATTGGTGCCCTCTGAACAAAGCAGCAACACAGCATTGGTGGTCTCTTCCTCGGACTCAGGTTACTGTGAGGATGTCCATCTTGGCAAAGTCCAGCAGGAGCTTCCTTCTATCCCCGCCCACCCTAACAGTTTCTGCCTCTCATTTCCCATACTTGACCACAAACTCCAGTACACTTTATAAAAGCATTTCAGGAGAATTTAGTGTTGGGAAGAATTTTGTTGAGCATCTAGCCTACCCTGTTTTTAGAAATGGAAGTCCAAAGTCTGTTCCTATAATTTTAATATACTTTATTGTTTTTGGAAACTGTCTTTGTTTTGGTGGTACTTTATTTCAATAAAAAATAGAAAAAGTAGTGGAGTTATTACGAGAATACTTGTTTTTTTCTTTTTGCATTACCTTCAAAATTTATGTGCAGTTCAATTGACCTTTTCGACTTATACTTGTATGTATTTTGACACATGCATAGAATCCTTAACTGTTATCGCAAGCAGGCTAAAGATCAGTTTTGCCACCTTTTTAGTTAAATACCTCTGTATTCCAACACTTGGAATCACTGATCCATTCTCATTCTCTAGTTTTGCCTTTTCCAGAGTGTCATATAAGTGAATTTATATAGTATGTAGCTTTTTAGCCTGGTTTCTTTTACTCTGCATAATAGCTTTGAAGTTCATCTGTGTTGCTTATATCAATAGTTCATTGCTTTCTATTGCTAAGTAGTATTCCACTGTATGGTGGTACTGTCCATCCACCTATTGAAGGACATTTGGATATTTTCCAGCTTTGATGATTATGAATAAAGCTGTTATAAACATTTGTTTACAGGCTTTTCTATGGACAAAGTTTTTATATATCTCTAGGGTAAATGCCTTATGGGGGTGTTGGACTATGTGGTGTGTATTTAATTATGTAAGAGACTCCCAGACTGTTTTGTAGAGTGTCTCTACCACTTTGCATTTTCACCAGCAGTGTGTGAGTTCTATTTGCCTGTCTCTTTGCAAGCACTTGGTATAACTGGCTTTTTGTTTATTTGGGTGTTTTTAAGCCATTCTAACAGATGTGTAGTGGTATCTCATTATGGTTTTACCTTGCCTTTTCCTAATGGTTAACGATGTTGAATCATGTACATCTTTGCCATCTTTGGTGGATTGTTCTTTGGTGAATTGTTCAGGTCTCTCCCATATTTTGTTGGATTGTTTTATCATTGTTGAATTTGGAGAGTTTTTTATATGTTCTAGATATAAGACCTTGATTTTCAAATGTTTTCTCCTAGTTTATAACTTAATTTTTTTCATTCATCTAACAGCATCTTTCACAGAGCAAAAGAACTTTCTGATTAAATTCAGTTTATTAATTCTTCTTTTATGGATTATACTTTTGGTGTCATACCTGAGCGCTTTGCCTAATCAAAGGTCATGAAGGTTTTCTTCTATGTTTTCTTATGAAAATATTATGATTTTGTACTTTACATTTAGATGTATCGTCTGTTTTGAATTAGTGTAAGGTATGATGGTTAGGTCAAATTTTTTGTTTTATTTTTGCATGTGGATACCTGATTATTCCAACACCACTAATTGAAAAGACTGCTCTTGCTACATTGAATTGCCTTTGTACTTTGGTTGTCTTAGTGTAGGTCTATTTCTGGACTCTGCTCTGTTGCATTGTATGTGTCTTATTTCTTCACCAATGAGACTTAGTTAAAGCCTTAAAATTGGGTAGTATGAGTCTTCCAACTGTGTTCTTTCTTTTTCAGATTATTTTGTCTGTTCTAGTTTATTTTACCATAAAATTTAGAATCTTATCTCTATTATGAGAAATCCTGCTGGAATTTGTATTGGAATTGCATTCAAGCGTTTGGTCAGTTTGGGGAGAATTTACAATTTAACTGTATAGGTTGTTACAGTCCAAAGACATGGTATGCCTCTTCATTTGTTTAGCATTTTATAGCTTTTAGCATAAAAATTCTTTACATGTTTTGTCAGACTTACATCTAAGTATTTTATTAGTGCTTTTATGAATGGTATTTAAAAATTTTTTGTTTCTGATTTTTTAATGCTAGTTTATAGAAATATGACTGACTTTCATATGTTGACCTTTTGTGACCTTACTAAACTCACAGACTACTTTTAGGAGCTTTTTAGGTAGATTTCTTGGGATTTTCTACATAAACAATCATGTTATTTGTGGATAGAGACTGAATTATTTCTTCCTTTCCAATCTGTTTTTTTTTTTTCTTTCTTCTTGTCTTACTGCACTAGCTGGGACTTCCTGTACCATATTGATTAGGAGTGGTGAGAACACAGTCACTGTTAAGTACGAGATTGGCTATGAGGTTTTTTATAAATGCCCTTTATCAAGTACATGAAATTCCCTTCTCTTAATTGTTTATTTAGGGCTGTTTGGATCTTGAATGGTGTTGAATTTTGTCAGATATATTTTTGTGTCATTTGATATAACCATATGATTTTTTTTGTCTGTTAATAGAACATTGATTTTTATTTAATATTTAGTAAGCTTGCATTCTCATGGCAAGACACATTTGGTTGTGGTATATTATTCTTTTTATATTGCTGGATTTGTTTTCCTAAGCATTTTTATTTCTAGACTTATGATGCATGTTGATCTTTAGTTTGTTTGCTAGTACTGCTTTTGTCTGATTTAGGTATCAGTGTGATGCTGGCCCCAAAAATGAGTTGGGAAAGTTTTCCACCTCTTTCGTTTTCCAAAAGAGACTGTGTATTGGTAGAATTGGTATTAAATGTTTGGACCCTGGCTGGTGTGGCTTAGTGGATTGAGCACCAGCCTGCGAACCAAAGGGTCACCGGTTTGATTCCCAGTCAGGGCACATGCCAGGGTTGTAGGCCAGGTCCCAGGACAGGGGGGCTTGTGAGGGGCAACCACACATTGATGTTTCTCTCCCTCTCTCCTTCCCTTCCCTTCTCTCTAAAAATAAATAAATAAAATATTTACAAAATGTTTGGTAGAGTTTGCAAGAGCCTGGAATTTTGTTTTTCAGAATGTTTTAAATTATGAATTCAATTTCTTTAGTGTGTGTAAGACTGATCAGATTATCTTTTTAGTGATTACCAATTTTAATTGTTTATGGTTTTTAAGGAATTGTGAATTTAATCAAATTCTTGAATATATGAGTATGCAGTTATCTACCATTACCTTAATACCTGTTTAATCTTGGGTTTACAGTGATATCCCTTTTTCATTCCTGACATTGGCAATTGTGTCTTCTTTTTTGTTTGTAAGTATGTGTAAGGATTTATTTGTCTTTTTCCAAGAATCACCTTTTGATTAATTGACTTTTATCTGTTGTTTTTCTGTTTTCAGTTTAATAAATTTTATGCTCTGTATGTTTTTCCTTTCTCCTGCTTGTTTTGGATCTATTTTATTCTTTTTCTAGTTTATTAAGGTGGAAAATTTAGATTGCTCATTTGAGATCTTTTTTTTTTAAGATAAGCATTTAATGCTATAAGTTTCCTTCTAACCACTGCTTTAGGTACATCCCACATATTTTGAACTGAGCAAGAGTTAAATGTCTAACTTCCCTTGGTTCTTACCCTTTTGCCCATGGATTATTTAGAAATATGTTGAGAGGATCCAAGATGGCAGCAAAGGAGGTAGAAGTTACACTCACCTCCTTCCAGGACCAAACTGGAATTACAACTAAAATATAGAACAATCAACCTCAATAACCAACTGAAGACCAGTTGAACAGAAGTCTTTACACAAGGATTTACACAAGAAGCCACATCAAGACTGGTAGAAAGAGTAGAGGTGCAAAAAGTGCTGGTTCCGTACCCATGTGCAGTAGCTAAGAAACCAGAGAGATATCTCATCTGTAAAGGTGCCACTCTTAAGGAGTGTGGGGTCTCAGCCCTATACTGGGCTCTTCAGCCCAGAGCACCAGAGCCAGAAAGAGGATCCCACATATTATCTGGCTGTGAAACTCAGTGGGGATTCTGTCCATCGGGAAGAGACAGGAGTCTTCTGCAAATCCACATGCTCTCTTAAAGGGCCAGTGCACAAAATCACATTCACAGCCACTCACGCTGGGCTCTGGTAGAGGGCAGGTGGTGACTCAGAGTAGACTGGAGTCATGCAAGGAGAGACTAGGTTTTATGGCTCCAGGTAGAGAGCAGGATGAACAGCCATTGGTGTCGCTGTGCTGAGTTTCTCTCCCACATAGCCCACAGATGCCATCTTTCTTGGGTTGAGTACTCCCCACCATACACCATCAGCCTGTGAGAATGAAATTGCCTTATGACCATTGCCTCCACATCGCTGATAACTCCCTGAGACCTCACCTCACAACAAAGATTTGCAGGCACCTGGTGATTCACTGAGACTCAACCTCATAGAACTCACATGCTGAAAGAGGCTCTTTCAGTGAGTGAGCCTAATAGGCAGCTGGCAAGTGGAGGCTGATTGCAAGATGCCTTAGGCCTTTTGCCTACCTGGCCCTAGACTTAATAAAGGTGGAAGCTGGTTTGGGGGCTGAGTTTCACAGCCAGATGATATGTGGGATCCTCTTTCTGGCTCTGGTGCTCTGGGCTAAATAGCCCAGTATAGGGCAGAGACCCTACACTCCTTAGGAGTGGCACCTTTACAGATGAGATATCTCTCTGGTTTCTTAGCTGCTGCACATGGGTACAGAACCAGCACTTTTTGCACCTCCACTCTTTCTACCAGTCTTGATGTGGCTTCTTGTGTAAATCCTTGTGTAAAGACTTCTGTTCAACTGGTCTTCAGTTGGTTATTGAGGTTGATTGTTCTATATTTTAGTTCTATATTTTACCTTTCCACACAAGTCCAGGCCCAGCAGAGACAGCCACAAAACTAGATCCCTTTATAGCTTCAAACACGTTGGCAAGGGGTAGTCAAAGTCAGTGTGTGACATTGATTGGCACTTGATTCCCCTGCAATAGACTCCAGAACCAACAGACCCAGGGGAAGACTTAAGTCATTGTCAGAGCAGAACCCAGGTAGCTCCACAAGTGGCACACCCAAAGGGAGATCTTAGAATGCACCAGTTCCTCCTGAGTTGAATTCTGCTTTCTGTGGTCAGCACCTGAACAGCTGCTAGTACACTGTGGATGGGGTTGATCCTCATAATCAACCAGTGTGACGGTTGACCCCATGCACAAGCAGACTAACAGCAATCAAGACTCAACTAGAACAAGAGGGTCCACATAATCCACACAAAGAACATTCCTGATCACCCATATCAGGTGATCAGGGAGAGTATCTCTGGGTCCCACAGAACACCTATTGATAAGGCCACCATACAGTGACTGGGAGACAAGGCAAATGTACCTAACACACAGACAAACACACAAAGGCAGCCAATATGGAAAGACAAACAGGCCCCAAATGGAAGAACAGGAGAAATTTCCAGAAAAATAAGTGAGATGGAGACAAGTAATCTACCAATACAGAGTTCAAAACAATGGTGATAAGAATACTTAAGGAACTGAGTGAGAAGTTTAGCAGCATAAAAAGGACATAGAAATTATAAAAAAGAGAACCACTCAGAAATTAAGAACACAGTATCTGAAAAGAAGAATACAGTAAAAGGAATCAAAAGTAGGCTAGATAAAGTAGAAGATCAAATCAGTGATTTGAAAGACAGGATAGCAGGAAAACAAAGAATTAGAGCAGCTACGAGGGGAAAAAAAAAGTTTAAAAAAATGAGGATAGTTTAAGAGACCTTTGGGATACCAAAGTGTAATAACATCTGCATCAGGGGTAACAGAAGAAGAGAGAGCAAAGATTGAGACGCTTCTGAAGAAATAATGACTGAGAATTTCACCTAATCTGGTGATGCAAAAAGATACACAAATCTAAGAAGAACAGGATGCCTCAGAGAAGATGTATCCAAAGAGGCCAACACCAAGACACGTTATAATTAAAATGGCAAAGGCTAAAAACAGAAAATCCTAAAAGCAGCAAGAGAGAGACAGTAAGCTAAGAAAACAATCCAGTTTACCATTGTATTAAAAAATACCTAGTAATAAATTTAATCAAGAAGGTAAAAGATCTGAACTGGGGAAGTTATAAGCCACCAAAGAAAGAAACTGAAGATGATACAGGTAAATAAAAGCATATACTGTGTGTGGATTGGAAGGGTTAACATCATTAAACTGTCTATACCTGGCGAAGCAATCTATAGATTCAACACACTTCCTTTCAAAATATAAATAGCGTTTTTAATAGAACTAGAACAAATAATCCAAAAATGTATATGAAACCACAAAGGACCTCAAATATCTACAGCAATCTTGAGAAAGAAGAATGAAGTTGGAAAAATCGTGCTACCTGAATCAAAATATATTTCAAAGCTGTAGTAATCAAAACAGCATTGTATTGGTATAAAAAGAAACATAGATCAATGGAAAGAGAGAGCTCAGAATAAAATTCACACCTATGTGGTCAATTAATATTTGATGGAAGTGGAAAGTACGTACAATGAGGCAAAGGTGGTCTTTTA
Source organism: Sturnira hondurensis (assembly GCF_014824575.4). NCBI lineage: Eukaryota > Metazoa > Chordata > Mammalia > Chiroptera > Phyllostomidae > Sturnira > Sturnira hondurensis. Next base: position 164,430 of record NW_028093301.1, read on the forward strand.
AATAAATGGTGTTGGGAAAATTGGACAGATAATGTAAAAAAATGAATATATACCATTTTGTTAACACCATATATAAGAATAAAATGAAAATGAATTAAAGACCTAAATGTAAGACTGAAATCTTAAATCTTTTGGGAGAAACATAAGCTGGAACATTTTGGACATTTCTCTTAGTAATATTTTTGATACATCTCCTCAGGCAAAGGACACAGAAGAAAAAAACAAATGGGACTACATTAAACTGAAGAGATTTTGTACAGCTAAAGAAACCATTAATGAAAATACAATCCACTGAGTGGGAGATGATATTCAATGATAACATCTGGTAAGAGATTAATACGCAAAACTTATAAAGAAGTCATACAATTCAATACCAAAAAAACACAAACCAATTTTAAAATGTACAGAATCCAGTGTCACCCCAATACATTTCAATAAAAAGGAAAAATATGGGCAAAGGACTTCACTAGACACTTCTCCAAAGAGGACATACAGATGGCCAACAGACATACAAAAAGATGCTCATTGTCACTAATCATTAGAGAAATGCAAATTAAAACCACAATGAGATATCACCGAACACCTCTCAGGGTGGCCATCATAAACAAATCAATGAACAACAAGTGTTGGAGAGGATGTGGAAATGCAGATTGTTGCAGCTACTGTGGAAAGCATGATGCAGTTACTTCAAAATATTGAAAATAAGCCCTGGACTGTGTGATTCAGTTGGAACATTGTCCCGTTACCTAAAGATTGTGGGTTTGATTCCTGGACAGAGCACATACCTAGTTTGCAGGTTTGGTGTTCAGTTGGAGCACATACATCTCTGGTTCAAGCATGAATGATCCTCAGTCTAGTATGTTCGGAAAGAAGCCAATCAGTGACTTTCTGTTGTATTGATCTTTTTTTCCCTCTCCTTTCCTCTCTGTAAAAAGCAATGAAAAATTGTTCCTGGTTGAGGATAAATACATATTATGAATGAATGAATGAATGAATGAATGAATTGCTTTATGACCTGACAATTCTACTTCTGGATTCATACAAGAAGAAACACAAGGCACTAATTATGCACACCTACATTCACAGCAGCATTATTTATAATAGTGAAAATATGGAAGCAGCCTGTGTCCATCAATAGATTATTTGGAAAAGAAGAATTGGTACATGTGTGCAATGGAATATTATTCGGCCATAAAAAATAAGGGCATCCGCCCTGGCTGGTGTGGCTCAGTGGATTGAGCATGGGCCTCTGAACCAGACGATCGCGGTTCAATTCCCAGTCAGGGCACATGCCTGGGTTGCAGGCCAGTTCCCTGCAGGCCAACTCCCAGCAGGGACGCACGAAAGGCAACCATACATTGATGTTTCTCTCCCTCTCGTTCCCCTCTAAAGATAAATAAATAAATAAAATCTTAAAAAAAAATAAGGGCATCTTACCACATGGACAGCATGAATGGACCTAGAGGGTATTATGCTAAGTGAAACAAGTCAGAGAAAGACATTTATTATTTCAATCATTTTGGAATCTAAGGAATCTAAAGAACAATATAAAAGAACAAACAAAACAGAAACAGACTCATAGTTACAGAGAATAAACTGATAGTTGCCAGGGGGAGGAGTATTGGGGGACTAGGTGAAGAGGTGAAGGGATTGAGAATTACAAAATAGTCATTAGGATATTAAGTGGAGCATAGGAAATATCAGTGATATTGTAATAACTATGGATGGTGCCAGGTGGGTACTGAAAATATTGAGGGGAACACTTTGTGATGTATATGAGTGCCATTATGCTGTGTACCTGAAACTAATACAAAGTAAAATTGGATACAAAATAAAATTAGATATAAGCTGTAATTGAAAAAATTAGATTTTTTAAAAAGATATCTATTATTTAGTCTCCTAGTTTGGGGAGAATTTTTTGTTATTGATTCCTGAACTATATTATGGTCAGAATATATTTTTATGACTTCAAATTTAAAAAATTCTTAAAAATTCTTCAGTGACGTAGCACATAGTATATCTTGGTGAATATCTTGTACAATGTAGAGTTTGTGTTCGGCCGATGCTGTGTGTCATGCTGCTGTTTATCTGTGGTAACCTCTCATGTTCTGAAGTAAGAACTGTCTGCTGCCAGATTTATATAGCCACTACAGTTTCATTTGATTAGTGTTTACATCGTACCTTTTCCCATGTATTTACTTTTGACCTACCTTTATCGTTCATTTTTTTAAAAATATTTTATTTATTTTTTAGAGGAGAAGAGAGGGAGAAAGAGAGGGAGAAAAACATTAGTAGGCCCCCCGCTAGGAACCTGGCCAGCAACCCAGGCATGTGCCCTAACCCAAAAACATCAGATACCCCCAACTGGGAACCTGGCCAGTGATCCAGGCCTGTCCCCTAACCCAAATCGACCTAGTGACCTTTTAGTTGCAGGCAGGTGCTCAATAGCCCACACATGCTTGAGCCATTCATTGTTTTAAAAGTAAGTTTCTTGTAAGTAGCATGTTTGCTGAGTTGGTTTTTTCTTAATCTATTCTGACAATATTGTTTTTTGTTGTTGGTAATTTTATTTCAGTGTAAATTTTAATGATTTACATTAAATCACTACAGTATGGTTATTTGAATTGTAATATGTAAATATAATTATTGATATTTGTTATTATAACCTGAATGTAATTTTATTGAGTGTAATGCTTGGATTTAGTTTACTATTTTATTATTTGTTTTTTGTTTCCTCTGTTTCCTATTCCTTTATTTCCTAGTTTCCTAGTTTCTGCTTGTTATGGATTGTTTAAATTTTTTTTAGAATATATTATTGAGTTCTTGGTTGTAGCTCTTTGTGTAGGGTTTTTTGTTTGTTTTTTTAATTTTTATTTATTTATCTTTAGAGAGGAAAGGAAGGAGAGAAGGAGAAACATCAATGTATGGTTGCCTCTCATGAGTTCCCCTGCCGGGAACTGGCCCACAACCCAGGCATGTGTCTTAACTGGGAATCGAACCGCAATCGTGTGGTTTGCAGGCCCACGCTCAATCCACTGAGCTATACCAGCCAGGGCCTGTGTAGGGTTTTCAATGGTTTCTCTGGAGATTGCAATATATATAGTTTTCGCAGTCTTAAAAGTGAAAGGATTACTTTTAAGGATTACTTAAAAGTAATCCTTTATCACTTCAAGTGGCAAGTAGTGATTTTACGGCCACATAGTCTGTTTACCTTACCATTTTACATATTGTTAGTTGTCATCTACATATGTTAAAAAAAAACCCATTAGATAATTTTAAATTTTGCTTTCAACTGTGATATGTGAAGAATTTCAGAGAAGAAAAATTGGCTATTTTATTTAAACCAGACATTTGCTGTATCTCTTTCCTTCATTCCTGAAATTCAGTTTTCATTTCTGTTATTTCACTAGTGTCTCAGGAATTTTCTTTAGCACTTTAGAGCAGGTCTGCTGTCAATTCTCTCAGTTATCCACCATCTAAGAAATGGTTTATTTTCCTTTTTCTTGAAATAATTTTCACTTGGTAGAGAATTCTAGGTTGGTAGTTCTTTTACCACTTTAAAATGTTGTTTGCTTCCTGTGGCCTCCATGGTTTCTGGTGAGAAATCTGCCATCTTGGAATCCTTACACTTAACATGGGGTTGTGTGTGTATGTGCGTGTGTTGCCACTTTCAAGATACTTTTGTTACTTTTGTTAGCAGTTTGCTTATAGTGTCTAGACATAGAGTTTTTTAGTTTCTTCCTATTTGAGATTCACTGAGCTTCTTGCTTGGTTTTATAAATTTGGTTTCATGCCATATTTGGGGGAATTTTTTGTCAGTGTTTCTTAAATTTTTTTTTTTTACACTGTGTAAATTTTTCCTTTCCTTTGGGGACTCCAGTGACCCAAATCTTATACGTTTGTTATTCCCCTGTAAGTTCCTGAGGCTCTGTTTACTTTTCTCCATAAATTATTTTCTTGGAAAATTTCTTTTCATCTATCCCCAAACTTACTCATTCCTCTATCATTTCCATTATGCTTTGTCTTCCAGTGAATTTTAACTTTGGGTTGTTACGTTTTTTAGTTCTAATATGTCCCTTTTTAAAAATCTTCTGTTTCTCTCTAGTGCAGTCTTCTATTTGTTTCACATGTGTTTGACCTCTTGGAGCATGATTATAATAGGTTCTTTTTTAAAAAAATGGTTTTTGGTTATATAATTCCAGCACCTGTGTCATCTTGTTAGGTCTAAGGGGTTTGACCCCTGGTCAGGGTATATACAAGAATCAACCAGTGGCCCTGGCTGGTGTAGCTCAGTGGATTGAGCGCGGGCCTGCAAACCAAATAATCGCGGTTCGATTCCCAGTCAGGGCCATGCCTGGATTGCAGGCCAGTTCCCAGCAGGAGACACACAAGAGCCAACCATATATTGATGTTTCTCTCCCTCCCTCCTTCCCTTCCCCTCTAAAGATAAATAAATCAAATCTTAAAAAAAAAAAAAAGAATCAACCAATGAATGCCTAAATAAATGGAACAACAAATTGCTATTTTTCTGTTGTGTTCTCTTTCTCTCAAAACCAATAAATAAAAAATTAGGCCCTGGCTGCTGTAGCTCAGTGGATTGAGCGCGGGCCTGCGAACCACACAATCGCTGTTCGATTCCCAGTCAGGGCACATGCCTGGGTTGCAGGCCAGTTCCTAGCGGGGGACTCACAAGAGGCAACCACACATTGATGTTTCTCTCTCTCTCCTTCCTTTCCCCTCTAAAAATAAATAAATAAAATCTTTTAAAAAATTAGAAAAACAAAGTACTTGTTGAGAGGGTGGGATTTTCTGTTGTTATATAATTGTTTTCTGAGTGTGTTTTAGGTTTCTTCTCGCTGTTTTTCTCTCTCCCTGTTTTCCTTTTTTCTTAATGTAGTGGGCTTACATGGGAGATCTTAGAGTGGTAGCAATATGTTTTAAGCTAATAACATTAATCACATACAAGAACTCTTTGCTATTAGTTCTCCCTGGCCCCATCCTTACCCCAGCACTTTTTGACTCAAATAAGTCATTTTAATTATTTTCTATAAAAATAGGGATAAGCTACTTTGCTAACCCCACAAGTTCTGTAACTATGGTTTACACACCCAGAGAGGGTCCCTGAGGTTTATTCAAGGGGGTCCATGTGATCAAAATGATTTCCACAACAATTCCAAGATGTCTTTTTTGCCTAATCATGTGGCAAATATACAGAAGCACTTAAACACAGAAGCACTTCTGCATACTGAAGCATATTACTTATGTTAAGGAAAAGTACATGTGTAGTTGATTGTTCTTGTGAATTCAAGTAGCTGCTTTTTAAATGGAATACAAGTTTTACTTAAAAGAGTGACTGTAGGGGACTTCCGCCAAGATGGAGGCATAGATGGAAACACTGTACCTTCTCCCACAACCAAGTTTGAATACAACAAAGGTTTGGAGAAACAAAGGCACAGCCAAAGGACAGAAAATTTAATTATACGGAAGTCCGACTACATCTAACCGTTCTACAGCAATGGTAAGAGGGGCGGAGCCAGCACCGAGCAGGGTCGGGCAGGACAGGTCCCCCAACCTAGGCGCACAGGCAGCCCGGAACCAGTTGGGGTGCGGGGCAGACTGACCGCGGTCGCACATTCGAGCACAGTGAGATGGACCACGCAGGCCCCAGGGGGCGAGGGCTGACAGCGGCGGTGGCACACTCGTGTGCAGTGGGACGAAACTCGTGGGCATGGTGACGACAGCAGCTGCGGCACCGGTGAGGGCCGCGGTGGCAGACGGACGCCATAGTCCTTCTTTGACCCCGCCCCCACATACAGTGTCACAACCCAGCGACTTAGTTGCCCTGCGCTAGTGAACACCTTAGGGCTCCGATCCTGCTACTTAACAGGCACCAACAGCCCAAAAGATGGTGCAAAAAGAACTCAAAGTCCCAGAGCCGATAACTCTCAGCGACCAAGAGATTGCCAGCCTCTCAGAAGCACAATTCAAGACACTGTTTATCAGGATGCTCACAGAACTGGTTGATTATAGTCACAAATTAGAGGACCATATGAAGGCTAAACTAACTGAAATGAAGCAAAATGCACAGGGAACCAATACTGATGGAAAGGAAACTGGGATTCAAATCAATGGAATGGACCAGAAGGAAGAACGAACCATCCAACCAGAAAGGAATGAAGAAATGAGAATTCAAAAAAATGAGGAGAGGCTTAGGAACCTCCAAGACATCTTGAAACGTTCCAACATCTGAACTACAGGGGTACCAGAAGGGGAAGAGGAAGAGCAACAACAAGAAAACTTATCTGAACAAATAATAAAGTAGAACTTCCCCAATCTGGCAAAGGAAATAGACTTCCAGGAAGTCCAGGAAGCTCAGAGAGTCCCCAAAAAGGTGGACCTAAGGAGGAACACAACCAAGGCACATCATAATTACATTAGCCAAGATTAAAATGAAGGAGAGAATCCTAGAAACAGCAAGAGATAAGGAGACAGTCACCTACACAGGAGTTCTCATCAGACTGTCAGCGGATTTCTCAAAAGAGACCTTACAGGCAAGAAGGGGCTGGAAAGAAGTATTCCAAGTCATGAAATCCAAAGGCCTACAGCCAAGATTGCTTTATCCAGCAAAACTTTCATTTAGAATGGAAGGACAGATAAAGTGCTTCTCAGATAAGGTCAAGTTCAAGGAGTTCATCATCACCAAGCCCTTATTATATAAAATGTTAAAGGGACTTATATAAGAAAAAGAAGATGAAAAATATGAACAGTGAAAGGACAGCAAACTCACAGTTATTAACAACCACACCTAAAACAAAAGCAAACCAAGAGGACAGCTAGATCAGGAGTGGAACCATAGAAATGAAGAACACATGTAGGGTTAGCAACAGGGGAGTGGGAGGAGGAGAAGCAGGGAGAAGGCACAGAAAATAGCATAGAGGGTAGGTAGAAAATGGATAGGGGGAGGGCAAGAATGGTGGGGGAAATATAGAATCTAAAGAACTTGAGACACATGGTTATAAACTAAGGGTGAGAGAATGGTGGGGGAGGGAGTGTGCGAGGGGAGGGGAATGAAGGGGGGAATAGAACAACTGTAATGGTATAATCAATAAAATATATTTTAAAAAAATAAAAGAGTGACTGTAGACAAACTATGGTTATGCAGACTTGGATATTTGACAGATATTTTCTTGGGAACGAATGAAGTAAACTTGTTATTTCAAGAACAGCTGACAGTATTTGTTGCCCAATGGTAAAATTTAAGGCTTTTAAGTGAAAATTATAGTTTTGGAAAACTTGTATTCCCCACTCTGCCCTCACAACTTTAAAGAGTCTTCCGATGAGATCATTGGTGATACTGAGGATGTGATTTCTTTTTCTACTCTCTCTGATGCAACATAGATTTGGAAGATGTGCATAAGCCAGTAAACCAGTAGTTTCCAAAATATATGATGGAAATATATGATGTTATAAAATCATGAGTTTGGGAGATAGGCCAGTCAGTTTTAATATAATAGAATATAAATTCACTGTTGTAGTTTCAGAGTCTACATTCTTACTAACCTTTAAGAAAGTACCATTTGCCAAGTTCGGGTGCAGAATCAGAGAAGACTATGTCCACAGTTATCTTAAAAAGCTATTAAAACATTCCTTTTTTGAAGTACACATCTCTGAAGCCAGATTTTCTTAACATGTAAAAAAGAAACCCATTTTTTCTCTTCACAGCTCTTCTGATACAAAATGTATGCTTTTCTAAGCAGTTCTCTAATTTTCTGTGGACAGTAACTGGGAATTTTCCAGTTTAATTCATTCTTATATTAACTGCCTGGACTTAGTGCAGAATCCACAAGTTAAGGGCTCAGTCTCACCAGACTGCTTCCACCACTACTTCAGATGCTAGTTGTAAGTCCAGACACAAGTTGTCACCTGTACTTCTGGCCAACCAGCTATAAATCAGGGATTTTTACAACAACTTCCTCTTGTTCAGTAATTTGCTATAATGGCTCAAAGAACTTAGGGAAACACTTTTGTTTACTGGTTTATATTAAAAGATAATAGAAAGTAAACAAATGAACAGCCAGAGGAAGAGGGACATGGGGCAAGGTCCAGAGTGGGGTCAAGTGTAAGAGCCTCTGACTCTGGAGATCTGGTGTGCTATCCTTTTGGCACATGGATGCATTTGCCAGCCTGGAAGGTGAAGCACTTCATTGAGGGTTTATGTGGTTCAGGTATATGGGCATGATTGATTAAAATATTGACCATTGGCCTGGCTGGTGTGGCTCAGTGGATTGAGCACTGGCCTTTGACCCAAAGGGTTGCCAGTTCAATTCCAAGTCAGGGCACATGCCTGAATTGCAAGCTAGGTCCCCATTAGGGGGTGCTTGAGAGGCAACCACACATTGATGTTTTTCTCCCTCCCTTCTCTTCTCTCTAAAAATAAATAAATAAAATCTTAAGAAAAACAAACTTTAAAAAAAACATTGACCACTGGTTATTAATTTATGATACCTAGCCTTTCTACCTTCCCCAGAGGTCTGGCAACCAGCACTCTTTCTGCCAGTCACCTCGTCACCACAGACTTTTCTTTGGTTGAGAGGGGCTTATTATGGATAATAGCAGATGCTCATACTGTCCCTACCACTCAGAAAATTCTAAGGATTTTAAGAGCTCTGTGCCAAGAACCAGAATGAAAAATGTTATTTTCTGTTATATCATGATGTCACAATATACATCAACCAAAAAAAAACCACACCCAAGTGAATGCCAAAGCAGATGTGAGAATCTAGTAGTTTGCTATCAGGGCAAATGTTAATGCCCTCTTCTGACTAATTTTTTCAGTTTGGAAAAGTTATTTTCCTCTAAAGCAAATATCTATGTTAACTTCTAGCAGATTTAACATTGTTAATTGTAACTGAGTCAGTTTTCTCATTTTTAATTTCTAATACCATATCATCTATAAATAAAACTCACATAAACAAAAATTGAGGTCCTCAATTTTTAAGATGTCTAAGTCCTGAGAATATAAAGTTTGTGGTTCATTGTATTAACATTCTAGGGTTTTGAAGATCAAATTAATGTTCATGAATGTGAAATCATTTTGTAACATATTTAAAATGTAGATTTATAGGTAATTTTTGAGCTCCTCCCTTTATATTGCTGATCAAGTCTTTCAAGTTCAGACTTTGAAAAGGAGAATGGAAAGAGAGCATGCATGTGTCATTGCTCTTATGGAGCTTGTTAGCTTAGTAGAGGAGGAATGCACATATAATTCCTCCGTTCCACAAATCAAACTGTGAACAGAAATATTATGATGAGATTTGTTTTATCCTAAATATATTTTCATGTGTATTTGTACTTGTAGTGCACATACAGGTACAGACATTTGTGTGTATGTGCATGTTTGTGTATGTTTAGGTTCACAGCAAACGAAGCCCTGCTGTTCATGAATATAATCCATTGCCAGTTCAATTTGCATTGTGAGTTTTAAAGTTTTCCCCTTCTTCCTTTACAGGTATAGAACAAGATGCAGTGAATACTTTTACCAAATATATATCTCCAGATGCTGCTAAACCAATACCAATTACAGAAGCAATGAGAAATGATATCATAGGTAAGCAGTGCTTGAAGCTATGGCCAAAGAAGTGCCTATTTTTCTTTTTTTTTTCTTTTTTAAAGATTTTATTTATTTATCTTTAGAGGGGAAGGGAAAGAGAGAAGGAGAGAAACATCAATGTATGGTTGCCTCTCCTGAGTCCCCTGCCGGGAACTGGCCCACAACCCAGGCATGTGCCCTGACCGGGAATCGAACCGCAATCATGTGGTTTGTAGGCCCGAGCCCAATCCACTGAGCCACACCAGCCAGGGCAGAAGCGCCTGTTTTTCATTATATGAAGTTCTCTTTTTTATCAACATGGAATCCTAGCCTGTTTTCAGATATCTTTTTTTCCCCCAGGTGTAATAAAACGTGTTTATTTTAAAGATTACAGACTGACTCTAAAGCACAGTTCTGTGTCCTTTCCAACTACTGCCACACAGTCTGACATTGCTTCCTTGTAAAGAAACACTAATCTCTTTCTTTGCATTTTTAAACCATTTTAAAATATATATATTTAATTGGTTATGCCATTACAGTTGTCCCATTCCCCCTTTCATTCCCCTCCACCCCGCACACCCCCTCCCCCTATTCCTCCCCCTTTAGTTCATGTCCAAGTGTCACAAGTTCTTTAGCTTCTACATTTCCCATGGTATTCTTGCCCTCCCCCCTGTTTATTTCTTACCTACCGTCTATGCTACTTATTCTCTGTACCTTCTCCCTCTCCTCCTCCTCTCACTCCCCTGTTGCTAACCCTCCTTGTGGTCTCCATTTCTATGGTTCTGCTCCTGATCTAGCTGTCCCTTAGTTTGCTTTTGTTTTAGGAGTGGTGGTTAATAACTGTGAGTTTGCTGTCCTTTCACTGTTCATATTTTCCATCTTCTTTTTCTTAGATAAGCCCCTTTAACATTTCATATAATAAGGGCTTGTTGATGATGAACTCCTTGAACTTGACCTTATCTGAGAAGCACTTTATCTGTCCTTCCATTCTAAGTGAAAGCTTTGCTGGATAGAGCAATTTTGGATGTAGGTCTTTGGATTTCATGACCTGGAATACTACTTTCTAGCCCCTTTTTGCCTGTAAGGTCTCTTTTGAGAAATCCGCTGACAGTCTGATGGGTACTCCTTTGTAGGTGACTGTCTCCTTATCTCTTGCTGCTTCTAGGATTCTCTCCTTCATTTTAATCTTGACTAATATAATTATGATGTGCCTTGGTTGTGTTCCTCCTTAGGTCCACATTTTTTGGGACTCTCTGAGCTTCCTGGACTTCCTGGAAGTCTATTTCCTTTGCCAGATTGGGGAAGTTCTACTTTATTATTTGTTCAGATAAGTTTTCTTGTTGTTGCTCTTCCTCTTCCCCTTCTGGTACCCCTGTAGTTCAGATGTTGGAACGTTTCAAGATGTCTTGGAGGTTTCTAAGCCTCTCCTCATTTTTTTGAATTCTTGTTTCTTCCTTCTTTTCTGTTTGGTTGTTCCTTTCTTCCTTCTGGTCCACTCCATTGATTTGAATCCCAGTTTCCTTTCCATCAGTATTGGTTCCCTGTGCATTTTGCTTCATTTCAGTTAGTGTAGCCTTCATTTTTTCATCTAATTTACAACTAAAATCAACCAGTTCAGTGAGCCTCCTGATCACCAGTGTTTTTAACTGTGCATCTGATAGGTTGGCTTTCTATTGGTCATGTAAAAGTATTGGCTCTGGGGTTTTGATATGTTCTGTTTGAGCCATAAAGTTTTGGTTTGTTCGCGCCTGTTATGTATGAGGGGCAAAAGCTTACGTGTCCACTGGGGCTGGTCAGCCCAGTCCCTGGGTTGTGACTGGGGGCGGGGTCAGGGAGGGAGCAATGGTGTTTGTTGGGCTCTCTCTCTCGGATAATGGTCCCCTCTGCCACTTCCCACAAGCAAATTGGGCCCTTCTGGTGCTGATTCCTGCGTGGGTGGGCTTGCGTTTGTTCTAGTACCCTTTGGGTCTCCCCAGCGAACTCTCCTGTGGGGCTAGGAGCCTCTCACGGCACCTCAGCCCCTGAAAATTTTTCCAATTGGTGCTTTTAGGCTTTATTTCTCTTTGCTGGGGCCCTGGGTTGTGCAGTCTGTCTAAGTGACTGTTTTTAAACCTGCCTGGTTTTTCTGTCCGGGAATGTGTATACATGGTCAGCCAGCCACCCTGCGAGCCTTACTGGGTTTGCTTGTTTTGACCCTGCATCCACCTGAGTCGCCAATCACTGCCTCCTCCTGCTGGGCCCCTCTCTGCTGGCCACCGACTTCGCCCCTCTTACTGGTCTGGATGAATGGTTTGTTGTTGGACTTCAGTACAGTTCACTTTTCTGTCTGTTTTGGTTGTGGTTTTGTTTCTAAATCTTTGTTGTCCTTAAATTTGGTTGTGTGAGGAGGTACAGTGTTTCCACCTACTCCTCCATCTTGGCCAGAAGTCCCCATTTTTATTTTTTAATTATAGTTGACATACATCATTATATTAGATTCAGGTGTTCACCCCAGTGATTAGACATAACTTACTAAGAGATCATACCCATCTGATACAGTACATAGTTATTACAACACTATTGACTATATTTTGTATGCTGTATTTTGCATTACATAACTATTCTGTAACTACCAATCTGTACTACTTAATCCCTTCATCTTTTTCACACACCCACCCCTCACCCTGCCTCCCATCTGTTTTCAGGTATCTGTAGCTCACTTACAAGCTTACCCTCTTATATGTTAGGCACAAATTCTTAGACTTTGACTTGAATAAAAACAACAGCAGGAACAATAATATCACACATATATTTACTGGGTCCCAGACAACATTCTAAGTACTCCATGGGTAAACTCATTTAATCTTCTAAAGAACCTTGCAGCATAAATATAATTATTATTTTATAAATGAGGAAATTGAAGCACATAGAGTAAGTAATTTTCCCAATATAAGCTCAGATATGGCAGAATCAGGATTTGAACCAGACCTGTACACATTAAGCAGTACGCTATTTGGCAGTGTTTTTTAATCTAGATTGAGACCAATCTCTATGTCCTCATCCCACTGCCCGAAAAACAATAGAGTAGAAAATCAAAGTACTTCACAGTAGTAAAGGCAAAGAAACATAATTTCAGGAAGTTTTTTTTCATTTTATATACATATATGTATGTGTATGCTGAGCCACATAGCATGTTTCTCTATAAATCACAAAAAAAGTTAAGAAAGCTTACTGTGTTGCCTCAGCAAAGCCTTATGTGCACCTGTAATCACAGATAAAAATGGTTCATTTATTCATCGAACAGCTATTTCCATCAAGTTCTAGTAGTAAGTTCTGTATTTTTGTTATGATAAATTAGTATTTTTTATTTATGAAATATAACAGGTTATTCAACTCTTAGCAGATTCTTCCCAGCATGAGGCTCTTTCAGTCTTTACTGTAGGTCCTTTGTACTCACTCATTACTGGAGGCAGCAAAACCTCCCCCAATCTCAGCTGTGCTCGTTACAGTCAGCCCACCATACTGGCCAGTGAACAGCCATTAGCTGTTTTGGGGTCCATCAGATGCGGCCCCCATTGTTTACCTTTTTTCTCTCTGACAGATACCTGTAACACATAGGTCTTAGTGGCTCTTGGTGGTTTGTCCTTATCTACCAGTATTTGGGGATTTTTACCCAGTTTTGTTGCAGAGTTGTCATGGGATTTTGGTTTTTCTATATAGTTTGTCTGTTTTTATATGGGAATTTGTTGCTACTGTCTTCAAGACTTCCCTAGACTGACTTTTTCTAATAATACATCTGGAGTGTCTTAACTGATTAGAACTTGGCTGGTTAAAGAATTGGATGGCTATTGGTACCTTAGGAGGTTTGTACCAATTGATAAACAAGCTAGGGTAGGGGGGACACAGAAGAGATTTTGAGCCCAATAGAACATTTGGAAATAAAAAATGTCATTGTAATTCTAATTTTTATTTTCTTAAACTTTATCAAATTAATGATGTAATCCCATGAGGAGAGAAATCTTCTGAAGGGTCAAGGTGACAACATCTAGTGATTGAGGGATCTGAGAAAGTTTCCATCCAGTGTCTATTATTATGCATTTTAAAAGGTCAATTACCTATATATCTTTAGAACAATTACTTTTTGTTTTTTAAACTCATTCTTCCAAATCCTGCCCGAGTTATTGGTCTCTTCAGTTGGCATATTTTAATACAGCTGTACTTTAAGTAAGTTATTATTTGAAGTCTACACTTAAGCTACTGTTATTGTGTCCCTTCTGCATAGTTTTATTGTAAATGTAATCCATGGGGTTTTGATGTTTCTGTCTAATCACTTAGTTTTTCTGTGGGGTTTCAAACTGACCCAAAGTCTGTGTTCCACAGGGTCCTCCATTTTCCATAAATCCTTGAAGTGGTGGGATATTAGAAATACTTGGACAGTACAGCTGACAGAATTTGCTTTTGGTTTGAAAGTGAGTGGTGTGAAAGGGAGTAAGGAATCCATCATGACTCAATATCTGAGAGAGGAGTTACCATTTACAAGATGAGGAGGAGAGTGGGTTTTATAGCTTGTGGGGAAAGTTGGGAGTTCAGGTGTTTGGTATCCAGAAGGTGAATGTCAGGTAGGAGTTTGTACATCTGTGTGAGGAGTTCATGAGAGAGGTCCAGGTTGGAGATATGTGTTTGAAAGTCATCAGCATATGTTTAATCATGAAACTGGATTACTGTCGAGTGTATGTGATGAGTTAAGACGAGAGACCTAAGGACGGAATTCTAGAGCAGGCCTAACATAGAGTCTGTCAGATGAAGGAAGAACTTGCAAAGGAGAGTTAGAAGTTAACAGCCAGCCCTGGCTGGCATAGCTCAGTGGATTGAGCTCAGGCCTGCAAACCTAAGGATCATGGCTCGATTCCCAGTCAGGGCACATGCCTGGGTTGCAGGCCAGTTCCCAGAAGGGGACGTACAAGAGGCAACCATACATTGATATTTCTCTTCCTCTTTCCTTCCCTTCCCCTCTAAAGATAAATAAATAAAATCTTTAAAAAAAAGAAGAAGTAACAGCAGTAGTAATGTAGACCCTTCTACATCAACTGTGTATGAAGGGTAGTTTTTTTCTGGAAGTCAAAATGTTCTGGAAACATTTTTCTGGAACTGAAAAATGTTTCTGGGGGTGAGGGAGTGATCGAAGGTGCTAAGATATGCTAATAGATTAAGTAAGATAAATAGTAGGAATGGAATGGATTTGGCCATCTTATGGGCAATTGGGCCAGCAATCATCTTAATTAGAGTGGACCTTTAGGGACAAAAGCTTAATTGGAAGAGCCTTAAGGGAGAATAGGAGGAATGAAGACAGCAAGTATGGGTACCTCTTAGGAGGCATTTTGCTCTACAGGTGAGCTGGAAGGGGATGCTACATCAAGGGACAATGGTTTGGGGTGATTTTTTTAAGGTGACATGTTAAAAAGAGATGGATGGTAGCATACAAACAAGTATACAGTGTATTTAGCTGGTGGGAATGAGGCAGTAGCAAAGAAAAATTTGATGCAGGAGAGAATGGGGGACAATTGCTGTGGTAAAACATTTATGAGAAGGTGGATAAGGATGGGGTCCTGTGCTCAAATAAAGGGTTGCTCAGGCAAGTGTGAGGACCATTGATCTGCTGTAACAGGAGAGATAGGTAAGAGATACAGGTGGGTTGGTAGATGTAGTGGGAAGTAATAGAAATAATTTTCTGATTGTTCCTATTTTATTAGTGAAGTAGGAAGCAAAGGGAATGGAAGAGGTGTTAAGATGTAGAGAGATGTGCCATGTCTAGGAGAATGTAAGAGTAAATGTACCAGGAAACTGTAGTACAGGCCTAGGGTTTCAGTAAGTTCCCACTGAGGTCTTGGACCTAATGTGAAACCAGCCATCATGGTTGTATGTTTTTTTTTCTAGTGATGTTTAATAGCTAAACAGCTTATTGATGTTCTGTAGTTTAGGCAGTTTCTAACAGCACATTTTTTGTCTTTAAATTTCTATTGAATAACATTTTTGTAAACTTTTTCCAGATAAATCTTTACACGAATCCATAATCCTTTAGGTTATAGTCCTAGAAATAAAATCACTGATGGAAAGGGTGTGTTCATTTTTAAAGCTTATGCTAGAAACTGCTAATTGTCCCTCCAGAAAGATATACTAATTTATATTCCCACGATGTTAAGCATTTAAAAATATGGATTGTTAAAATACTTTTGTGCTGGTTTACTAGACAAAAGGTGGAGTGCCTTCTTATTTTAATTTGTAATTATATTTATTTGATTACTAATAAGCATGCATATGTTTTCATATTTGCCATTTTATATTTGTTCCTTTGGAGTTGTCTTTTCATGTCCTTTGCTCTTTTATCTTTTGGGACATTTCTTAATAGTTTGTAAGACTCTTGATATACAGAAAATAATCTGTCATACGTAGTGGGAACTGTCACACATGCCACAAATTTTTCCCCTAATTTGTTTTTTGGAGTGTTTTGATGTATAGAATTAATTTTATGTTAAGTCTATATATGGTTAGAAAGACCTTCTGTACCTCAAAATCAACTATTCTATATTTTTTAGTTTCATTTAAAAACTAATTTATTTGTCTTTATAGTTATTTAATATTTGATTCATAAATTTTGGATTTAATAGAAATGTAATTATTTATCATTTCTTTGACAGCAAAGATTTGTGGAGAAGATGGACAGGTGAATCCCAACTGTTTTGTTTCAGCACAGTCCATAGTCTTTAGTGCAATGGAGCAAGAGTAAGTTAATTTCATATTTTTATATTTTGCATTCTTTCTTGAGAGTTTGGGTTTAGTATTAGGAATGGATTTCACTAACTGAAAACAATTTATCTTTGAGTATGTAAGTATTTTGGTTTGTGGGATCTCATAGGCATAACTCTTAAGACTATCTTGGTTAATGTTTTTTATGTAAATTATGAAGTCTTAAAAATAAAATAAGTTTTTATTTGTGATGTTAATATTTTCTAAGTTAAAAGAGTTTGTTTTTAATTCTGAAGTCATTCTGGTTTAACCGTAACAATTAGAATTGGTTTGTTTATTTAAACAATGCATGTGTCTTTGGGTAAATATCCTAATTTGTTAGTGCATGCTGGTTAAACTGCCTCCAAAGGGCTTTTTTTTTTTATTACTTACTGCTGCATGCTCTTAAAAAGAATCTTCGTGTTCATTCTTATATTTAACATTTGTGAAAGGGTGCTTTCTGTGTTCAAGGCCTAGTTAGATATAGTACCTGCCTGAAAGGAAGTTGCAGCCTAATGAGAGAAATAGGTCATGCTCTTCTGTTACTGTAATTATTAGGTAGCATGTGTTGGATATCAGAGGAAAGCTACAGAGTCACCAAGAGGCAGGAGAGATACTTACAGGGAGAGGAATCAGGAGCTGCCCCAGGGGAAGGGAGGTGATGTTTACCTAGGCTTTTAAGATAATATAGGCACAGTATGGAAAGAGTGTATTTTTCCCAATTAAGCTCTTTCCCTTGGCCGTTACCTCAGATTGTTCCTTTTTGTCCATGTGCAGGCACTTTAGTGATTTTCTGCGAAGTCATCATTTCTGTAAATACCAGATTGAAGTGTTGACCAGTGGGACTGTTTACCTGGCTGACATTCTCTTCTGTGAGTCAGCTCTCTTTTATTTCTCTGAGGTAAAATCTGCATTTCCTTTTATACTCTGTTAGGACATTTCAGCCTCTAAAATATAAATGCTGGTGACCTGTCTATAGAAAATACCATAGAAGAAACAAATCATTTTCCAATAGGTCAACTAGATTTAAATAATTTTATTATTGTTTAAATTGTATGTAATGGCAAGAGAACTTTAATGACATATTAGATTAAAGAGAGAGCCTGAAAATTCAGTATAAAATAACTGATTTTGGAAAACCTAATTAAGAAGAGGCATATTTTTAATTATTTGGAGCTGTTTTAAAACCACAGAATTTGATACTTGATTCTAGTATGCAGATATTTGCAGACCAAACTTCAGAAGAGAAAAAGGAAAGTAGTATTTTTTTTCTAGTATCATCACTTTTGCTTTAGTCACTTAGTGGGACTGCACAGTAAAGCATCTGCAAAACACAGTGAGTATACTAATCTCTTTGGGGGAAACATTTTGCATACCATGTATTTGTATATAACATGCGCCCATGTATAATGTGCATCCACATTTTTGGCTCAAAGTTTCAGGAAAAAAATCTCTTGTTTTAATTTTTTAATTCAGATTTTTATTTCTTTATATTTAGATACTTGGTTTTTTGTATTATAAAGGAATTTTAGCATTTATTTTTTAGCATATTATGTAGCAAATAATTACAAAACACAAGAACAGATGCAAGGTATTTCAGGTAGTATCCATGTCTAATGTGCACCCTTATTTTTCCCTCAAAAATTTGGGCAAGAAAGTACACATTATACACAGCAAAATATGGTAGTATAACAGTATTTGTAGGCTTCAGCAAATGAAATTCTTTTCTTGCAAGCAAATGACTATGAAGCAGAGGTAAGAGGATTCCCCAGTCTCACAAAGCAATAAACTTCAATACAGCTTGCATTCTGTGTCTTCACAAGAATACAGTTAAGTTTCGTTGATTTATTTTTTTCACTCCCTCTCTTTTGCCACAAGTTTGTTCAGGTTACTATGGCTGCATAGAATGATGGAAATGATCAGAAATAAAAGAGTTGGTCTAGTTACTTTATTCTTTGCATGTCTGCCAGCAAGGAACCACTAATCCATCTTTACTATAGTTTTTACTCCATTTCACTAAAGTTTGCATCCAGCCGTGTGGTGCTTGTATTTTTGTAAGTTTTTTCGTGTTTTTTTCCCCCCGAAGTAATGTTTTTAAACTTTTCAATTTCAAGTGACTGTAAGTTGTGATTGGCATTAAGTGAACACGTAGACCTGTTAGGTTTGGGTTTTTTTTTCTCATATCCTATATTTTAATAGTTAGGGCTTATAAATTAGTGGCGGTGAGATACATCTGAATGTGGTCTTATTTTCCTCTTTTGTATTTTTCCTTCCTAGTACATGGAAAAAGAAGATGCAGTGAATATCTTACAGTTCTGGTTGGCAGCAGATAACTTCCAATCTCAGCTTGCTGCCAAAAAGGGCCAATATGATGGACAGGAGGCGCAGAACGATGCCATGATTTTATATGACAAGTGAGTTTTATTGCAGATGTATTCAGCATTTAACAAATATTTACCAAGTATTTGATACATACTTCAGAAATACAAATGAATGAACTCAGTCTCTTCTGTCAAGGGACTCGGGGCAGCATAGAGCTGCTTTGCACATGATGTGTGTGCTTAGAGCAAAACTTTCTGCTAGAGAAAAAGGGGAGTCTTATGTGTGGCAGGTAGAACAGTGGTGTGGAGTTCATCGAGGGTTTCACAGAAGAAAGATTTAAGTTGGGTCCTGAAGAAGGAGTTGAGTTTTGCTAGCCAGAGAAGACAGAAAAGAACATTTTAGGCAGAGCACTGACAAGCAGAGTCATAGAAACTTGAGGGAATGCCGTACTTTCAAGAAACTTAAGTTTGGGTAATTGAAACTTGGCTATGGAATATTAGAAGAAGATGTAACAAATTGGAATAGGTTAAAGGGTCCTGAATGAACATGTATGGCATGTTGTGCTTTCTGATGCAGATCGCTCAGCCAGCTTAAGTAATCAGTGAATAATTAGTTTTCACTAGAAAGGAGAGGGCAGTGCAGTCTTACAGTGAACAGAACTGAAAATATCAAACAAGTGATAAAGCTGAGGCCAGCTTCACTTAACTTTTCTTATTTTGTGAAGAAAAGTAATGTGTTATTTGTATCCACAAACAAGTGCTAAGGGGATAGCTTCAGGGGAGAGAAGAACCCATGGAAGTTAGGGTTGGAAGAAAGCAGAGAGCCTCCAGATCAATGAGAGTTGCCGGGAGCTTATTCAGAGTAGGTTCCAGGCCTCTGTGAGTGATGTTCATTCAGCAGGTTTGAGGTATGACTGGTAATCTTTATTTTTAGAAGATACCCCAGATGATTGTGATGAACAGCCAGATTGAGGATCTAGTCTGATTTTCCTATTTTGCAGATAAGAAAACTAAGGCCAGGGAGGTAGTGACTTTCTCAAAGTAACAGAACAGATTAGTGGCAGCACTTGGACTGGAATGCAATTCTTCATGTTTGTCCAGTGTTTATTGTAGTATATTTGTGGAAAATATTATGTAAGAAACATTGTTATATGGTCATTGAAAAACACAGGTATTTACATTTAGAGATTTAGTCTGGGATGTCCCAAAATTCAAATCACAAAGGAATATTTAAGTATTTATTTGTTACAAGATGGAAGATTCTCTTTTTGCTAAGAAAGCACTGATAACAAAAAAAACAAGAGTTTTCTTTCTGCTGTAACAGAAGAGTGGCACTAATAAGGTCCTGGCTGGAACTCAGTCACTACACAGGGCACAGATGCTGTTTCCCCAGTGCTCCCATGTCCATGTGCGGGGAGCCATTTCTCAGTGAAGGTTACTATTAGAGTCCCTCATCCGCCTGTCGGCATCATCACAATCATGCCTTGTCCACCTTCCTGTAATGTATATCACAGAGAGGAGTCGGAAGCCATTAGAATACTTGGCAGAGACCATAAACATGTCTTTATCTTTTAATGCTTTTTTCTTTTTAGTATCCACTTTACAATCAGCTTACCAAAACACTAATTGCATTATATCCTGTTAAGTTAAAAATCTTTGTTATCATCAGTTACTCATTTTCCTTTAATACTAGTCATCAGCAAGTCCTATTATTCTATCCAAATACATCAAATTCATCCACTTCACCCTCAGTGCGATTTTGTTTTGAATTTGTACATGTATGTTATATGTGCCTCATAGTTGCGATAGTATGTTCTCATCGAATCCTGTGTAGGGATTTTTTTCTGATCTGTTTCCAGGGGAAATGACTGTCTTACCCTCATTCAAATTCATTGCTTTCTACCAAGTGCTGAACAGAGAATAGATTCCCATTAAACATGTGTGATTGATCAATTTCTTTGCATGGTTGTAGCCTGACCCTAGAAAATCTTAAATGAGAACTAAGTGTGAGGGAAGGCAGACAGAGGCAGCAAGCAAGCTCAGCTGTCTTTGGCGTAATGGAAGTAGAGGTTGCAGCCAGGCTGTCAGCACACAGCTCTGTAGTCCAGTTCAGGCCGAATCAGATACTCCCAGAGGAGGGTCTCTGGTGTGGATCGCAGATGTTGTGTGTATTTGATGCAGACTTTGTTTTACTTTGGCTATCTTTCTACCATAGGTACTTCTCCCTGCAAGCCACACATCCTCTTGGATTCGATGATGCTGTGAGATTAGAAATTGAATCTAATATCTGCAGGGAAGGTGGGCCACTCCCTAACTGTTTTACAACTCCATTACGTCAGGCCTGGACAACCATGGAGAAGGTAACCCAAGAACTTTGAAAGTGTTAAACTATAAGATTTACTGTTAGAACCAATAAAATACAAAATGAGAAAAAACAAATCAACAGAACAGTGGAAAATTTAAGTAGCACAGTATAATGATTAAGAGCAGTCTTTGAGTCTGACTCTTAACCTTTGTGAGCTTCAGGTAGTAACTGAAATTCTTTAATGCCATTTTCCTCAACTGTAAAACGGGGGTGATATGGATACTTATGTTGAAGTTATTTTGAGAATAAAAATGAGGTAAAATGTATATGAATAAAGTGCTTATTAATCAGATAGCTGTATTGGGGAAGGTTAACTTAGGAATGAACCAGAAATTTTCACCAATATTTTTCAACAGGGTTGGAGCACTAGTTTTATATAGTATCATGATCACTTATTAGGGTATCACTACTAGCTTATTAATAATAAAGTATTAGAGTTTGTGGATGGTTTATTCTTCTAATGAACTAGAATGAATGGCTTTTATAGGGAATTGCATAGAGCCCAGGATAAGCCCATGAGCTGACATCGCTGACATATGTCTTGTGTATCTAGGTGGAAAGAGTTCAGCAAGCACTGTTATATAATATCCACATAAACACTGAACTCCAGTAATATGGAAAAGTTAAATATAAAAATCAATCATTAAAAAGCTAGTGGTAAACTGAATAGAGTATCAGCTTATTGCCCAGGGATAATAATTTTTTCATGTTTAAAATTAAAATCTTTCTGATCTTAAAGGAAAAGTTCCAGGTCTGTGTCATATAAAGAATGTAAACTTCTTGGGTAATAAAGAAAATGAAAATACAGAGAAATTGAATTCTAATAATATATTTTACCAAATGTGTGTATGTAAAGAACTTACACTAATTCTAAGAATCAAGTAGGTAAATAAGAAAAAGACAAAGGCAATTCCTTCACCATTTCTGTGAGTATTTCTGTGCTAGCTCTTGGTGTCAGTGGTACACAAAAGAATCATGACTTCTGCCCTCCTGGAGCTCTGTCTGTGACAAGGCACACATTAAACATGGCCGTAACTATGTACAGTTGTGCTGAGTGCTGTGAAGGAAAGATTGGTGAGAGCAAATGCCAGCAATAAACACGAGAACTTATTCAGCATCATTCATAATTTTTGAATGCGAACAAAAACATCCATGCGTTATTAGGCATTTATTTAACAGCAATTTGAAAAACACAACCCCATGTTGGAAAGCCTGTGTCAAAACAGATCCCTCAATGTATTGCTAGTGGGACAAAATGACAGCATACTTCTGAAGGGTAATTTGGCCATATATGTCAAAGGTAAAATGTCCATACTGTTTAACTCAGTAATCACACTCCTAGTAACTTATAATAAGGAAATCAGTTCAAAAGTAAGTCAATACATACACAGAGACTTTAATATTTATAACAAACCAGAAAAAATCTAGTTTCAGTATATATCCATTGCCTAGACTATTTTCTGGTCATTAAGAGTCTAAATATCAAGGTTCTGTAATAGTTTCAGCAAATGGTTTTTTTGGGGGGTACCTATAAATTGCCCACGTATAATTTCATTTATAATGTAAACTTTGTATAAAGGGATAATACTTAAAATATAAAAAGGAAAATCATTTGTGCTAGCTAATAGAAATATAGGTAAAGTTTTGTTTTAAATAAGGTTTTGATTGTATTTGATTTCATTTTTAAAATAATGTTGGTCCTCCCATTTAGGTGTTCTTGCCTGGCTTTTTGTCTAGCAACCTTTATTATAAATACTTGAACGATCTGATCCACTCAGTGCGCGGGGATGTATTTCTGGGAGGGAATGCCTCGCTGACTGCTGCCGGCTCTGGCCCTCCTGACGACCCTCCCCAAGGCGGTGCTGACAGCTTGGCATCTCAGGTACTCTTGGCATCTCAGATTTGCCTCTGCCTTTAGAAAGGTGTACCAATCCTTTCCTTCAAATCCAGTAACAGATCCCATTTGTAAGTTTTAAGTTGTTGAAGAAACAAAGGAGGAACAAAATTAGCCTCTACTGTATATTCCTATCAAAGTGTTTGCACCCTGGCTGTGCACCTCGGTTAGAGTGTCGTCACAGTGTGTCTGAGCTGCAGGTCAGGGCACAAGCAAGAATCAGCCAGTGAATGCATGAGTAAGGGGAACAACAAGTTGATGTAGCTTTGGAAGAGTGCTTTGTGTGCTTATTTGGGAAATTTTAGTAACTAAATTTGGGGTGCTTTTTTATAGAATAATTGAGTGAACTGCTAGATTTCTTTTTTTTAAAGATTTTTTTATTTATCTTTAGAGAGGAAGGAAGAGAAAGAGAGAAACATCAATGTATGGTTGCCTTTCATGAGTTCCCTACTGGGAGCTGGCCTGCAACCCAGGCATGTGCCCTGACTGGGAATCAAACTGCGATCGTGTGGTTCACAGGCCCATGCTCAATCCACTGAGCCACACCAGCCAGGGCCCTAGATTTCTTAATGTTATAGTTCGCTGAAGAGCTTTTTGATTTCATTTTGAACTATAGCGATTGTACATTTTCTTTTTTTTTTTTTGAGTGCTTTCATATATCAAACCTTACTGATTTTCCCCCAAATCCCATAAAGTGGGTTATCCTCAAGAGAAGAGATCTAAGGAAGTACTAAATGAACTGGTTTTATTAAAGTCCCGCAGTAAGTGGTAGAACCAGAACTCTTCTATGTCTAGTGTTTTTCACCACAAGTTTAATAACATAGCGTGATTATTTCACCATCTGTTGACAAATAAATAACACTTTGGATTGTGGACACTGGGCCTTGGACACATTTTCTTAATTTATAAGACAGCACTATTTTATTGCCATAAATAAGGCTTTCGGTATGTTTTCCTCCTCTGGAGGTTGCACAGGAGGTAACCTGCTAGATGCGGTGCCATTTTGTTTCTTTTGTATAGGCTAGAATGTTTTTAGCTTTTTTAGGCATTTTAAAGGTCTAGGTACTAATTGTAAAAAGTACTTTTACATTGTGGTTGAAGTATAACCTACATATTGTAACTAAAATAGCTTGAAGACTTTCCATAAACAGAACTAACCCTTAGCCAGCATCCAGACCAAGAAACGGAGTTTTATCAGTACGTCAGAAACTCTCTTGTACCAGCTTCCAGTAACTAGCCTCCCCTTGCCAGGATGGCTGCTGTCTGACTTCTGATGGCATAGATCAGCGTTTTGTTTGTTTTTGTCATTTTATAACTGGAAGCACACTGTATGTATTTTTTCTTTTTCTTATACAGATTTATTGAGATACAATTCACATACCTTACAGTTCACCCATTTACATTGTGTAATTTGATGCTGTTTAGTATATTCACAGAATTGCTTACCTGTCACCACAATCCAAAGAAATCCTGTCCTTTAACTGTTGTCCTCCCAGTGCTCCATTCCTCCAGGCTACGCCAGTCTACTCACTTCTGTCTCCATTGAGGTGCTTATTCTGGATATTTCATATAAATGGAACCTTACCATAAGTGGTCTTTTGTGACTAGCTTCTTTTACTTAACATTTTTTCTTAGCATAATGTTTTCAGTGTTCATCTCTGTTTAGCGTGTAACAAGTTTTATTACTTGTTGTGGCAAAATAATAATCCATTGTGCAGACACACCACATTTTGTTTACCTACCAGTTGGTGGACATTTGGGTTGTTTCTGCCTTTGGCTATTACAAATTAGTGTTGATATGTTTTTGTTTCTCTTGTGTGTTGTAAAATAGATAAGAATAGAATTGCTGAGTCAAATGGTAACTCTTATCTTGATTACTGTTGCTTTGTAATAACTTTTGAAATAAGGAAGTTTCTGAACTTAGTTCTTTTTCAAGGTTGTTTTGACTATTTGGAGTCCCTTGAGTTTCCATTTGAGTTTTATGATCAGCTTGTCAATTTCTACAAAGAGGCAGACAGGATTCTGATTAAGAGTGCATTGACTCCATAGATCAATTTGGGGGTATTGCCATCTTAACAGTATTAAATCCTCTGGTCCATAAACATGACATGTCTTTTCATTTATGCAAATCACCTTCAATTTCTTTCAGCAATATTTTGTAGTTTTTAAATATAAGTTTTGTATTTTAAAAATTTTATTTCTAAATATTTTATTCTTTTTGATGCAAGTATAAGTAGAATTGTTTTCTTAATTTCATACTCAGGTTTATTATAAGTGTGTAAGAATATCAAATAATTTTTTATTGAGGTAAATTAATTTAACATGATAAAGTACACATGTAAGCAACACTTTGTATATTTCCGATGTTGTGCAGTCTGCACTACTGTCTGCTTACAGACCTTTTCATTGCCCTAAGTGGAAACCTTGTGCCAATTAGGCAGTCACTTCCCATGGCCACCTATTTTCTCCTAAGAGTTTTAGGCTTTTGATACATTTTGAGTTAGTTTTGCATGTTAAGGTCCAACTTGATTCTTTCACATGTGGATATCTAGTTGTCCCAGCACCATTTATTGGCGGGGGGACGGCGGGGTGGGACTGTTCTTTCACCATTGAATGGTCTTTGCATCCTTGTCAAAAATCATTTTACTATAGATACATGGGTGTATTTCAAGATTGTCAGTTCTGTCAATCTGTGCTCTTGCCCTTATGTCAGTACTACATTGTTTTGAGAAGTCTTTGTCCTCCAACTTTGCTTTTATTTGCAACATTGTTTCAGCTGTTCTGGGTCCCTTGCAATTCCTATGAATCAGCTTTTAGTTTTTTTATCAGGTTTTCCATTTTGATCAGGATTACATTGACTCTGTAGGTACTTGGGGAGAGTTGTCATCTTAACAATAAGCTGTCCAGCCCATGAACGTGAGATGACATTGTTTATTTAATCTGTCTTTAATTTATTTAAGCAACATTTTGTAATTTTCAGTGTATAGGTTGTATACCTAAATTTTTTTTAATTTAATTTAATTTTTTTATGTCTCACTTCTTTTATTTATTTTTTAAAATATTTTATTTATTTGTTTATTTATTTTAGAGAGAGGGGAAGAGAAGGAGAAAGAGTAGGAGAGAAACATCAATGTGTGGTTGCCTCTCACATGGCCCCCACTGGGGACCTGGGCTGCAACCCAGGCATGTTCCTTGACTGGGAATTGAACTGGTGACCCTTTGCTTCACAGGCCCATGCTCAATCCACTGAGCTATACCAGCCAGGGCTAAAAAAATTTTTTTAATTACACTTACATTCAATATTATTTTGTATTACTTTCAAGTGTACACCATAATGGTTAGACAATCATATGTATTACAAAGTGTTCTTCCACAATATTTCAACTAACCCACCCAGCCCACACATAATTAGTACAATATTATTAAATATATTCCCTGTGCTGTAGTTTATATCCCTGGGGCTATTTTGTACTACCAATTTGTACTCCTTAATCCCTACGCCTTTTTCGCTCAGCAGAATTGTTTTCTTAATTTCATTTTTTTAATTGACAAACTGTTTATTTCTAGGTATATCCCACCTGCCCACTTTTTGAATTTAAATATTCTGTAAAGATTTTTTTAATATCAAGCCCTTGCATGACATTAAGTTGTGATTATACTTACTTATCAGTTGCTTATTGCTGAGACGGTTCTTAATGACCATTTTCTTCTAGAGTGAATCAGGACTAGGCAATTGAAGTTATGAGTTCAGCTTTTGTGCTTACATTGTTTTCCCTGAAGTTGTACATATTTTTCTTAAAACTTTTTCTCAAGCTGTCAACTTGTTTTATCTTGAATTAGATCAAATTCTTCCTTTCCAAGAGTGTTTTTAATTTGTGTGTGTGTTGGGGTTTTTCTTTGTTCTTTGTTTTTGCAGTATGGAAAAATAAACCTTACACACCCTTCTATTCTAAAAAGATCACACATTATGAAACTGCCCTGACTGGAGTAGCTCAGTTGGTTGGGTGTCATCCCACAAAGTTAAAGGTCACTGATTTGATTCCCAGTCAGGGCACATGCTTGGTTTGTGGGTTCTGTCCAAAGGCAACCAATTGATGTTTCTCTTTCAAATCAACGTTTCTCTCCCTTTCTTTCTCCCTCTGTTCCCTTCTCTCTAAAAACAAATATGGTAAGTAAAATCTTTTAAAAACATGGTGAAACTGATTTTATATATAGTTAATCTCATTTTTAAAAGACTTTATTTATTTATCTTTAGAGGGGAAGGGAAGGAGAGAGGGAGAGAAATATTAATGTATGGTTGCCTCTCGTGCATCCCCTGCTGGGAACTGGCCTGCAACGCAGGCATGTGCCCTGACTGGGAATTGAAATGTGATTCTTTGGTTCGTAGGCCCGGGCTCAATCCACTGAGCTATGCCAGCCAGGGCTAATCTCATTTTTTGATTCATGATTGATAATGCATAGCAATGTAACTGCCTTTTGTGTGTGATCTTCTGCCTTCAACATTACTAAATCCATGTTAGCTTTAATAGTTTTCTTGTGGATTATTTAAGTTTTCTGTGTATAAAATCGTGTCATTTGTAAATAGAAAGTTATCTTTCTTCCTGTCCGCTTTGGATGCCTCTTACTTCCTTTTCTTGCTTAATTGTTCTGTCTAGAACTTCTGGTACATTGTTGAATAGAAGTGTTAAAAATGAGCATCTTTGGGAGACTTCCGGCCAAGATAGAGGCATAGATGGAAACACTGTGTCCCCTCCCACAACTAAACTTAAAGATAGCTAAGTTTTAGAAACAAAAATGCAGCCAAAACTGTGAAAATTGAACTGTACGGAAGTCCGACAACAACGAACCACTCAGCCAGACCAGTAAGAGGGGCGGAGTCAGCGGCGGAGCAGGGTCGGGCTGGAAAGACCGTTCTGTCTGACCAACCCAGGAGTGGGGGTGGAGGTGGTTGGTGGATCCCAGGCGCGGGGTGGCGACAGGCGGATCCAGTGAGGGCTCAGAGCGGCTGGCTGACTGCGGTCACACATTCGCGCACAGATAAACCAAGCGAAGGAGTGAACAGTGAGACTGCTCAGGCTAGGGCCCCAGCGACGGGAATAAGAGCCTGAAAGCACCAACTGGAAAGATTTTCTCGGGGTCAAGGGGCCGGGAGAGGCTCCCAGGCCCACAGAGAGTTCATTGGAGAGAACCACAGGGTCCTGGAGAGTACATGGGCCCACACATCCAGGAACCAGCACCAGAGGGGCCCAGTTTGCTGTGAGAAGCCGCAGAGGGGACAGAAATCTGAGAGAGAGCCTAGCAGAGCAAAGTGCCATTTTTTCCCCCTCTCTGACCCCGCCCCTACATACAGCGTCACAGCCTAGCAACTGGGTCGCCCGGCCCCGAAGAACACCTAAGGCTCTGCCCCTCAAACATAACAGGTGCAAACAGACCAAACATTATGACTCAAGAACAGCTCAAAGCCTCAGAGCCTGTAAGTCTAAGTGACCAAGAAATAGCCAGCCTGTCAGATGCACAGTTCAAAATACTGGTGATCAGGATGCTCACAGAATTGGTTGATTTTAGCCACAAATTAGAGGAACATATGTAGGCTAAACTGATTGAAGTGAAGGGAAATGCACAGGAAGCCAATAGTGATGGAAAGGAAACTGGGATTCAGATCAAGGGAGTGGACCAGAGGGAAGAAAGAAACAACCAAACAGAAAAGAAGGAAGAAACAAGAATTCTAAAAAATGAGGAGAGGCTTAGGAACCTCCAGGACATCTTTAAACGTTCCAACATCCGAATTATAGGGGTACCAGAAGGGGGACAGAAACAGCCACGAGTGGAAAACTTACTTGAACAGATAATAAAGGAGAACTTCCCCAATCTGGCAAAGGAAATAGACTTCCAGGAAATCCAGGAAGCTCAGAAAGTCCCAAAGAAGTTGGACCTAAGAAGGAACACACCAAGGCTCATCATAATTACATTAGCCAAGGTTAACCTGAAGGAGAGAATTCTAGAAGCAGCAAGAGGTAAGGGGACAGTCACCTACAAAGGAGTTCCCATCAGACTGTCAGCGGATTTCTCAAAAGAGACCTTACAGGCAAGAGGGGGCTGGAAGGAAGTATTCCAAGTCATGAAATCCAAAGACCTACATCCAAGATTGCTTTATCCAGCAAAACTTTCACTTAGAATGGAAGGACAGATAAGGTGCTTCTCAGATAAGGTCAAATTCAAGGAGTTCATCATCACCAAGCCCTTATATGAAATGTTAAAGGGACTTATTTAAGAAAAAGAAGATGAAAAATGTGAACAGTGAAAGGACAGAAAACTCACAGTTATTAACAACCACACCTAAAGCAAAAGCAAACCAAGAGGACAGCTAGATCAGGAGTGGAACCATAGAAATGAAGAACACATGGAGGGTTAGCAACGGGAGTAGGAGCAGGAGAAGGGGGAAGAAGGCACAGAAAATAGCATAGACGGTAGGTAGAAAATAGACACGGGAGGGCAGGAATACTGTGGGAAATACACAATCTAAAGAACTTGTGACACTGTGACACATGGACATGAACGAAAGGGGGAAGAATGGTGGGGAAGGGGCGTGTAGGGTGGAGGGGAATGAATGGGGAATGGGACAACTGTAATGGCATAATCAATAAAATATATTTTTAAAATGAGCATCTTTGTCTTGTTCCTCATCTCAGGGGGAAATCTTTCAATTTTTCATAATTTAGGAATATGTTACTTGTGGGTATTTCATAAATACTTTTTATGATTTGGAGGAAGTGCCCTGGTACTCCTAATTTGTTGAATGCTTTTTATCAAGAAACTGTGTTGGATTCTGTCAAATACTCTTTCTTCATCAGTTGAGATAATTATTATTTTTTTAAATATATTTTATTGATTATACCATTACAGTTCTATTCCCCCCCCTGATTCCCCTCCACCCGCACACTCCCTCCCCCACCATTTCCTCCCTTAGTTTATAACCACGTGTCTCAAGTTCTTTAGATTTTATATTTCCCCCATTATCCTTGCCCTCCCCCCTATCTATTTTCTACCTACCCTCTATGCTATTTTCTGTGCCTTCTACCCCTTCTCCTCCTACTCCCCTGTTGCTAACCCTCCATGTGTTCTTCATTTCTATGGTTCCACTCCTGATCTAGCTGTCCTCTTGGTTTGCTTTTGTGTTAGGTGTGGTTGTTAATAACTGCGAGTTTGCTGTCCTTTGACCTTATCTGAGAAGCACTTCATCTGCCCTTCCATTCTAAGTGAAAGTTTTGCTGGATAAATACTTGGAATACTTTGACTTGGAATACTTCTTTCCAGCCCCTTCTTGCCTGTAAGGTCTCTTTTGAGAAATCCGCTGACAGTCTGATGGGTACTCCTTTGTCGGTGACTGTCTCCTTATCTCTTGCTGCTTCTAGGATTCTCTCCTTCATTTTAGTTTTGGCTAATGTAATTATGATGTGCCTTGGTGTGTTCCTTCTTGGGTCCAACTTCTTTGGGACTTTCTGAGCTTCCTGGATTTCCTGGAAGTCTATTTCCTTTGCCAGATTGGGGAAGTTCTCCTTTATTATTTGTTCAAGTAAGTTTTCCACTCGTGGCTGTTTCTTTCCCCCTTCTGGTACCCCTATAATCCGGATGTTGGAACGTTTAAAGATGTCTTGGAGGTTCCTAAGCCTCTCCTCATTTTTTTGAATTCTCATTTCTTCATCCCTTTCTGGTTGGATGGTTCGTTCTTCCTTCTGGTCCATTCCATAGATTTGAGTTCCAGTTTCCTTTCCATCCCTATTGGTTTCCTGGACATCTCCCTTCATTTCAGTTAGTTTAGCCTTCATATGTTCCTCTAATTTGTGACTATAATCAACCAGTTCTGTGAGCATCCTGATAAACAGTCTCTTGTATTATGCTTCTGAGAGGCTGGCAATCTCTTGGTCGCTGAGAGTTATCGCCTCTGGGACTTTGAGTTCTTCTTGTGACATCTTTTGGGCTGTTGGTGTCTGTTAAGTAGCAGGAGCGGAGCCCTAGGTGTTCACCAGAGCAAGGCAACTAAGTCTCTGGGTTGTGATGTTGTATGTGGGGGCGGGGTCAAAGAGGAACAATGGCGTCCTGTCTGCCTCCCGCCATCGCGGCCCCCACTGTTGCCGCAGCTGCCACGGTCACCGGGCCCACTCGTTTCGTCCCACTGCACACGAGTGTACCACCGCCGTCAGCCCTCGCCCCTTGGGGCCTGTGTGGTCCGTCTCACTGTGCTCGAATGTGCGACCAAGATCAGTGTGCCCCACACCCTAACTGGGTCCGGGCCACTTGCGCGCCTAGGTCGGGGGATCTGTCCTGCCCGATCCTGCTGGCTCCACCCCTCTTACCCTCCCTGTTGAATGGTTAGATGTAGTCGGACTTCCGTATAATTCAATTTTCTGTCCTTTGGCTGGTCTTTGTTCTCCAAACCTTTGTTGTATTCAAACTTGGTTGTGGGAGAAGGCACAGTGTTTCCACCTATGCCTCCATCTTGGCGGAAGTCCCAGTTGAGATAATTATTTATTCAGGCTTTTGGTTTTTGCTCTTGATATAGTATATGCACTACATTAATTGATTACCAGATATTAAGCCAGCCTTTCATTCCTGGGATAAATCCCACTTGGTTTGTGGTATATAATTATTTTTGTATGTGTCTAAATTTGACTTGCCAGTACTTTATTGAGGACTTTGCATCTATAATGAAGACAGACTGGTCTGTGGTTTGTTGTGCTGTCTGGTTTTGGAATCCAGATAGCAGTGGCCTCACAGAAGTGCTGCCACTTCTTTACTCTGGAACTTCTTTTTTTTTTTTTTTAGTTATTTTTTAATTTAATTCTAGTTGAAGTACAGCTTTCTGTCTTATATTATGTGCCCTTCTTGCTGCATTAAGAGAACCCTCCCTCACCTTCACCCTCAAAGAATGTTCTATAAGTATCTGCACAATTATTTATTTTATTAATTTAACCTGTTCTTTAGTAATGAGTATTAAGGTGTCTTCTGTCTTTTGTTATTTTAAACAATGCTGCAGTGAATAATCTTATATATAAGTCATTTTGAAGAACTGTAAGTCTGTAATTAAATTTCTAGAAGTGAAATTTCTGGGTCAACCCATGGCTACCCATGACTCTGCATTTCATAAAAGCATCAATTTTGACTTGCTTTTTATGTGCGGGTGAGGAGTGGAGAAGTAGAATGGTGGAGGGGACCTTAATACACTCAGGTAGCTGGTCATCTTAGAAAGTTCCCTTCAGTTTGTTTTGTCATCTGGCATTCATGCTTATCTTGTGAAAATTGGGCTTTACATTCATTAGGCATATGTATATGTGTGGATGGGAGTTTTGTACACTAGGAACCCTAATGCTGTGAAGACAGCATATCTGTGGGAACTTCAGTGGTTAAGAAAAACAGATTTGGCATATGAATTCATCTTGTACATTTTAATAGTTGCTTTTTTCCTGTAGTTATATATTGATACATTTCAGAATCATTGCTGTTAAGCATCACAGTAATGATGGGGTTGAGTGAAAAATTACATGTATTTGAAACACTGCAGATTTTGTAAAAATCTGTCATATTCCAAAATCAGGAGTGATTTGATTCTTAAATAATATACCACTAATTTTACAATTTCTCTTGTAGACCACTGTGAAAAAAGCTAGTGTTAAAATTCTGAAAAATTTTGATGAAGCAATAATTGTGGATGCTGCAAGTCTGGATCCAGAATCTTTATATCAACGGACATATGCAGGGTAAGCTTGGCACATGTCTAGAATTTTTTCAAGTATAGGGAATTTTGCATCTTTTTATATTTTAACTTAATCTATTTTAATCTACTATTATATGCCCAGCACTTTTACAAATAGTGTACAATAGGACATGTTTCAGAGTGAAGGCTCAGGAATGACTGCTGGGTTTTAGTCTTGTCTCAGCTACTTACTGGCAAGTACTTCACCTCTTTTTTTTTTTAAGATTTTATTTATTTATCTTTAGAGGGGAAGGGAAGGAGAGAAGGAGAGAAATATCAGTGTATGGTTGCCTCTTGTGAGTCCACTCCTAGCAACTGGCCTGCAACCCAGGCATGTGCCCTGACTAGAAATCGAACCGCTATCATGTGGGTCACAGGCCCACGCTCAATCCACTGAGCTACACCAGCCAGGGCAGTACTTCACCTCTTTATGTCTCAGTTTTACCATCTGTAAAATAAGGATAAAGTTACTTCATTGGGTTATCAAGAGGATTAAAGGAGATAACATATAAAAGCATTTAAAGCATGCCTACTATTTAGTAAGCACTCCACAAGTATTATTATCATCATTATTCCATCACCATGAATGGGATAGATGCAGTGTCATGTTGATATGGTACGTTGGGGGCTATTTTGTCCATATTTTATTTGATTCACATGTTAACTATTTCAAAGGCCCTGTCTTAAAAGCAAAAATAAAGTACAAAGATGCTAATATCACTTATTATGGTACAAAGATGCCAGTATCATTTTACTTTATGACTAATAACTTGTAAAAAGGAATAAAATGATTCTTTTGTATTTGAGAATTAACTTGGTTGTTTATATTGTCCTGTAACAGAAAGGCAGTGGTTTGTAGGATATGCCACTTACTAAATTTCATGAAAGATAAAATTATGGAATCACTTCCTCTTGCCTAAATAAACCTCTGCAATAGCTTGATTACTCAACCCCAACCCCAGTCCCAGCAGTGCCATAAAAAAGGGATTTAAACATGTTTAATTGCTTTTATCAGAAAGTAACAGTGATAGTTGGAAGACCAAGGAGCATGAAAGGTGCTTTCACATTGTCTTTGGAAAGCACACTTCAGCTGTGTCAGCATTGCTTTCTTCTTTTAGGAAATGGTGCACTATAAGCCTAAATGAGTTAATTTCCAAAGATGATATTTATTCTTAAAGAATAGTTGGTTCATTTATTTAAAACCTTAAGAAAGTGTGAATTGCAGAGTTTTTTGTGTATAGAATACAGTTTTTAAAAAATAATTTATAAAATTGGTTATAAATAGAGGTGATTTTTCCTCATCTTTTTAAAAAAGATTTTATTTATTTATTTTTAGAGGGGAAAGAAGGAGAAATGTGTAGTTGTCTTTCATGCACCCACTAATAGGGACCTGGCCCACAACCCAGGCATGTGCCCTGACTGGGAATTGAATTGATGACCCTTTGGTTTGCAGGCCGCTGCTCAATCCACTGAGCCACACCAGCCAGGGGGATATCTCCCCATCTTTAAAGGTAGTTTCCAGTGTTTACTTTTATGATTTTAGCATCTCCCTGAAATTTTTGTCAAGGGAAACAAATTTCTGTCAGTTGGTGTAGTGGACCCATATATGAAATTACTTATCTCTAAATATGAAATGACAGAAAGGCTATCTCTAAAATCAGATCCACTTTGCCTGAAAGGAAATAATATATAAGTATCACAAAGTTTGTTTTTCTTTTTTTAACTAACTTTTAATTACAACTATATTCATCTCTTCCTATAAAAAATTAAATGTGTAGATAACACTAATGTCCCCTTTGATCACACACCAGTGCATATTTTCTCTCCTTCCTGATTAGGATAATCATTGTTATAATATAGTGTATATTTTTGTTTGTTTATTTTTGTGCAATTGATACCACAGTGTATTCTGTTTCTTATGCTTTTAGGCATAGTGAATTTTGTAGATTTTTCTATGTTAGTCTATACAGATTTACCTCATTTCAAGTATCTCATAGTATTCTACATATAATATTAATTAGAACTTATAACTATGGCAAAATGTTCCATTATAACATGTTGTGCCACTACTTGGTCATTTAGGTATTGAGTATTTCAGTTTTTAATTTTTCACTGTTAGACACAGCATAGCAAAGCACCTCCTTTTATATCCTTCCTTGTTCCACGAAGCAGATTTAAAATTTTAATAGATCTTACTAATTTACCTTTAAAAGTATTTGTACATTTTACATTCTTACCAGGCATTAGTAAAGATACCAATTTTCCCCACATTATTGTCAACATTAATATCAGACTTTTAATTTTTTTTAACCAATCCTGTATTATTGCTCATGAGATGGAGATTCTTTTGGCATTTTTGTTGGTTGTTTAGGACTTTCTTTGAATTGACTCTTCATCTCCTTTTCACATTTCTCTCTTGGGTGATTTCTGAATGACTTGTTGGAATTCTGTATGTTTTTGGATATTAATTATTAGTTAGTAATAATCTGTTAAAATAAGACCTTTCATTATGTTTTTTTACCTTTTAACTTTGCTTTATATTACTTTAGCTTTTTAGCATAATTATGTTATATATCACTCTACTTCCATAATATATTTTATCCTACCATTTTTTTCTCTTTTATGAAATTATCTGGCTATCCTTGTGCTTTTTCTTTTCTGTTTGAATCTTAGAAATGTGAATTACCTGTGAACTTGTCATGTTTCATAAACCTTTTTGGGAATTTGAATGGAATTGCATTAAATTAAAGATTATTTTGCTGTTTGTGAGGAGCAGTTCTATTTAAAAGTAAGCCTCACTTCGAATAATGTGAGATAGCTAAAAATTGTATTTCTTGCTTTTTAAATTTAGATGAGATGCTTTAAATTTGGTATTTTTCTTCTGAATTTAAAATTGATTGTTAGAAATTATATTTTTTTCATATTTACATAGGAAGATGACATTTGGAAGAGTCAGTGATGTGGGACAATTCATCCGGGAATCTGAGCCTGAACCTGATGTAAAGAAATCAAAAGGTTTGTGCTGTTTTTATACTTCATATTAAGCCTTTACTCACATTAGTCATTGGCTGTAAGTGAAGGATCATTTCAGATTTAAACTGTTTATTGTATAAATTAATTGCTATACATTTGACCTGTGTTTATAGTCACAAGTGAGTATAAAGGCTTCATGTAATCACATCTCTATATATAGTCTTTTCTGTCTGAATCAAAAGTTATTTAACTTGCTTTACCATGCAGAAGACACATCTGTGTAAAAAAATTCTTGTCACCTTTTTATTTAATGGTGAAAATACCCACTTTAGGTTGGACTTGAGGTTTATCTTGAGACCCTTTATCTTATTAAATTTCCTCTAAATTGCTGAAAGTTGTTATGAAATGTATATGGAAATCATTAATAGGTAAAATTAAAACCCTTTGTTTAATTGGCAGGAGAGTACTTGGTCAATTCCAGGAGTCAAACACAAAAATTCTTTTTGTGACACAGTGCATGTTTTTGGAATACTTTGGGAATCAATGTGGATCCATTTAGATGATACATAGAAATTTTTCAGTGTAATGGTACTGACAGTATTGTGTTGAGTAAAAGATACTAACTTTTGTAAGAAGAAAATACTCCATTTTGATGGGTGTTTATAATTTTCCTATTGAACTTAATAGTATTGCATTCCTATTATGTTTATCTTACTTTTTAAAGCCACTGTTGTTGGGCTAATGAATCCTGCCACTTTGGTTGATGAACAGTCTCCTTTTGGATTATATATACCTTGACAAAGTATGTAAAAAATACAATTGTTAAAATAATTTAGACCCCAAAAAGGGCCTGTTACCTACTTGACCTCACTAGTTTATTCAAGTAATTAATTTTATTTACTGTTTTGTCAGAGAAAGAAGTTTGAGCTCTACACAGTTGGGGAAAATGTAGACTGAAAGAAGTCTATACAGTTAATTCAGTAAATAATTTTTGAGTGCCTATGTGTACTCACATGCTCAGGGCAGGATAAAATATACAGATCCTGCCATTAAGACACAGTTTTGTAGTATCTTTCATTGGGTAAAAGAAGGAGGTCACTGGTGGCCTTAGAGCAGAGGAAGTACTAGACAGCCTCTTGGGGGGCTTGGCCAGGAAGTAGTCTGCATGGTCAGTGGGGATGATAGAGGCTCCAGTATTAATAGAATCTCAGAGCTGTTTTGTTTTTTTTATTAAAGCAGGTCTTATTTCTCTGGCAGCATGTTAGAGGAATTACATGTTAGAGGAATTCTTCCTCATGAAGAATGTTACTGCTCCAGAGTGCTGAGTGCTCTTTAGCAACACTGGTTGTGCTGGGTGTTTGCAGTTTGTTTTTGTTTTATGTGAATTGAACTATATTATAAGTAGTTAAAGACATACAAGAACGTTTTCCCAAACCAGTGTCTCTGCTCATTCTATTTAAGTCTCTTCATTTTATTTATTCATTCATTCTAAAATGTGAGTGCCTACTATATGCATCTACCATTCTAGGTATTGGGAAGAAAATAAAATTCTTGCCCTCGAGGACCTTACATTAGAATGGAGGAGACAGTGAATAAACAAATGCTTTGTATGTGCATGTGTTTACATACTTAATGTATACATGCAAGCAGGGTAAGCAACCAGGAGAGTAGTGGGGAGTGCTGTTTTAGTGGTGATTGTCAGGAAATGTCTCACTGAGGAAGTAGCATTTTGAGTAGCATCCCAAGCAAAACAGGGCAGTAAGTCTTGGCAGAAGGAACAAGAATAGAGTTCTTGAGGCTTCAGAGTTCTTCGTGATCAAGGAAGAGCACAACCAGTGTTGCTAAAGAGGAGTAAGGAAAGGTGCTGTGGTTGAACACGAGTAAAGCTGGGACTCAAAAGTGTAGGGGACACATTGCAAGTTGGAGCAGGGAAGTAACAGTATATAATTTATGTTTTGAAGCAGTGGCTCTAGCAGATAATTTGAGAAATAGAGTCTAGGGGTTTAGGCTGAGAAGCAAGGAAACAGCATTCTTGCCATAGTCTATGTAAGGGATGACAGGGGTGGCTGTGGATTATGTGTGGGATAATGGTTGTATTGGGGTTATATTTGAAGGTAGAGCCAACAGGATTATATCTTTCCCACAAGCCCATCCATCAAGTTACCTGCATTATTAATTTGAGACATGCCTGTGTAAAGGAATGACTTCTGACTAAATAAATTGACTAAATAAATCTGTATATCCTGGTACTTCCTCTACTTGTCCAGATGTCTCCTTAAGTCATGTACTTTTTTGGCAAGTAAATGACGTAATGTAGGAGCCTACAGATTCAATTCATTCAGCTCAGAAGTCATTTAAGTGATTCCTGTGTGCTGAACACTGTACTAAATGCCAAGGAAGCAAATAGAGGATGTAGTCTCAGTTTTGTTTTAATCCAGTTTACTCCCTTTGTTATGACACTGACTTGGTAAACCTTTAGTTATCCTACCCTAACCTGTAGTTATCCTTTGTCTATCTTATTAGACACTATATTCTGTGATTCAAAAATTATGCCTGGCACATGGCAAGCACTCATTACGTATTTGTTGATTGAATTAACCTAGAAGAGTTTCAATAGAGATATCTGGGTGGCAAGATTATGAATCTCATTTATTTTAGGAAAAAAATTTTTTAAACTGGCAAAGACACTAAAGATTACTTTATTCTTCTGAGGATACTCACAGAGCCTCATTTCCCCCTTCTCAGACCCAAAATAGTGGAGATTTTCTTAGCATTTTCAAGTTCATGCAAATCTTAGATGATACATCTGTGGATACCACCTTCTTATCCTATAAATGAGGAAGTTGAGGATGAGGGAAATTGTAATTTGTTAGGGATCAACATGGCAGGTTTAATAGCAACCCAAGAGCTTTGGTTTTTGACAGTAGTTGGTAGTTCAGCCCCACTTCTCCCTTCCTCACCTTCCTTCCTGAGGGTTCTTTCAAAGAGTATCCATCAGTTACCAGTCTACAGTTTCAGTTTGGGTTTTGAAATCCCGATAGTAGAGCACAGAGAAAGGATTGAGTTTTGAGAAGGGTGTGTCTCAGAGGCTTCTGAAAGTATGAGAACTTTGCTTTCAGGGCAATCAAGGTAATTTTAAAAGTTACATAGAAATCATCTAGGAGAAAGTGTAACAAGAGGGAATTGTAAAGGGTGTTGTGAGCATGTGATCCCTGTAGTGGCTGTCCTCTAGTGTCTGGATGCAGTGGTGGGAGATGAAGCTGTACTTACGTCTCATATTAAGAAACCTGGATTTCTGTCATATAGGTATCAGGGATTTCTAAGCAGAATATTGACTAGATGCATTTTTCTAACAGTACTATAGGAACAAATTACAGTTAGGGAGAGACTGCAATGAGACTGAGAAATCAGTGGGGTAGTAGGATTAGCTAGTGTTGTACATTGGGGAAAAAAGAGGATTTGAAGGTAGGTAGTGGTAGCAGGAATTAGGAAGAATGTCAGATTAATAAGACTTCCAAGGGGGAATTTAGAGACTGCATCCAAGGTAGAACTTGGTGGCAGATTTCACATGGAGAGTAAATGAGGAAGGTAAATTGAGTTTTAAAAAATGGGTTCTCCGGATGAAAAAATATGTTAACTTTCAAGAGGATTAAATTGATTTCTGAGATAGAGGATAAGCTCCTGTTGGAACATGTAAAGTTTAGGATGCCTTTAGGACAATTTACGAATATGGGTTTGACACCCGAGGACAAGTTTTTGAGTGACTTGGATTTTAAAGGAAGTTAAAGCCACAGTAGGGGGTGAGATATCTCAAAGAAAATGTGTTGAGGGAGAAAAGAAGGATGGGAATGGGATCCTGGAGAAGCCTCATGTTAAAGGGAGAAAGAATACATAGAGAAGAATCAAAGATGTAAATACTAAAAGAGAGGACTTCATTCAAAATGGGAGCATGGGTAAACACAGCTCACCTCCTCACACAACCACACCAAAATTACAACTAAACTATAGATCGACTGTTATGCAGAACCACCAGACATAGAGCTGAATGGAAGTTTTACAACTATGGAATTAAAGAAGAAACCACATCAAGACTGGTAGGAGGGGCAGAGATGTGAGGCAGGCTGGTCCACACCCATGTGTGCCAGATAAAAATCAGGAGGGATTAACAGGAGCAAGAGACTTCATTTCTACACCAGGCCCTCCAGCCCAGGGTTCTAGTGCCAGGAAGAGAAGTCCCCGTAACTTCTGGTAAAAACCAGTGGTGAATGAGGCTGCAGAAGACAAACTGCTGGAGTGTTTGGCAATTTCTCTTAAAGGGCCCATACACAGACCTACTCAGACTCACTTCCTTCGAGCTCCAGCACTACAGCAGCAGATTAAAAGGCACCAGAGTTATACCAGGAGGAATTGAAGTGTCTGACATCAGAGTGAGAGCTGAGGGAGCAGCTCTCTCATAGACAGAAGTGCTGGCAGAGGCCACTGTTCCTTTTCTGAGCCCTACCCTGGTGATTCCCTGAAGCTCCATCCTGCCCAACTTTTGGGCCCACCCAAGCTGTTTCCTGTGGCTTTTCCATGCAAATAGCTTCTCTTGGCTCATGCTTCAGATTTTCTTAAAATGCTCTCAAACAAGCAGCATCTGGGCTCAGCGTGCCCCGTGCCTATTGTTAAGTGGCCCCAGGCTCATCACTACTAGCAACTGACCTTGGTTCATAGGTTGGACTTGCTTGGGCACCTCCAAGCCCAGCAGAAGTAGTAGCCATCTGTAGATTGCTTTGTAGCTTATGCCAGGTGGCCCTGGACAGAATACAGGTGGTGGCTGACCTTGGCCTGTACCTTCCAAGATGTGCCACAGCCTGTGTATAGTGTGGACAGCTACAGACTATATTGGAGTGCCATCACTTAACCACTTCCACAAGTGGTATACTCAAGAGGTAGAGCACAAGTGGACTCAAGTGGTATACTCAAGACCAGAGCCCTGCTGAAGTAAGTCTTGCCCTGTGGAGTAGACCCCTGCACAAATGATGCTCCACAGTGGTTGGAGGTTGGGGGTCAGTGGTCACAGTTAGTCCTTGGAGCTAATCAGCCTGGTTAAATCCCTCCCATTGAAGTGCCAATAGCAGTCAAGGCTCACTACAGGAGGAAGGTATACACAGCCCACAGAGTGGGCACGCCTCGAGTACCCAGGTTGGGTGATAGGGGAAGCTGTGCCACTGGACTCTATGTGACACTTACTACATTAATCCACTCTTCCAAGCCAGGAAGTGGTGGTAGCTCTACCGAATACATAGAAATAAACTTTGGGAGGCTGACAAAACGAGGAGACAAACATGGCTCAAATGAAAGAACAGAACAAAACTCCAGAAAAAGGGCTAAACAAAATAAACAGTCTACTAGATGGAGAACTCAAAACACTGGTAATTAAGATGCTCAGTGAACTTCGTGAGATTTCAACAGTACAAAAAAAGGGCCTGGAAAACATTAAAAAAGAACCAACCCAATAAGGGATATACTAACTGAAATGAAGAATAACTTACAGGGAGGAAGCTAAAAATCAGGTCAGTGATTTAGAGTATAAAGAAGCAAAGCACACCCAGTCAGAACAAGAGGAAAAAAGATCCAAAAAAAGGAGGGTTGTGTAAGGAGCCTCTGGGACAACTTCAAGTGTACTAATATCTGCATCATGGTGGTGCCAGAAAAAGAAGAGGGAAAGCAAGAAATTGATAACCTATTTGAAAAAAATAATGATGGATAACTTCACGGACTTGGTAAAGGTAATAGACATACAAGTCCAGGAAGCACAGAGAGCCCCAAACAAACCCAAAGAGGCCCACACTAAAGCACATCATAATTAAAATGCCAAAGGTTAAACACAGCATCTTAAAAGCAGCAAGAGAAAAGCAGTTGGTTACCTACAAGGGAGCTCTCCTGAGACTATCAGCTGATTTCTCAACAGAATCTTTGCAGGCCAGACCCTTCTGGGGTCTGTAAGAAATACTCAAAGTGATGAAAAACAAGGACCTGTAACCAGGATTATTCTACCCAGTAAAACTATCATTTAGAATTGAAGGACAGACAAAGAGCTTCCTAGACAAGAAAAAACTAAAAGAGTTCATCACCACCAAAGTAGTATTATATGAAATATTAAAGGGCCTTCTTTATGAAGAAAAAAATGTTAAAAATATGTACAATAAAATGGCAATAAATACATATCTATTAACAACTGAATCTAAACAACAAAATAAACAAACAAGTAGAACAGAAGCATTCATAGATACAGAGAGTGTCTTGATGGCTGCCAGGTGGGAGGGAGATGTAGTGGAGTGGGTGAAAAAGGTGAAGGGATTAAGAGATACAAATAGGGAGTTACAGAATAGTCATGGGGATGCAAAGTACAGCATAGCAAATACAGTAGCCAAAGAATATATATGCATGATCCATGGACATGGACAATGGTGTTAGAGTGAAGGAGGGTCTGGGTTGGGGGTGCCAAAGCAGGAGAAATTGGGACAACTCTAATAGCATAAACAATAAATTAAAATTAAAAAATTTTTAAAGAAAAGGAGAAGCAAAATGTAGATATTAAATGAAAAGGAGAGAGTGTTAGCAAATAGCAGATCATCAACAGTGTGACTGACAAGGAGAGCTTTGAGTAATTTCATGGACATTTGAGACTTTGGGTAGATCATAGGATGACTGTTGACTCTGGTTGGCCATAAAATTTAACTAGGCTAGTATTCAAACTTTTAGCTAGAAATGAAAAATATTAAGGAAAAAGGATCAGGTTTTGTATTTTTCATGAATGCTATGTATGGTTTTATCCCATTGAATTAATCAGGAACTTGCCTAAGAAATAATCTACCAACTACTTGGTTTAAGGCAAAGTTAGGACTTGAGCCTTATTTGCATTAATCAAAGGATAAGCTGTGTATTTCATTCATGGAAATAAAGGTTAGCCTACTACCTTGGTGACTTTTTAGCATCTGAGAGTCTAGTTGTAGATAGGCGTATGTGTCTTCTAGGAAGTTGAGGTGTGCTGTGGCTTGGACAGAGTATGGCTATTTAAAACTCTGCTCTTACCCAGCTGATTTATGTAACATGTCATTGCATAATTTGTACTTGAAGCTGTTTTGTATAGTAGCTGCTCTGGAAGGTTTGATTATATAACAAGTAAATTGATGTCTCCTGAGGTATTCCTATATTTTTACCCAAAATTAAATCCAAGTCATGGTTTTGTTTTTTATTTTAGTTTGCCGCAAATCTACCATTAGATGATAGTTTCTTTTATGAAGTGAAGAAAAATCCAGAATTCAAAAACAGCTTTTCAAAGGTTTTTCAAGTTTCTTCAACCTTTTTCAAAGGTTTTTCAAAGGTTTATAAGTAATAGCATTTTTAATGTAAAACTATGCATGAAATCTACATTCAACTTTGGCTTTGTTTACCAGGATCCATGTTCTCACAAGCTATGAAGAAATGGGTACAAGGAAATACTGATGAGGTAAATTCTACTTTTAGTGTAAAGAGATTCCTGTTTTTAAATGGCACCTTGTCTAACTAAGGTTTCCAGATTTCTCTCTAGTCGTATGTTGAAGCAGCTTGGCACATCGTTACTTCCTTACCCAGGATATAAGAAGAAGGGGTGAGCCCTTCTTAACATCTATTAATTACCTGTTGGAGGTAGTGGAGGTGTCTTCAGCCCAGGGATTCTGGCCACTGAAAAATAACCATGCCTTCAAGTTTACCTCAACCAGCAGGCATCAGTAATCATTAAAGAAACAAAAACTCAAAAGTTTCCCTTCTGTCATTCAAAAGTCTTCCTTGTTGAATAGTTTAATGCATTGAAAGATGAGAGGAGGAGGAAAAAACGTTTTGACCATCTAACATGAAAATTGTGTGATGTTGGGTACCCAAGTGGCCAACTTTGGAAGACAAGAGTATGTTAATATATCCTAGCCTGAGGGTGGCCTGAGTTCTTTCATACATGCCCAAGTGCTTATCTAAGTAAGTAGAGATGATATG
Organism: Sturnira hondurensis; assembly: GCF_014824575.4. Classification (NCBI taxonomy): domain Eukaryota; kingdom Metazoa; phylum Chordata; class Mammalia; order Chiroptera; family Phyllostomidae; genus Sturnira; species Sturnira hondurensis. Next base: position 208,101 of record NW_028093301.1, read on the forward strand.
CATATACAACTGTCTTTAGAGCACTGGTAATATATGTCTTGGTTCTTCTAATGAATAACTGTTATCACCAGTTTCAATTACTTCTTTTAGGCTCAAGAAGAGCTAGCTTGGAAGATTGCTAAAATGATTGTTAGTGATGTTATGCAGCAGGCCCAGTGTGATCATCCATTAGAGAAGTCTACGAAGGTAAGGATGACTTACCTGGTATAGCTTGTTTAAAACTGACAAGAATTGGATTCCAGATATATCAAAATAAAAAAAGACATAAGAGTGTAAGCTTTTGCCTTTGAAAGCTTAATTACTATAGGAATTACCCTCTCATCGTAACAAATAGAAAACTGACAAACTAAATGAAACAACTACTTCCAGATATCAGGTAACAGGCAGTAGAGGGTTGAAATCCATTTAAAAAAGGGTAACATTGAGATAATCCCTAGCTCACTGATCAGAAGCAATTTCCAAAGCAGGTAGGGGAAAGCCTAAGAGAGTTCACAGTCTTGCTGAATTAAGGAGTCAGAAATTGACATTTAGGGAAGCCCAAGGCAAGGTGGCTAAAAGTCATAGAACAGGGTACCAGAAAAGAAGCTGCATGGAAAGAGAGCTCCAAAGATACTTAGCGAGGTCCCTTCAAGTTTTGGGTACATATGTTGGGTGAAATGTCCATGGCCAGGGAAAGAATACTGGAAATTAGTGGGCTGAATAATTCCTGGAACATGAGACTAGGATAGGTCACGTTTCTACTTGCCAGTGTGAACAGATCTTGTAATAACACAAGGCATAGGTAGTCCTTACTACTGGGCAAGCCTTACTACTGGAGCTACAGTAGCCCTAGAATAAAGTACCTTAACCAAGCTTTAGAAACAGTTTTTGGAAGAATCAAACTGCTCTGTAAGTAACAACTGCATACCAGAACAAAGGCCACCCCTCCTTAAATGAACAACAAAATTTAGCACTTAACTGTAAAAATATAATATTTGATATCCCATCAAAAATTACCTGGCATGCAAGGAAGCAGAAAAACTTGGCTCATAATCAGGAGAAAACAAACTCTAAAAAATACTAAATAGAAAAAAAACTCTGGTGAAAGGAGGAAAGGAAAGGATCAATGGGCAAATAGAAGACAAATAGCAAAATGGTAGATTTAAACCAAATCATATTAATAATTACATTAAACATAAATGATTTAAATATTCTAGTTGAAACACGGAGATTGTCAGGTTGGATAATAAGGCAGAACTCAATTATATGTGGTTCACTTCTGAACAGTACAGATTTGAACTGTGTAGGTCCATGTGTATACACAAAGTGTTTTCCATTGACTGAAGGTCAGTTAATCCATGCAGTTTAAACCCATGTTGTTCAAGGGTTAACTGGCAGTTGGAAATTTGTTTATGCAGAGGGCTGATTTAAGTCATGTGCCAATTTTCAACTACACAAGCAGTTGTGGCTGTTCACCCCATCTTCATTCAACAGTTAACTTGTACTATCAGAAACACATTACATGTAAAGATACAGGTTAAAAATAAAGGGATGGAAAAGATATACCATGCAAAAACTATAACATAGATAGCAGCATTACTTTAAGTCGAATAAACTTGAGAAAATAAGGGATGTTACCAAGCACAAACAGGGACATTGTATATGATAAAAATGTCAGTTCCTCAAGGATCTAAATGACGTTTTTTTAAAACAATGCATTCAGCAACACTAGAATATATATTCTTTTGGTGTGTACATGGAACATTCCCCAGATATACCATATTCTGGGCTACAGAACAAGTTTCAATAAATTGTAAAGCATTTAAGACACACAGTTGTTCTGTGACCACAAAGGAATTAAACAAGAAATCAGTTAACAGAAAGATTATGTGAAAAATCCCCAAATATTTCAGAATTAAACAGCATACTTCCAAGGTAGTTCATTAGCCAAAGAAGAAATCAAAAAGGAAGTTGAAAAAATATTTTGGACTGAGTTAAAATGAAAATAAAACAGTATTTTGGGGATAATGCTAGAGCAGTTCTTACAGGGAAATTTATAGCATGAGATATACTAGATAAGAAAAAAAGTCACAGTCTATTTTAAGAAGCTAGGAAATGAGAGGCATATGATAAAGATGACAGCATAGGTAAGCATGGTACTCACCTCCTCCAACAACTACATCAAAATTAAAACTGAACTATAGAACAATCATCATTCAGAACCACCTGAAATCAAACTGAATGGAAGTCCTACAAGTAGGGAATTGAAGAAAAAGCCACATCAAGACTGGTAGGAGGGGTGAACATGGAGCAGACTGGTCCTACACCACATATGGTGGGTAAAAATCAGGAGGGGTATCTTAGCTGCAGATGACCCCTGAGGAGGGAGCATTGCCAACCTCACACCAGGCCCCACAGCCTCAGGATTCCAGAGATAGGAAGAGAAGTCCTAATAATTTCTGGCTGTAAAAACCAGCAAGGCTTAAGGCTGAGTAAGATGGAAACTTGTGTAGTTCCAGGTAGTTCCTCTTAAGGGGCACACACATGGACGTACTGAGACTCATTCACTCTAAGCTCCAGCGGCAGGGGGATTGTGGGTCGGGGACAGCACTTTAAAAGACACCAGAAGCATACAGGGAGGAACTGAGTTGTCCAGCATCAGGGCAAGAGCTAGGGGTCAGCTTTCTCCCAGACAGAAGTGCTGGCAGAGGCCACTGCTACTCTGATGAGCCCTCCCTGCACAGAGCCAGCAGATGGGCGCCATGTATGATGAGATTTCATCAACCTGGCTTACATTTTTGGCCCCACCCTAGCGGTTCCCTCAGACCTCACCCAACCCATTTTAAATTCACTTTAACCTTATTATTTTTAATTTATTTTTTATTTTCTAAGTCATTTTTATATTACAATCGATACACATTATTATATTAATTACAGATGTACACATCAGTGATTAGAGATGAAAGAATTTGCTCAATGCTCATCCCTATAAATCTTGCACCCAGCTGACACCATATATAGCTATTATAATATTATTAACTGTTCCCTGACTGTACTGTGCATGCCCATGAGGTATCCTGTAACAACCAATTTGTACTTCTTAATCTCTTCACTTTTTTTATCCATCCTCCCAACCTGCCTCCCATCTGGCAACTGTCAAGAAGTTCCCTATCTGTGAGTCTGTTCCTTTTTGCTTTTTTTGCTGTTATTGTTTAGATTCAGTTAATAGATACGTATTTATTTCCATTTTATTGTACATATTTTTTTTACAATTTTTTAAAAAAATATTTATTTATTTTTAGAGAGAGGGGAAGGGAAGGGGAAAGAGAGGGAGAGAAACATCAATGTGTGGTTGCGTCTCATGTGTCCCCTACTGGGGACCTGGCCTGCAACCCAGGCATGTGCCCTTACTGGGAATCGAACCTGCGACCCTTTGCTTCACAGGCCCGTGCTCAATCCATTATAACAGCCAGGGCTTATTGTACATATTTTTAACCTTTTTTTTTCTTCATAAAGAAGACCCTTTAACATTTCATACAATGCTTGTTTGGTGGTGATGATCTCTTTTAGCTTCCTTTTGTCTAGGAAGCTCTTTGTCCTTCAATTCTAAATGATAGTTTTACTGGGTAGAGTAATCCTGGTTACAGGTCCTTGTTTTTCATCACTTTGAGTATTTCTTACAGACCCCAGAAGGGTCTGGCCTGCAAAGTTTCTGTTGAGAAATCAGCTGATAGTCTTAGGAGAGCTCCCTTGTAGGTAACCAGCTTTTCTCTTGCTGCTTTTAAGATTCTCTCTTTGCTTTGCCTGATGTGACTGAATGGATTGAGCACAGTCTTTTTTTTTTTTAAAGATTTTATTTATTTATTTATCTTCAGAGGGGAAGGAGAGAGGGAGAGAAACATCAATGTACGGTTGCCTTTTGTGCATCCCCTGCTGGTAGTTAGCCTGCAAGGAACCGGCCTGCAACCCAGGCATGTGCCCTGACTGGGAATCGAATCGCGATCGTCTGGTTCGCAGGCCCGCGCTCAATCCACTGAGCTACACCAGCCAGGGCTGAGCACAGTCTTGTAAATCAAAATGTCACTAGTTTGATTCCTGGTCAGGGTACATGCCTGGGTTGCAGGCCAGGTCTTCAGGTGGGGGCGTGGGAGAGGCATCTAATCTGTGTAGCTCTCACACATTGATGTTTCTCTCCCATTTTCCCTCCCTTCTCCTATCACTAAAAATAAATAAAGAATCTTTCTTTAACCTTTGGCATTTTAATAATGATGTGTTGTAGTATGGGCCTCTTTGGATTCATTTCATTTGGGGCCCTCTGTGCTTCCTGGACTTGTATGTCAACCTCAACCAGGTTGGGGAAGTTTTCCATCATTTTTTTCAAGTGGGTTTTTAATTTCTTGCTTACCTTTTTCTGGCATTCCTATGATGCAAGTGTTGGTATGCTTTCAATTGTTACAGAAGTTTCTTACACTGTTCTCCCTCTCCCTCTCTGTCTCTTGCATTCTTTTTTTTTTTTTTTTTGCCAGTCTTTTTCTTTTTGCTATTCTAATTGGGTGTTTTGGCTTTCTTATATTCCAGATTGCTGATTTGATTCTTGATTTCATCCATTCTACTGTTGATTTTCTATAAATTACTCTTCATTTCAGTTAATGTATCCTTCACTTCTGACTGTACCTGTTTTATGCTGTTGAGATTCTCACTAGGTTCATTGAGCATTCTTTACAACTATGTTTGAACTCTGCATCTAGTAGATTGCTTATCTCCATTTTGTTTTTTCTGGAGTTTTTTTTCTGTTCTCTCATTTAGAACATGTTTATTTCTCTGTTAATTTTGGCAGCCTCCCCATTTCTATGTATTAGTAGAGCTACTATGTCTTCCTGGCTTGGTAGAGTGACGTAATAAAGTAGATTTTCTCTAGCGTCCAGTGGCATAGCCTCTCTATTCACCTAAGCTGGGCACTTGAGGTTCACCCTCACCCTATGTGGGCTGGGTATATTCTCCTCTTGCATTTGATCCGGGACTGCATTTGGCACATCAGTGGGCAGGACTTACCCCCAGGCCTATCAGCTATAAAGACTGCCTGAGAGCAGTGACCACCATGGAGGGTCACCTGTGCAGAACAAGACTTCCTTCAGCAGGGCTCTGATGTCTGCTGAGTCTGTCCCTTGAGTGTGTTGCTTGTGGAGGTGGTTGGGTGGCAATGCTTTGATGTGACGTTAAGCTGTCCACTGGCTGCACTGGCTCTGGGGCCTCCTGGGAGGTGCAGGCCAAGGTCAAACACTACCTGTGTTCTGTCCAGGACCACCTGGCATGAGCTACAAAGTGATCTGCAGATGGCTGGTACTTGGCTGGGCTTGAAGGTGCCCTGGCGAGTCCAAGCTGTGAGCCAAGGCCAGCTGCTGCTAGTGCCAAGCCTGGGGCCACTTGGTGAAATTGTATGGGGCTTGCTAAAGTCAGATGCCTCTTGTTTGAGAGATTTTAGGAAATTTGAGGAACATCTGAAACATGAGCCAAGAAAGTCCATTCATAAAGAAAAGCTTTTGGTCTTTCAGCCAAGGTGGAGGCGTAGGTGGAAACACTGTACCTCCTTGCACAACCAGATTTAAAGACAACAAAGATTTAGAAACAAAAACACAACCAAATAGAAAAGTAAACTGTACTGAAATCCAACAACAACGAACCATTCATTCAGACCGGTAAGAGGGGTGGAGTCGGCGGCCAGCAGAGAGGGTTCCTAGCAGGAGGAGGTGGTGATTGGTGACCCAGGGTGGCACAGATGAAAACCCAGTGAGGCTCCCAATGTGGCTGACTGGCTTCGGACACACATTTGCACACAGAGAAACCAGGCAGGTTTAAAAACAGTGAGACAGACTGCACAACCCAGGGCCCCAGCAACAGGAAATAAAGCCTAAAAGCACCAACTGGAAAAATTTTCAGGGGCTGAGGTGCCGGGAGAGGCTCCTAGCCCCACAGGAGAGTTCGCTGGGGAGACCCAAAGGGTCCTAGAACAAACACAAGCCCACCCACCCAGGAACCAGTACCAGAAGGGCCCAATTTGCTTGTGGGAAGTGGCAGAGGGGACCAAAATCCAAGAGACAGCCCAACAAACACCATTGCTCCCTCTCTGACCCCGCCCCCAGTCACAACCCAGGGACTGGGTTGACCAGCCCCAGTGGACACGTAAGCTTTTGCCCCTCATACATAACAGGAGCGAACAGACCAAAACTTTATGGCTCAAACAGAACATATCAAGTCTTCCAGCCAAGAAGGAGGCGTAGGTGGAAACACTGTGTCCCCTCCCACAACTAAATTTGAAGATAGCTAAATTTTAGAAACAAAAATGCAGCCAAAACTGTGAAAATTGAACTGTACGGAAGTCCGACAACAACGAACCACTCAGCCAGACCAGTAAGAGGGGCGGAGTCAGCGGCGGAGCAGGGTCGGGCTGGAAAGACCGTTCTGTCTGACCAACCCAGGAGTGGGGGTGGAGGTGGTTGGTGGATCCCAGGCGCGGGGTGGCGACAGGCGGATCCAGTGAGGGCTCAGAGCGGCTGGCTGACTGCGGTCACACATTCGCGCACAGATAAACCAAGCGAAGGAGTGAACAGTGAGACTGCTCAGGCTAGGGCCCCAGCGACGGGAATAAGAGCCTGAAAGCACCAACTGGAAAGATTTTCTCGGGGTCAAGGGGCCGGGAGAGGCTCCCAGGCCCACAGAGAGTTCATTGGAGAGAACCACAGGGTCCTGGAGAGTACATGGGCCCACACATCCAGGAACCAGCACCAGAGGGGCCCAGTTTGCTGTGAGAAGCCGCAGAGGGGACAGAAATCTGAGAGAGAGCCTAGCAGAGCAAAGTGCCATTTTTTCCCCCTCTCTGACCCCGCCCCTACATACAGCGTCACAGCCTAGCAACTGGGTCGCCCGGCCCCGAAGAACACCTAAGGCTCTGCCCCTCAAACATAACAGGTGCAAACAGACCAAACATTATGACTCAAGAACAGCTCAAAGCCTCAGAGCCTGTAAGTCTAAGTGACCAAGAAATAGCCAGCCTGTCAGATGCACAGTTCAAAATACTGGTGATCAGGATGCTCACAGAATTGGTTGATTTTAGCCACAAATTAGAGGAACATATGTAGGCTAAACTGATTGAAGTGAAGGGAAATGCACAGGAAGCCAATAGTGATGGAAAGGAAACTGGGATTCAGATCAAGGGAGTGGACCAGAGGGAAGAAAGAAACAACCAAACAGAAAAGAAGGAAGAAACAAGAATTCTAAAAAATGAGGAGAGGCTTAGGAACCTCCAGGACATCTTTAAACGTTCCAACATCCGAATTATAGGGGTACCAGAAGGGGGACAGAAACAGCCACGAGTGGAAAACTTACTTGAACAGATAATAAAGGAGAACTTCCCCAATCTGGCAAAGGAAATAGACTTCCAGGAAATCCAGGAAGCTCAGAAAGTCCCAAAGAAGTTGGACCTAAGAAGGAACACACCAAGGCTCATCATAATTACATTAGCCAAGGTTAACCTGAAGGAGAGAATTCTAGAAGCAGCAAGAGGTAAGGGGACAGTCACCTACAAAGGAGTTCCCATCAGACTGTCAGCGGATTTCTCAAAAGAGACCTTACAGGCAAGAGGGGGCTGGAAGGAAGTATTCCAAGTCATGAAATCCAAAGACCTACATCCAAGATTGCTTTATCCAGCAAAACTTTCACTTAGAATGGAAGGACAGATAAGGTGCTTCTCAGATAAGGTCAAATTCAAGGAGTTCACCATCACCAAGCTCTTATTATATGAAATGTTAAAGGGACTTATTTAAGAAAAAGAAGATGAAAAATATGAACAGTGAAAGGACAGCAAACTCACAGTTATTAACAACCATGCCTAAACCAAAAGCAAACTAAGAGGACAGGTAGATCAGGAGCAGAACCATAGAAATGGAGATCACAAGGAGGGTTAGCAACGGGAGTGGGAGGAGGAGAAGGTACAGAGAATAAGTAGCATAGATGGTAGGTAGAAAATAGATGAGGGAGGGCCAGAATAATATGGGAAATGTAGAAGCTAAAGAACTTGTGACACATGGACATGCACTAAAGGGGGCAGTGGAGGAGAGGGTGTGTACAGGGTGGAGGGGAATGAAGGGGGGAAATGGGACAATTGTAATGGCCTAATCAACAAAATATATTTTTTAAAAAGGCTCTTGGAGACAGCTGGGGTGGGCCCCTAAGTTGGGTGGAGCTGCAGATAACAACTAGGCCAGAGGGAACTGTGTAAGCCAGGTAGATGGACTCTGAGATATAGCACTGACCTGCTGGCTCTGTGGGGGGAGGGCTTATGAAAGGAACAATGGCCTCTGCCAGCACTTTTGTCTGTGAGAAAACTTCCCCACGTTTTTGCCCTGATGCCATTCAGCGACTCTCCACATGTCCTGGTGCTTTTCAAGCTGCTCCCCCAGTGCTTGAGCTTAGGGGGAGTGTGTTGGACTATGTCTACAGGTGGGATTTTTTGAGTTGCTCAGAAATCCAGAGCCCTCTGATTCTCTCCTTCTCATTTCCTGCTGGTTTTTACAGCCAGATGTAACGGGGACTTCTCTTCCTGGTTCTGGAACCCTGGGCTGGGTGGCCTGGTGTGGGGCTTGGATCCCCTGCTCCTCTGGGGGACCTCAACAACCGAGATAATTCCTCCCTGCATTTACCTGCCATATGTCAGTGTGGGACCAGCCAGTTTTGCATTTCCACCCCTCCTACCAGTCTCAGTGTGACTTATTCAATTCCTTAGTAGTGTGGCTTCCATTCAGGCAGAATTCTGGCGATTCCAAATGATGGTTTTTGTGTAGTTTAGTTGTCATTTTGTTGTGATTGTTGGAGCAGACGAGTACTGTGTTTACCTACTCCATCTTGCTGGGAAGTCCTGGCAAAGATTTCTTAGTTGACACAAAGCATTAGACAAAAAAAATTGATAAACTGAATTTCATCAAAAATAAAAATTGCTCATCAAAAGACACTGAAGAAAATGAAAGGGCAAATTATGAAGTGGGAGAAGATATCTGCAGAACATCTTTCTGATAAAGGAGTTGTATCTAGAATATATGAAGAGCTTAAATTCATTAAGAACAATAATCTGATGGTTTTTAAATGGTCAGAAAATATGAACAGACATTACACAGAGAACATAGACAGATGGCAAATATTCATATGCAGAGAGCTGAACATCAGTAGTCACTAACTAAGGGCACAGTGGTACACAGCTGCATACGTGGAATAGAATAACCAAAATTAAAAGGACTGACCGTACCATGTGTTTGCAAGGATGTAAAGCAGTTGAACTCTAAATCTTGCTCCTTATTTTGCCTGGCAGATAGAAACCAGGCTACCAATGTTCTAGGAGCCAAAGGGAAAGAAAGCTAGTGAAGTCTTTGGAGTCATTATATGGACCCCTCTTTAATGCCCTCTTTTCATTTTAGTAGCACCCTTGTCCTTGGTCACACCTCATGTATCTTAGCTTAAAGACCCTATTTTTAAACTGCTTAGAGAAGCATTTCATATTCTTCTGCTTGGGATGGTTTTCCTCCTGTGCAGTCACCTCACTGATCAGAGCTGCAGAACGGTAACTGCAGATCATTCACTACTAAAGATGGGCTTTTAAGAAATCCTTACATTTGTTCCCAGACTCTGAGGCTCTACATTGGCAAGCAAGGCACTTTGTAGCTTTTCCCACTTCACTCTTAGGATTGAGGTTTCATGCATCTTCTAAGTGACTTCCATTCATCTATTTGCTTCCAGCTTTTGAAATATTGTGGTTGGTTCCTCTTCTCTCAGGTTTTTCGTTCATGTGAATTTGTGACAATTGATAATGCCATTTTATGACAGAATGAGTATGATCAGATCGCCACCCTTACCTGGAGTTCAATAGCTACAGTCATTAGGAATGTTTGACATGCCACAAGCTAATACTGTGTTTGTCTAGAGCTTCACCATCTACTTCTAGTTTTTATTCACAAGAGCCACACAAATAATGGTTAGAAAATTGAAGGCAGCCACTTAGTCCCCTCCCAGAGTTTTCTTCAAGCCAAACATTGCCAGTTCCTTCAACAGGCTTACTTTCTCTAACTTAAATTGATTCACAAAGACTTAATGTGATAGGAGAATTTCTGTTCATATTTTTTGTGAAGTTATTAAACTCAATCATTTACATTAGCCAAAGCTTAGGAATCAGAGTAAAATATGTTCAAATAGCATCCCACATAACCCTCCGTAGTTTCGAAGACTCGAATTTAGATTTAGGTCCAATATCACTCTTTCCTTGTTAATTTTCTAGCCAACTTTTCACTCTAAGACCTGTTGTTACCAGAGCTTGGTTTAATTATTTTTTTTTTATTTTTATATTTTTCTATTACAGTTGACATACTGAGCTTGGTTTAATTTTGATCTTTTCACCAAACTGATTCTTACCAAAGCTCTTGTTCAGTTTCACAGACTCGTATTTCTTTTTTATGTAAAGGTGATAATTTTGTCTATATTTGGCTTTATTGGCTCAAACATAAAATAGCAAAGAGCAAGATAAAGGTGTTTTAAGAAGTGCAAGGTATTTTTGTGATTCCCCATTATCGTGTTGATGGTCAGATGTTTGAGAATATGAAGTGTTTTTTTAGAAACCATTTTGGAAAGCAGATGTTTAAAATTAGGCTTTTCGTTTGAGGTATATGTTCAGATTTTATTATCATGTGCTTTTCATTTGGGGATATGCAGATATATTTTGCAAGATTTTGTTTTTTAATCTCGCTAGGCCTTCTCTTTGGCTGGCCAGGATGAATGTCTGTTTGGCATGTCCTTGAGGGCCCAGTCGTTTATTAGTATTGAAAAAGCACTAGGCTAGCAGAATTCATTTAGTCCATTTTTAGTCAATATGTATGACCCCTTACAAGTTATTTTCCCTCTCCAGTCTCTTATTTTCTCATCAGTAGATCAGAGAAATTGAAGAAGAAAATCTCGTAAGACCCCTTTCTATTTCTCATACTATGATTTTATGAATGTGAGAAGTTCTACATCCATAAAGGAATGATCAGCCTCTTTATTCTATATCTCTCTGCTTTGATTCTCCTACTCCACATTTGCCTATAGACTGTACTTGACTGTACTTAAAGTAAACTGCCTGCCAGCATTACTGAACTATTATTCCAGGTGTATATATCCTATCTCACAAATGAGAAAGATCAACTCTTCTGTGACGTTTCCTCCCTAGTGCTGTGAGTAAACAGGGACTGTCCACAGCTTGGTCTTTTTTTCTTCCTAAGGCATTTGACTCCTTTGTACCATGGTTCTTTCTTCATTTAGTGAGTTCCCTGTGGATGGTCATTTAGGTTGCTTTGTGGTTTTTCCTTGTTACAAACAATTAAAATGCTGTTTGAATGTATATATATGTCTGTACCCTTTGTTATGAGTGTGCTGTTGGGTTAATTCCAAGAAGCAGCAATATTCTATCCAAAAAGCAGATATTTTGCCCTGGTTGGGTGGCTCAGTTGGTTGGAGCGATTTCCTGCAAACTGGAAGGTTGTGGGTTCGATCCCTGGTTGGGGTGTGTACGGGAAGCAGTCAGCTGATGTTTTTCTCTCTCTCTCTCCCTTCTTCTCTCTGTAAGAGTGATGAAAAAAAAATGTCCTTGGGTAAAGATTAAAAAAAATAAAAGTGGATATTTTGTTCTAATACATATTGTAAAAATGGAGAGATAAAAGCATCGTTGGGTGCCAGTCCTTCTTACGTAACCTTGGGGTGAGTTGCTTGACCTCCTGAAGCTTCCATTCACACATTTGTAAATAAAGATAACGGTAGTATTTTACTTTACGCATTGTTGTCAGTGCTGGCAGATAGTAAACATTTACTCAATGTTGGTTCCCTTCTTCTTTAATCTGTAACATTGTGTATCACTGGTATAGAAGTGTACCTTACCTTTTCCTCTTTCTTTTTTTCAGCTATGACTCAATCCTGAGATAAAGGAAATCTGCTTTTGAAAAATAAGAGAATGTTTTTCCTTTGGTTGGATTCTTAACACAGCCAGTGAAAACAAAGCACTGTATTTCTTTTCTCTGATTTATCAACTGTTGTTCCCAAGAAAGAATGGCAGACAATCCTAGACTTCCACCATAAGCAAAGTGACATGTAGACATATTTGCTGCACATCATGATCACAAGTGACAGTCATAAAGAGACAAAGTGGTATTGTTTACATTAGAGAAGATTGGTCGTTTTCCAATGGCAATAACCCACTTATGAGAGAGTTTAGTCACTGGAACAGACAGGGACCACATACTGTGGCAGGCACACAAGCATAGTGCTGGTATTTGATGCACATCCTGTAGTGGTAACCCATCCTTAACAGTACCGTAAAGCAGGTGCCCAAGGGGCTTGGCTTTGGCCTCTTGAAATGAATGGGAGTGAGCCCCTCAGAGAGCCAGGCGGCTTTGAGTGGCAGTGCGATGCCAACAAATGTTTTCCTTCCATGGATGGGGGCGGAGGATCGTTGTATGGGCTGCTTTCACAGAGGCATTGATTTGGAAGAAGCTTATAATGTCACAGGTCAGGTCTCAGTGACATGGTCCTTCCTTTTGCTGGCAGTATACAATTCTCACATCTTAACTGCTCCTGAGATGCCCTGTACTTAAGGCCAGTCTTCCCCTGGCAACCATAGGGTGCATCAGCTTGATTTTGAGCATTACAACTTGCTCCTCTGGAATTCTGTACTCCAGGTTACTTAACTTTCCCTTTAGGATACAGGTGGAAAGGAGTAAATAATAATGATCACTTCATTGTCCCCCCTGTGAGGCCTGGGACAAAATGTTTATTACCAGATTGTATGATGATTCTTTAAGAAGGGGAGCAGGTGCAGAGGTTGAGGGGAGGACAAGCAGTCAGTTTTGACTGCCTCCCCTTTCTTTGCTTTGATCTGGGAAGTATGCAGTTATGGCCTTTTTCATGTCTGTCTTCAGAAGAGAGAGAGACTGCCCGTTGCACTCCGGCTCAGTTGGCTTCGAGTCTGGACTGCGCCTCGGTCAGCAGGGTGCCCCCCAGGAGACATGCTCCACTGGCCGGGTGAGGCCAATACTTCCACACCATAGGTGGCTGTTGGAGGGGAAAGAATGTTGTCTTAGGTGTCACTGCTTTTGCTCAGACTTTGCAAAAAACTATATACATATATATAATTATTAATCACCTCTGACCTTGAGGAAGTCTTGAATGAACAGAGAATTTATTCCATTGCAATATTTGACTGTGTAGAGAGGCACACTGTTTCATCCACCGAAGAAGCAAAAAGGCTGTGTATAAGTTTTTGGTACTATGTACCACCTCTGTTATTCTTCTAAAGCTGAAGTATTAATGTACTTAAATCATATTCTATTTAATTGTGTTTGATTTTAAATATATATATGAATTATATTTAAAATTGTGTCAACTTTTCTGCTTTCAGGCATTTATAGCTCTTCTATTAAAATATGTTAATTCTTCCAAACATTTCCATTTGTTTTACAAAAAACCCAGAACATGAGCCACTGCCAGATCCAGCCTTGTGTTTGGAGCATATGGTGTAGACCTGAGGCTTTATGAGGTCTATAAAGTGTGGTTTAGGGTGACCCTTGCTGTCTCTGCATGCTTTGGATTAACAATTTCTGTAAAGCTCTAGGCTATTTAAATTAGTGCTTTCAGTTAAGGTATTATTTAGTCATTTCTTTGTATACATTTTGTTCTTCTGAGCTAGAGATATCAGTAGTTGTAGGGTTCTTCTAAGAAGAATAGCAAGCTTGAGACTCGGTTTTTTCATCCCCTCCTGCTATGGGACACAGAAGCATAATGTGTCCTGAAATATTAGCAAGATTTAATATTTGATCTAAAGTAGATCATTGTACCTATTTTCCACTGGGATTGGACTCACCTGTGGTCCAAGCTCTGTGCAGTGTGCCCACAAAGTATGACTTCCTAATGGGATGTTTTTAGGTTCAAGGAATTAGTTAACTGTCCATCCTTATTATGTTGTTGAAATCAATGCAAGTTGTTAGAAAAAATGTTAATGGGAAAATGGTACCTTTTGTAACTCGATGTATGTCTATCACTCCAATAAGATTTAATGAAAGTAAAGCACAAATGAGAGCCAAGTCCAGAGAAGAGCAATAAAACAGTAAGCAGCGTTTAGCTGTACTTGGCTGCAGTTTTCAGTAGACGTTTATGGACTGTGAGTAATTTATTGTGCTGGAACTTTGATTAAACAGGAATTTGGAGGGGAGATCACTCTGAATTGTAGAAAATTACACGTGCGGCTGTTTAAGTACTGGTAGCTAAGCACCTAGGTGGCTGGCCTCTTTCACATTGTCAGGGTACCTGCCTGACTCACACTGACCCCATCCTCCCCCTCCCACATACCTGTTAATTGAACCTGAGTCGAACTCCTAATGCAAGCAGGCCCAAGAAAATATTTCATCTTAAGAATTTTGCAGGGGACATGAGGGATACCAGCCACCATCTCACAAAGTTGGAACCTGGAGCCAGTACTGCAGGCACAAGCAGAGGGTCAGATGTGGGAGTTCAGGGAGGTCGTTGGTTTAAGGGAGCAGTGCCTTGGGTGCCTGAGAACTCGGCTGATTTGTGAACTGAGTCTCCCACCTTTGCTAAGGATGCCATGTGCCCCTTAGGTAGCCCTAGAATGAATTTTGGCTTTTTGAAAATCTAAAATGAGTTTATATTACCTGTACTGAAAAGGCCCTTGATTAAAATACTACCAGACTGCTCCAGTTACTAATGACTAGGTATGCTTACTGTATTTGCCACCTGCCACAGGATTCTGGAGAACATTTCTTTAGTAAACCTTCCTTGGTCATTTTGTGTATTCTCTCAGGGTGAAACTCTAAACTAAAGGAAATAAAGACACTTCCTTGTCTTTACATGGAGGAGCTACTGAGGCCCAGGAGACAGGCCGGTGTCTGTCCCGAGCAGAAGGGTTCCCATTAGCATTCAGGCCTCCTGTACCAGGGCCTTCCCGCACATCTCACCCTCCTGAAGGACATGCCATCCACTTCTGGCACCTTTAATAGACCCGGAAATGAGAGGGCCTTTCCCTTAATGAGTAACTGATGTGAACTTAAAACGATGGATGGCAGTAATTATTAGAAAGTTTGTAAGTGCTGGCCATGTCTTTGTGATGGGCAAGATCTCTGGCCGGCCACTGGTTGAGGGAAAGTAAGTCCCAGCAAAACCTTCCAAAGCTACAACTCAGCAGAGGCCCTAGGACTCCCTCTCTGAGGCCTGTTACAGAGAACACTGTGGACCCACAGGAGGCTCCACCTGGGCAGCACTGTGATGGGCCCAGACTAGGCAGCATGGGTTTCATGGAGGGCACTGATCCAGAGGGCGTTTGTGTTCAGAGGCAGAAGCCTATATGCTTTCCTGTCACACAAGGTGGTGAGTATTTCTGACTTAGTAATTTTATGCCAACATTTGCTCAGTCTGTTACCTTCCAGCTTCCCGCTCTGGCACAGTCACTGTGTCAGAACTCACATAGGATAGGCCAGCCTGTTGCCTCAGGGCAATAGTGCATCCAACCGCCTAGCCACTGCTGGGGCTCCCATGACTGCTTCTTCATTGTACCCTGAGTAGCACTTGGGAGCACAAGGTGTGCTGCTGGGCCCTCTGGACCTAGCCATTGCGTGGGATGAGGGCAGGGGATGTGGCTAGAAAGTGAGCTTAAGTTCAACTTGAAGGAGCTGGGATTTGCCAAGAAGCAAGTGCCCTAGCCTGACTTTACCTGAAGGCTCAGCCCTCAGTGACCCCAAGCTGGCCTTTGCCTCTGTCACAGTAAGAGCCCCACATTTTGTAACCTCATAGAAGCAGCTCTGGCTGAAGGGTACCTGGGGCCCCCAGACAGCTTTGTGGGCTCAGTGAAGCCCAGCTGGCTCCTCCCAAACCTTAGGTTTGGCAGAGAGCAGCCTATGTTCCTTCCAATTACAGAACTGGTTTAGCAAATGTTCACCCACTCAGAAATACTTTAATGTCTACTATGTGCCAGACACTGGTGCAGGGACACAGGAAGGGATAAAAGAAACTCTGGGCCCCTTAGAGCTTCCATTCTGAGGAGGAGATGAAGTCTGAAGTTTTATCAAAAATGTGTGCTGGTGTTTTTGACTCAAGATGACCTCTGGAGCCTATGATGCAGCACCCTTTCCTTACCAAGTCCTGCTGGAAGTCACCAGTCTTTTCCAAGCCCATAGGGAGATCCTTAGGGAGGGGTTCCTCCTGTGACCTCTCACCTTACCTTTTCTCGAGTCCTTCAGAGGCCCTGAAGGACCATTTCATGTGCCCACTGCAAGAGTAGTCAAGTGTCCAGCACCTGGTTGACAATAAGGGGTGGGCACCCTGATGTCTGAGGCTGGATAGAGTAAGTCACTCTGAAAAGCGAGAGGCCTAGAGGAGGCCACAGGAGCAATCTCAGCCCTGTGGGGCTCTGCAGAGTTTTGGGAAATGTGACTTCTTGGGAACTAGAAATAAGACTAGTATGAAGTTAATTCTCTGCATGTACAAAATCCTGACCTTGGGAAAACCCTAGCCAGCCATTGAGCTCATTACCTGAGGTGCCTAGCTCTTTCTGAGTTCTGCTTTAATGAGAAGAATGATAACCGGCAGAGCTGAGTATGTATTGTGTGTCAGGCCCCACCTCATTTGATCTGTAAAGGAATTTCTCCAGAGCCCACATCCAGGAGTCCAGTGCCAGCAGTGAGACCACCCTCTTCCTCACCGCCCACCATCCTGCAGACCTGCAGTTCTTGTCCCACAGAAGACTGGTATAGTGGATGTCAAAGGGTCAAGACAAATTTAGGAGATTGTGACTTTAAACACATCCCCCTTTCCCTCTGGTAACCACCATACTATTGTATATGAGTTTTTCTTTGTCTTGTTTTTTTATTTGTTGCTTTCGGTTGTATATCTCATGTGAGTAAAGTCATACGGTTCTTGATGTTTTGTCTGACTTACTTTGCTTAGCATGATGTTCTCAGGATACAGCCATGTTGTTGCAAATGGCAGTATTTCATCCTTTCTTGTGGCTAAGTAGTATTCTGTTGTATGTGTGCATCACATCTTTATCTAATCCTCTATTGAAGAACACTTCAGTTATCCCCACTTCTTGGCCACCATGAATAATGCTTCAGTGAACATAAGGGGACATATATCTTTGTAAATAAATGTTTTCAAAGTTTTCAAGTAGATACCCAGAAGAAGGGTTGCTGGGTCATAAGGATGGTAATTTAATTTTTTTAGGAACTGCCACACTTTTCCATAGTGGAAAACTGTCTACATTCCCACCAGTAGAGAGAGAGAGTTCTTTTTCTCCAAAACCTCTGACACCTGTTAATTGTTTTGTCGATAATAGCCATTCTAACAGGTGTGAGGTAGTATCTCATTGTGTGTGGTTTTAATTTGCATTTCCCTAAGAGTTAGTGAAGTTGGTTATCTTTTATATATCCGTTGGCCATTTGTATATTTTCTTGAGAGAAGTGTCTGTTCAGGTCCTCTGTCCATTTTTTAATTGGATTGTTTGTTTGTTTGCTGTTATATGAGCTCCTTACATATTTTGGATACTAACCCCTTGTAGCTGTCTGCAGACATCTTCTCAAATTTGGTCAATTACCTTTTTGTTTTGTTGACAGTTACTTTTGCTGTGCAGAAGTTTTTTTAGTTTGGTATAGTCCCATTTATTTCTTTTTGCCTCCACCTCCCTTGCCTTTGGGGTCAAATTCATAAAACCCTCTTTAAGACCAAAGTCCATGAATTTAGTAACTATGTAAAGGGAGTAAAATGTGACAGAAGGAGATTTTCATTGGTAAACACACAATGCAGTATACAGATGACATAGCACAGAATTGTACATACACACACAAAATTAAACACATCCCATTTCATTACCTTAAAACAGTACTTAAACTTTCACATGCATCAGGATCCCCTGGAGAATTCGTTAAAACATGGATTGCTAAGCCTAACCCCCTGAGTTTTAGCAGGAGTTAGTTGGTCTGGGGTCGAGCCTGAGAGCTCGCATTTTTAACAGACTCCCCAGTAATGCCACTGCTGCTCTGGAGACCACACTGAGAATTGCTGCCTTAAAATCTGTAAATGTGGAAATGCATATTTTCATTCCTTTTCATTGGAAAAGCCCATGTTTTACAGATGTGTAATTTAAGACCTGTTACTTATGGTTCACTCAAACAAGTACATAAATTCTTTGTTAGTATTCAGATGCTTATCAACGCCAAGAGTACCCCAATGGTCTCTGTCACTAGGCAGGTCCAAGACCACAGAGGCAGGTCTCTCCACTGGAGTAAGGCTTTGAAAGAGGCCACTGATGGGCCTCAGCCCTGCGGTCTTCAGCTCCCCTGCCCCCAGTGCCTTCGCTGGAGACAGTGCCCCTGACACACTCCGCTGGGCTAACTTCTGGCTATTGGGCCACACTTACTGTCCCTGTGGAACCTTTTGCACAAATGCCATCTGGTCTGTTTCCTTTCAGTTTACCTCCCAGGTCCTAGATGCCAACTGCCCTCTGAAGTCCTGGCCTGTCTCTTCTGCTGTCCTCCTCCAGCCCCCATAGGCCACTGGTACCTCATTCCTCCTTTCCTCTCGTCAGTTCTGCTTCCTCCCTGTTTCTCCCTAAAGCATGTTATTTGCTGAGGCCTGTTTTACGCCTGTTCTTGCTAAGGATGTAGCAGTGCCTAGGACAAACATACTGCTTGCTCTTCCTACAGGCTAGAAAACATTATGAGTGTCATGGGAGTGAGCTAGGAACCTGTCAGGGAGAGGGTGTGCAAAGTCTAGGTAGACTCCCCCCTTGGAACCCACAGACATCCAACCACGCCAGTCTTTCTCCAGGACCTTTGTATGTATCTTTTCCCTCAAGACATGGGAATTCCTGCCTTGTGCGGGCCACTCCCCGCCAAAGGACCAGGCCTTTGTGTCAGCATCGTCCATGTCCACCCACCCCTGGCCAGTGCTGCTTCTAGGTCCTGCCTCCCTGTGCTCCACTGCTATCTGGGGGCCTGTCTTCTCACCTCTGCCACCTGCTCAGCTCCAGGACTCCCCCACCATCTCTCTCCAAGTCTTTCATGTGCCACTTCCACATTTTGTCACTCCATTCTCACTCCAGGACACATCACTATCCATGATGACGATGGCTCCACAACTCACACTAGAGCTCTTTGGCTCTTTCTGTGTCCAAGAACACATTTTACCCTTCAGACACTCCCGTAGCCAGACTTCAGTGTCTCCTGCAACTGCTCTACCTCTGGTTTCTCCTCCTATGTAGCCCACAGCGACCTCCAGTGATGCAAGTTTTGCAGGGTTATAGATTCCTCCTATTGGAATGAGTGGGAAGAGGGGAGCAAAGAAATGTAGCAATTATCCCAGGGGGTATTCCATTCCTATTACAAGAGTTGGGTTTTGTAAACCAGCCTTTTAAAGAGCAATTTCAAAAGCAATAAGTATGCAGTTCATTGTAAGGATTGCAAACGTGCACCTACTTGGGGAGCTGGGGTGGTGGAGGACTGTCCTGACATCGTGAGTTGGATCAAACTTTCCAATGATGTTGTCATCCAAGTGTTTTAAAGTGCTGCATCTCCAACACCTTAGGTGCAAGTGAAGGAGATACACTTCAAGAAACTGTGGCTCTAGATAATGAGGAAGACATTGATGTCCAAGATGCATGTAGAGAGTTTGAATGAAATTTTTACCTGAAATGTCAATGGAGGAAAAAAAGCAATATTTTGTATTACTGTATTGTATGTAATGTTATTTTAAACATGCATGTGTAACTAAATTAATAAATAGTATAACCAGACATCTGACTACTTTGTCAACATTCCTAAGAGTTAAATACTCAGATCAATACCTTAACTTTTTTCATTTGCCTTAAATATAGGATCCCATACCATTAATGAACTCCCTGTTGTTTGCTGAATAAAGCCCAGATTTCTTATTTAGCATTTAAGGCCCTGACAGATAAGCACCCTAGACCTTGGAACACCATCTTAAGCCACACCTCTCATCACTCTTTCCTTACCATCCTACACCTCAGAGCCCCTGCCTCTGCTCAATGCCCACAATTTAAAATGTCCTCCCCCACAATCTGCCTAAAGACATCTGTCTGAAGGCTGGCTCAATTCCTCCTCTTCTCCCAAAACCTTCCCTGATTACAGTCTCAATACACCTCATACATCATCCAATTTGGCATCATTGAGGGTCAGTTCTGGGCCTATTTGCTCCAGCAAATTTGAGTGTTTCCCAGGAGTGGCCTGGGTTTGACTCAGGGCTCATAGCTCAAGAGATGGTAGGGAGGCTGGACATTGGAAGGGGGGTGGGGAATCTGCTTTAAGTGAGCCAGGCCTAGCTAATGGCCTTCCACCTGCCCAGGATTAGAACTAAGCCTTCCTATGCTTTAAGGGGTCCCAACCCATTCCTAACAATGGAATGGTTTAATTTGTCTCTCTCATGCTATCATGAGGTGTGACTGGCAGGTACTTGAGTGTCCCCGAGACCATCTCAGGTCTATAAAGTCAAAACACTTTCATAGTAACACTAAGACATTCACTGCCTTTTTCACCCTTTCACTGCCTTTTTGCAGTAATAGTACAAAAGCAATGGTGGGTGAAACTTTTGGCATCTTAGCACAAATCTGGACAGTGGCACCAAACTGTACAGGTAATCACTGTATTCTTCACCACCATGTGCTTGCCACTAAAGGAAAACAAAACCAGTTTCCCATAACAATGGCCTTGATGAAGCACTAAAAATTATTCCATTAAGTTTCAACCTGCAACCCTGGCTGGGTAGCTCCATTAGAACATCTTCCTTATGCATCAGGGTTGCAGGTTTGATCCTTGGTCAGGGCACATTCAAGAAGCAACCAGTAAGTGAAACAACAAATCATTCTTTATCTCTTCCTTTCTCAAAAACTTAAAAAAAATTCAACCTGCAGTACATGTTTTTTATTATGTACGAAAAAGGAAGTGCACCTCAAACACTTCTGCACACTGGAGTAAAATGGCTGTCCCCAGGGAGAGCGTTCCTGCAGGAGTCAGGGCTGTGAGCAGAACCTGCCACTGCTGAAGGGAAAATCATGAAAGAACACACTGGGTTTTCGGGCATTTTCTTGAAAAGGGATGAAGTGAGCTTCTCCAAGAAGAAAACATTGACAGTATTTATTGCCAAGGATAAACTTTGAATTTTCAAGTAAACATTACAATTTTGGAAAACAACATTCATCACTGTGAGCTTGATAGCTTCCTGGTACTTAGACATTTCTGATGAGATCTGACTAACAAGTTTGATTTTTAGCCCTGGCTGGTAGGGCTCAGTGGATTGAGCACTGGCCTGTGAACCAAAGGGACACAACTTCCATTCCCAGTCAGGGCACATGCTTAGGTTGCAGACCCAGTCCCCAGTAGGGGCACATGAGAGGCAACCACACATTGATGTTTCCCTCTCTTCCCTCTCTCTAAATATAAATAAATACAACATTTTTAAAAAATACACTGTTTGATGAAATGTGTCAACGTTCTCCAGATGACCAATGTGTGATGTACAAGACCATGCACTCAGGTAAGAGATCTGATCCAGGTGCAGGAGAATAAAAAGCTCATGGACGTGGTCTCAGATTCTATGCTGCAACTCGCCTTTAAGAAACACTTGTCAGATTTTAGTGCTGGGTCAAATATCCACAAAGCTGTTAAAATACTCTTCCCTTTTCCAACTACAAATATATGCGGCCAGAATTTCTTCATATGCTTCAGCCAAAACAGATTGAATGCAAAAACAGATAATGAGAATCCAGCAGTCTTTGTTTAGACAGATACAAAGGAGATTTGCAGAAATGCAAAACAACACCCACTAAATTCTTTTGTTTTAAAAGGATCATTATATTTACATAATTACATATAATATGTAATTTATGTTAATGTATATGGTCCTTTTTAAATAAAATAAATATTTTAAGTGTTTTTATGTTTTAACCCACACAAACTAAAGTTTTTTGGAGATCTTCAAAACGTTTGAAAACAGGAAGGTTTCTGAGATGAAAAAGTCTGGGAAGCACCTGCTAGTCCACTGTCAGGTTAGTGGTGGAAGCCATGGCAAACAGGCCAGATCTTGTCTACACTGTGCCATTCTCATGAAATGAGTTCAGTTCCGTATCATGCCACATCCTTGCTGTGGGATCTTCAGCCTTCTCTCACCTACCTCACCTCCCTGGACCTTGTGTTGTCCATAGAAAGGCAAGTGGCAATGCTTTGGCAGCTGCTGGTGGCAGAGTGAAAAAAGTTCACTGACTTGGAAATACTCGTAGTAGGATTAAAAGATCTTAATTTTTAAAAAATATTTATTGTATTACTTTTCATTACCATTTAGTCCCCTTATACGCCACACCCTCAGCAATCACCACAGAAAAGGTCTTGACGATAATGATGGGTGGTGTGGCTCAGTGGGTTAGGAGCCAGCCTGTGAACTGAAACTGGTTTGATTCCTGGTCAGGGTACATGCCTGGGTTGTGGGCCAGGTCCCCAGTTGGGGGCATGCAAGAGTCAAAAAATCAATGTTTCTCTCTTTTCCCCTCTCTCTAAAAATAAACAAATAAAAAATATATTTTTTAAAAAGATCTTGATGTATTATGAAGAGTTGGTTTTCTTTGGTTTATTACAAAGACATCCTCTTTCTAATAATCATATTTCCAAGGCAGCTGTCATAGTGAAGATCCAACATTCATGCAGACCCTGCATCTCTAATCATGAGGGCTTTATTTTTAATTGTGTAATTGCCAATACAGGGAAACAGACTTCCTTTCCTCCCCACTGTGGTGAGAATTGCTGATCTGATGTCTTCACCCAGTTTAAGAGGAAGTGAATGTTGTGTCCTGACCAGAGAACCCAAAGCTACCTCTTCTGCCTCTTGTGCACCTGGCCTGGACACCCTCCCACCTGAGGTTAACCACATAGCTGACATGCTGAACCTCTTGGGAAGGAAGTGCATGGAGGGTGTGGCCTTCCTCAAAAGAAGGAAGAAGCAGACCGTGGGCAGCAAGAACTCACTCTGTGTGTGGCCTCGGAGTAGGAGCAGCAGAGATCAGGGGAACTAGATGGAAAGCCCTGAGGCAGTGGGGTTAGCCCTCAGCACTGGATGACCAGGGATTGGGCTGGGGATTTGGACACCAGGAGAAGCTGGCAGTCACTCGCAGTCCTCCGTAAAGCTTCCTGAGGGGCACCTCCTCTAGACAATTCACACAAACCTGATTTCATGGCACCCAGAGGATACGGTGCAAGGTTCTTTGAAGAAGGTTCACATTAATGAAGTCCCCAGACGCTGTGATACACTAGTATCTGCCAAAGAGCTGATTTATTGATTTATGAGGGGAAAAAAAAATCAACGTTTAAAAGAAGTACACCAGTAAGAGCACTTGACAAAATCCAATACCCAATTGTGATAAAGATGCAGAAAATTAGGAATAGAGAGGTACTTCTCTCAACTTTGACATTCATCAAACCCCATAGCATGCACAATAGCAAGAGTGATGTAGGTTCAGCAGTTGTCACAAACGTCCCACTCTGGTGCTGTATGTTGATAATTCGGGAGTCTGGCTGTGCATGTGTGTGGGCAGAGGGTATATAGGAAATCTCTATATACCTTGAGGTATATTGAGGGAAATACCTTCCCCTCAATTTTGCTGTGATCCTAAAACTGCTATGAAAAAATAAAGTGTGTGTGTGTTTTTTTAAGTAAACCAAATGATGTTGTTCCCTTGTTTAAAACCATATAAAGTTGCCCTGGCCAGTATGGCTTAGTCAGTTGGAGTGTCCTCCTGTACACCAAAGGGTCATGGGTTTAAAGGGTCAGGGCACATACCTGGGTTGCATGTTCAGTCCCTAGTTGGGGTACATATAGGAGTCAACCAATCAAATGTTTCTCTCTTACATCAATGTTTCTTTCTCTCTCTTCCTTCCTCTCCCTCTCAAATCAATAAAAATACATATTTCTTAAAAACATATAAAGTCTTCTTATCTGACCCAAGAGAAAAGCCAAAGCCTTTATAATGACCTACGAGACCCTGCAGCATATGGCCTATTTTTCTCTGTGACCTTATCTCCATCACCCTCCCCCTTACTCCACATTGGTTGCTAGCATGCTCCTGCCTCAGGGATTTGGCACTTGACATCCTTCAGCCTCAAGTGCTCTCCCTCTAGCCCTGGCTGAGTGGCTCAGTTGGTCAGAGTGTCATCCTGATACACCAAGGTTGTGGATTCCATCCCAGGTCAGGGCACATACAAGAATCAAAGAGGGGATCAGAGATAAGTGGAACAGCAAATTGATGTTTCTCCCTCTCTAAAAATCAATCAATTAAAAAAATAAAAAATAAATTCTCTTCTGATCTGGACTCAAAGGTCACCTTCTTAGGCGAGGCCATCCCTGGTAATCTTGTCTCAAACTTTATCCCTCCCTCCATGCTTCCTATCTCCCTTCCCAGAGTAGTTTTCTCCTTAGTAACTGTCACCAGCTAACACTTGCAATACCTGACTATTTAGTCAGAAGCTCTGACTTCTTTTCTTTTAGACTGTCAAATAAGAAAATGGCAACAGCCAAGACAATAGTCTTCTGGTGTAAATGAATCAAAATATACCTATTTTTTGTCAGCAGCAAAAAATATACCATACTTTTTGGAGTGCCACAGAATTTTGGTAATTAGTTTATGTGTGCCAGGAGACAAAAAGGGCTGAAAATTGCTGCTCCAGAGAATTAGCTTTTTGAGGGCAGGCAGTTTTGTTCACTTATCAACTCTTGTTGAATGAATGAGTAAATGATGATCTGATGGGCTAGAATGCTTGTGTCAGAAGGTCATCACATGCCTTGGCACTGCAAAGCCACATGGGCAGCCAAATCTTCAGAGGTACTGAGCGAGCTAGAATCAGATCCAAGGTTATCTGCTGATATTGGCTAATGGTACTGGAGGCACTTACCACATCAAGGCAACTAAAATTGTGACCAATCCCTGGTCTCTACATTGTCTCCTTGACTCCACCTTTGTAGTCTTCCAAGGTCCACAGCCCCTCTCTGACTGACACAGACCTTCTTAATTTACACTCAACTTTAAGATCTTGGTGACTTGGGAATTGTACTTTTTTTCTCTAAAATATTTTGCATGAACTCTGTAGCAAGACATTGTGCTGATTTTGAACTTTGACTCTTGGAGCCCACATTCTATACCTTTGGCCTTTCTGTGAAATGTCCATGGCACACACTTGTGTCCTGGTAGTCCTAGTGCCTGGCCCAGTGCCCCGATCCCCTGAGGAACCTCATGTAATACATTATTCTGGGAATACTAATGAACAATTTTTAAAAGTAGAGTTTTGGACTTCTAGTCAAGATGCCAGCATAGGTAGACATGGCTTGCCTCTTAGCACAACCACATCAAAATTACGAGTGAAATACAGAACAACCTTCACTCAGGACCAATCAGAAATCAAGTTGAATTGAAGTCTGACAACTATGGAATTAAAGAAACCACATCCATCCAGGCTGGTAGGAGGGGGACATATGTGAAATGGTCTGGTCCCTCACCCACACATGGTAGATAAAAATTTGGGAGAGATATCTTGGGACCAAGGAATTCCAGCCCCATACCAGGCCCTCTGGGCCAGGGTTCCAGTGCCAGGAAGATAAGTACCAACTATCCTGGCCACAAAAACCAGCAGAAATTGAGTTGGTAGAAGAAACAGCTGCAGCTCCAAGCAGTTCCTCTATAAGAACCCACACAGGAACTCACCTACTCATACTCACACCCTCTGAGCACCAGCTCTGGGGAGCAGCTTGAAAGGCACCCGTGCTATACAGGGAGAAACTGAAGTGTCTAGAATCAAGGTGAGGAGAGGCCATTGTCCCTTTTCTAAACCCTCCACTCGAGCAACTTGATGTCATATCTGAGACTCTGTCAACCTGGCTAACACTGTTTGGTCCACCTTGGAGATCCCAGAGACTGGCCCCACCCAACTTACAGACTTGCCCAAGCTGCATTTCCATATGAATAGTTGGTCTTGGCTCATGCTTCACAACTTCCTAAATTCTCTCAGACAAGCAACAACTGACCTCAGTGAGCCCCAGGCCCAGCACTAGCAGCAGCTGGCCTAGATTCACAGCTTGGCTTCCCCTGGGAATCTCCAAGCCCAGCACAAGTAGCAGCCATCTCAGATTGCTTTATAACTCAGGAAAGAAGACCCTGGGCAAAACACAGGTGGGGGCTGACCTTGGCCTACACCGCCCAGGACACTCCAGGGCCTATGCACCCACTGGAAAGCTACATATCACATTGGATCACCACCACCCTGCCCCTGCACAGCTGATCCTCCACAGAGATGAGAGGTTGGTGGTCAGTGGTCACAGGCAATCCGTGTAGCTGACTGGCCTGGGTATATCCCTCCATTGATCTGCCAACAGCAACCAAGGCTCACCTACAAGAGGAGGGCGTACTCAGCCCACATAAAGGGTGCACCTTGAGTACCCAGCTTGGGTGATAGGGAAGGCTGTGCCACTGGACCCTACAGGACACCTACTATGTTAGGCTATACCACCAAGACAGGGAGTCAGAGCAGCTCTACCTAATACATAGAAACAAACACAGGGAGGCTGCCAAAATAAGGAGACAAAAAAAAAAAAAAACCCCACACAAAAAAACTATGGCCCAAATGAAACAACAGATCAAAACTCCAGAAAAAGAGCTAAACAAAATGGAGATAAGCAATCTATTAGATGCAGAATTCATAACACTGGTTATGAGGATGCCCTAGGAACTTAGTGAGCACCTCAGCAGCATAAAAAATATCTAGTAAAAAATGAAGTATATGCTAATTGAAATAAAGAACAACTTACAGGAAACCACAGTAGAGTGGATGAAGCCGAGAATCAAATCAATGATATGGAACATAACGAAGCAAACAACTGATCAGAATGACAAGAAGAGAAAAGAACCCAAAAACATGAGGATAGTATAAGCAGTCTCTGGGACAACCTAAGAGGGCCAACATTTGCATTATAGGAGTGCCAGAAGGAGAAGAGAAAGAGGAAGAAATTGGAAATATATTTGAAACAATAATGAAAGAAAACTTCCCTAATTTGGTGAAGGAAGTAGACATGCAAGTCCAAGAAGCACAGAGTCCCAAACAAGATAGATGCAAAGAGGTCCATGCCAAGACACATCATAATTAAAATGTCAAAAGTTGAAGATAAAGAGAGAATCTTAAAAGCAGCAAGTGAAAAGAAGTTAACACCAGGGGAGTTCCCATAAGACTTTCAGCTAATTTCTCAAAAGAAACTTTGCAGGCTATAAGAGATTGGCAAGAAATATTCAAAGTCATGAAAAGCAGGGACCTACAGCCAAGATTCCTCTACCCAGAAAAGTTATCATCTACAATGGAAGGGCAGATTAAGAGCTTCCCAGACAAGAAAAACTAAAGGAGTTCATAATCACCAAACCATTATTATATGAAATGTTAAAGGAACTTATTTAAGAAAAAAAGGTCAAAACTATAAAATATAAAATAGTGAATCTAAAAAACAAACTAAGCAAACAAGGAGAACAGAGACAGAATCATGGGTACGGAGAACATTTTGATAGTTGCCAGATGGGAGGGAGGTGTGGGGGAGTGAGGGGGACTGTGGGGGAAGAGGTGAGGGGATTGAGAAGTACAAATAGGTAATTACAGAATAGCCATGGAGATATAAAATACAGTATAGGAAATGGAGTAGCCAAAGAACTTACAGTATGACCCTCAGACATGAACAATGGTGTGGGGATTGCCTGAGGGAGTGGGGGTGCTGGGTGGAGGGCAGCAAAGGGGGAAAAATTAGGACAACTGTAATCAATAAAATACAATTTAAAAATAAAAAAATAAAAGAGTGTCAATTTAGTATTTTTGGAAAGTCTAAATTTCAGATAGATTTAAAAAATTAAATGAAAAAAAGAGAAAACTTCCCAACTGAGACAGGAAACCCAAAAGTTAATTGGGAAAAAAAACAGAAAGATGTTTGAAAATCAGAAGTGTATCAGGAAGGATACCATAAACTAAGCTGACAGGTNAAGGGGGAAAAATTAGGACAACTGTAATCAATAAAATACAATTTAAAATAAAAAAATAAAAGAGTGTCAATTTAGTATTTTTGGAAAGTCTAAATTTCAGATAGATTTAAAAAATTAAATGAAAAAAAAGAGAAAACTTCCCAACTGAGACAGGAAACCCAAAAGTTAATTGGGAAAAAAAACAGAAAGATGTTTGAAAATCAGAAGTGTATCAGGAAGGATACCATAAACTAAGCTGACAGGTAGATTGCAGATTTGAAAAAACAGTGTTTTCAAGGCAAATGACAAGTGTATGTGTGTGTTCTATTATATTGTCCTACTGTATTAGATGAAACCTATGATTTTCCACCTCATTTGCATCTCCTTTACTACTCACTCAGCTGACACAACACTTCTGGCCCCAGGTGTGCAGGGAGTTTTCCCCACAACAAGCAATCCTCTGCTACACCAGATTGATGCTCTGCAAATTAACTCAATTATCTACTTGGAAAAAGCATCAGATCCCACAGGTTAAGGGCTCAGTCCTACCAGACTGCTACCATCCTCCTTCAGATGTCAATCACAAGGAATAGGTCCCCAGGTTATCCACAACTTCAGTCCGACTCTCCTATAAATCAGAGGTTCCCATGACCCCATCCGTGGTTGGATTACTTTGCTAGAGTGGCTCACAGAACTTGGAAAAACACTTACTCACATTTACCAGTTTATCAAAGGCTATGATAAGGACACAGATGACTGGCCAGATGACGAGACCCAGGATGAGGTCTGAGAGAGTCCTGAGCACAGGAGCTTCTGTCCCCTTGGAATTGGGGTGTGTCACCCTCCTGGTGTGGGGTTGTGTTCAGTGACCCAGAAGCCCTGTGATCCTCTACTAGTGGGATTTCATGGAGCTTCCTCACATGAGCACAACTGATGATTATTTCATTTCCAGCCCCTTTCTCCTCTGGGGAGATATGGAGGCAGGGCTGAGAATCCCAAGCTTCTAACCAGAACCTGGCTTCTCTGGTGATCAGCCCCACCCAGGAGCCACCCAAGGTCTCCTCATTAGAACAAGAGGCCCTGTAGGGCCATTGGCCAGGTTGCTAGGTTGATTGGAGCATTGTTCCATACACCACAAAGTTGCAGGTGTAATTCCTGGCCAGGGCACATACCTATGTTGTGGCTTTGGTCCTCCGTTGGCTGGGGAGCCTACAGGAGGCAACAGGTCAATGTTTCTCTCTCACATTGATGTTTCTCTCTCTCTGCCTCTCTCTCCCCTTGCTCCTCCTTCCTCTCTCTCTAAAATCGAGAAACATTTCCTTGGGTGAAGATTTAACAAAAAAGATGCGTGTAGTGCTGTTATCATTTAGGAAATTACAAGGATATTAGG
This sequence comes from Sturnira hondurensis, assembly GCF_014824575.4. Classification (NCBI taxonomy): domain Eukaryota; kingdom Metazoa; phylum Chordata; class Mammalia; order Chiroptera; family Phyllostomidae; genus Sturnira; species Sturnira hondurensis. The sequence goes on from NW_028093301.1 coordinate 237,584, forward strand.
AGCTCTGTGCCAGGAACTAGGGGGCACATACATATATATATATATATATATATATATATATATATATATATATATATATATTTATTATTTCACATCTACAAAAAGCTCTGAAATATTGCCAAATATTAAAATAAGCAAATCAAAAAGGAGCAAACCCAAATGGCCTACAAATATATGAAGAGATGATTTCCCTTTAGTTTCTAGGGAAAACACATCAAAGAAAAATAAAATGTTATTGCCATTAGACTGACGAACAGTAAAGAGGTAAAAGTGAAAACTGACAGCATTTTAGAAAAATAATCTGGAAAAGTTCATTGCATTAAGAATCAATATACTTTTAGATCTAGGCATCCCACTACTGGGAATCTATTTCAGGAAGTAAAAGCACCAATACATAAAGGATAAATGTGGTGCAGTTCATAGTGGCGAGTAAGAACACCCACACCAACACACACATACAACAGGCAACGGTGACTGTCCAACCTCAGACAATGATGGGATATATTCTGGTGCATCCACACTAGAATATATTCTAGTGGGCTCTCATGCAGCCATTAAAAATGGTTAACTAAGTTTGCTCCAGTTAATTTGAAGGTATTCCATTAGGTAATACATGACAATAGCAAAATATAGGACACTGTGTGTCATATGTTCCTGTGTTTGTCAAACTCTGGCATGTGTGGGAAAGGCATTTTCTATGTTAGGTATATAAACGCCATTTATGTGTGTTTCTCTATGACTTTATTTACATGGGGTAAATCCATAACAGGTTGTTAACATGTGCCCCATGGGAAAGAAAGAAGGGGGAGGTGAACAAAAATAGAAGAAAAATAAACGAAGAAGAGAGCAGTGAAACAAAAGCCTAGCAGGTACAGTAAGTACAATACCATTCATACTGCTTTTGAAAATCTACATAAGTTATTTCATAAATAAACTTTAAAATAGTAAAACATACAAAAATCATAGGCACTATCCCTCTAATTTAAAATTTTAAACATATCATGGAAAAAACTATGACTATTTATGACAATAAATAGTCATAAATAATAAACATAATTTCTGGATGTCCCTTGTATTTTCAAAATTTCTGACAAGAAATTACTATTGCTTTTATGGTAAGTAAAGATAATATTATATACCAGAAAATCAGGGAGCATTTCTTAACACCCTCCCACCAGAGTGGGGATGGACAAAATGGGAGAAGGGGGTCAAAGGTACAAACTTCTGGTTATAAATAAATTTCATGAGGATGTAATGTACCATGCTATGACATGGTAGTCTCCATGTCATAACTTTCATGAGCATGGAGACTATCCTGCATTATGTATTTGAAAGTTACTAAGAGAGTAGATCTTAAAAGTTCTCATCGCAAGAAAAAGTTTCCGTAACTGCGTGTGGTGGTGGACTAGACTTATTGTGGTGATCATTTCACAAAACACACCAAAATCAAATCATTATGTTGTATACCTGAAACTAATATGTTATATGTCAATTATACTTCAAGTCAAAAAATAAAAACAATTGTAAAAAACAAAATGAAGGCATAGGAACCCTAAAAAATAACTCTCCCCCCAGATGCTTAAATGGCTCCCACTTCCTCTTAAGATTTATTTTTGGGTTTCCAGCATCTGCCCTTCTCTCTTTTCTTGTCTCTGTTGTTTCAACCCTCCTTATTGAGTTCACTGATGACTTCCAAACCTCTCTCTTGTCCAGATATTAAACAGTTGTGTGCTGAATGAAGAAAGCTGGGTCCCCTCACTCCCTTCCTAGCTCCATCTTCATCCTCTACTCAGTCTCCATGCTCCAGCCCTACTGGGTCATTTATAGTTGCTGAACCTGGGCACAAGCTGCTGACTTGGCCTGGGAACACTGCCTTCGTTGTGTACACCTGATTTACTTTCCAGGTTCACCTGAAACACCATTTGAGCCTCACCTGACTCCAGATATGATCAGTTGCTTCTAGTTCTAGTTGTTTTCAACACACCATGCTAACTGGTGGGAAAAAGCCCCTTCACTGCATGAAAGGTAAGTCAAGAGATAAGATGTATACATGCAACCAATTGAGCCTGTCTGTGTGTCAGGCACCATCTAGGTGTGGGGCTAGAGCAATAAACAAAGCAGACACATCTCCTAGCTCTCACAAAGGAGACAGGCACTGGAGAGACCAACAGGTAAAACAGATGAGAAAACAGTGAGGGGCTGTGTGGAAGGACAGGGTGCTGCAGGCCCAGGGACAGTGGGTGCACAGGCTTTGACTACAGGCTTGGGAAACTTGCAGTGAGGGAATCCAAGAAGGACTGAAGAATCCAGGGGAGCTTTACTGAGAGGGTAACATTTGAATTGGGCCTTTAAGCACAAGAAGGGTTTTGGTAGAGAATGGAGTCATGCTGGGGATTACGACAGCAGTCCAACCTCAGAGGGGCAAAGGGGCGGGTATATTTGGGAAATATCTGGTCCCTGAAGGGTCTGGGGCTGAATTCAGGTCATGTGAGGAAGATGGTGGGAGAAACACATCAGGAAGGAATCAGGTTGCAGATCCAGGTCTCCGGATTTGGGAAATATTACAAGACTCTGGGGGAACAGAGAGAGCAAAACCACCCACCCACACCCCAAATTAATTTCCACTGATTTTCAAATCACCATCTGTCCAACTAGTTGTCAGGAAGTTGCCATGCCTGATGATTGGTCCTCTGGCTCCAAGGTGATGGGGCTCCCGCTCTGTCCCTGGCACCAGCCCCTGGGGATTTCCTGGGGCATACAGTATAGCCTGAGCCCTGCAGGAGGAGCAAAGATTGTCCAGTAGGCCCACCAAGTGAGTAACAAGAACTGACATACTCAAAGCATCATAAGAGTGGAGAGCGACTGGAATGCCTGGGCTCTGCTGGCGCGATGAAAATGTGTATGACTGCTTTGGAATGCACTTTTGTAGGGCTGGTCAGGGATGAGTGGGTGTGCTGTCTGTGACCCAGCAATTCCATTACTAGGTGTATAACAAACAGAAATGTATACATATATTCATCAAAATCCATATCCCAGTGTGCTCAAAAAGCCTTCTCTGTAATGGACATAAACTGGACACTAAACATAAACAAGATAAGATGTAGCACAAATTATGTATTAAATGATGTAAAGAATATCTCCTTTTTTAAAATATATTTTACTGATTATGCTATTACAGTTGTCCCATTTTCTTTCCTTTACTCCCCTCTACCCTGCACACCCCTTCCCACCCACATTCCCCCCCTTTACTTCATGTCCATGTGTCATAAGTTGTTTAGCTTCTACATTTCCCATACTATTCTTACCCTCCCCCTGTCAATTTTCTACCTACCATCTATGCTCCTTATTCTCTGTACCTTTTCCCCCTCTCTCCTCCTCGCACTCTCCTGTTGCTAACCCTCCATTTCTGTGGTTCTGTTCCTGTTGTACTTGTTTGATTATGTTTGTTTTTGTTTTAGGTGTGGTTGTTAATAACTGTGACTTTGCTGTCATTTTAATGTACATGTTTTTTATCTTCTTTTTCTTATATAAGTTCCTTTAACACTTCATATATAAGTAAAATGATGAACTCCTTGAACTTGACCTTATCTGAGAAGTATTTATTTGCTCTTCCATTCTAAATAAAAGCTTTGCTAGATAGAGGCAATCTTGGATGCAGGTCTTTGGATTTCATGACTTGAAATACTTCTTCCCAGCCCCTTCTTGCCTGTAAGGTCTCTTTTGAGAAATCAGCTGACAGTCTGATGGGAACTCCTTTGTAGGTAACTCTCTCCTTTTCTCTTGAAGCTTTTAAGATTTTCTACTTCTCTCTCTTCCCCCCCGCCCCACCCCACTCTCCTTCTCTTTAATCTTGGACAATGTAATTATGATGTGCCTCGGTGTGTTCATGGGTCCATCTTCTTTGGGACTCTCTGAGCTTCCTGGACTTCCTGGAAGTCTATTTCCTTTGCCAGAATGGGGAAGTTCTTCATTATTTGTTCAAATAACTTTTCCACTTGTTGCTCTTCCCCTTCTTCTCCTGGTACCCCTATAATTCAGATGTTGGAACATTTAGAGATGTCCTGGAGGTTCCTAAGCCTCTCCTCATTTTTTTGAATTCTTATTCCTTCATTCTTTTCTGACTGGATGTTTCTTTCTTACTTCTGGTCCACTCCATTGAATAGAGTCCCAGTTGCCTGTACATTCTTTTGTTTCACTTAGCATAGCCTTCATTTTTTCATCTAATTTGCAAACAAATTGAACCAATCCTGTGAGCATCCTGATCACCAGTATTTTGAACTATTCATCTGATATATTGGCTCTCTCTTCATTGCTTAGTTGTATTTTTTCTGGAGCTTTTATCTGTTCTTTCATTTTGGCCATTTTTTTTTGTCTTGATAGCCTGTTTCGTAGTGAGGGGCAGAGCCTTAGGTGTTCACCAGAGTGGGGCAACCCAGTCACTGAGTCATGATGCTATATGTGGGTCAGGGGTCTGAGAGGGAACAATGGCGCTTGCTCTGCTCTCTGCTGCATTTCAATACCTTCTGCGGCTTCCCCCAAGCACACTGGGCCCTTCTGGTGCTGGTTCCCGGGTGGGCGGGCTTGTGTATGTTCTAGGATCCTGTGGGTCTCCCCAAGGAACTCTCCTGTGAGGCTGGGAGTTTCTCCTGGCATCTCAACCCCCACAGATGTTCTCAACTGGTGTTTTGAGGCTTTATTTCCCTGAGCTGGGACCCTGGGTTGTGAGGTTTCTCTTGTACCCCAGTTTCACCTGGTTTATGGGATGACATGGTCCTCCAGCTGCCTTGTGCGTCACGCCTCTCCACAATCTGCCACCTCGCTGGGTCCGTCAGCCACCCTCCCTGGAGCCCTCTCCCCGCAACTGCCTGACTCTGCCCCTCCTACTGGTCTGGGTGAATGTGTCTACTTTAACTCCTTGGTCGTCGGACTTCCCTTCATTTCAATTTCCTGTCAGTACTGGTTGTTTTTGTTTCTAAATTGTCATTTTCTTATTTTGGTTATGCAAGGAGGCACAGTGTGTCTACCTACTCCTCCACCTTGGCCAAAATCTGAAAATACCTCCTAATATTAACTATATTGTTCACAGCTCTGAATCCTCTTAATCCTTGTAATAATGTCAGAGTTTCTAGATATATTCAACATCTTTATTATCAGGTTTATATAAAATAATTTGTTTGGTATATCTTATTCAGTTAGTTCATATAATTTTTATTAATTTTTGTTCATCTTTAGTCCATGGGACTAAAACATCATTTGGACAAGTTTCAGAATTTGATAAATGGAAAGATTTAAAAGTTCACTATAATTTTCACTTTTGTCATTTAAAGTTCATCTTCATATCATAAACAACCTAAAAGTTTCTCTTAGAATTGATACTTTTCTTACTAATAGCATATCTTCATTTTTTTCTTTTTTTCACTTTCTTTTCGTAGTTTTCCTTATTGAGCTTTATGTGTTGAGTCAGTTTTATAATTTCCTTGGTTAATTCAGTAGTTCTCAAACTTTTTAGTCTCAAGATCCCCAACATATTTGTTGTATTAAACATAAAAACTAAGGGCCCTGGCTCATATGGCTCAGTGGATTGAACACCAGTCTGTGAACCAAGAGGTTTCCAGTTTGAATCCCAGTCAGGGAACATGCCGGGGTTGCCAGTAAGGTCCATGATTGTGGGTATGTGAGAGGCAACTAGTTGATGTATCTCTCACACATGGATGTTTCTCTCCCTCTTTTCCTCCCTCTCTTCCCATCTCTAAAAATAAATACATAAAATATTTTTAAAAATAAATAAAAACTGGACTTCCGCCAAGATGGAGGCATAGGTGGAATCACTGTGCCTTCTCCCACAACCAAGTTTGAATACAACAAAGGTTTGGAGAACAAAGACGCAGCCAAAGAACAGAAAATTGAACTATACGGAAGTCCAATAACAACGAACTGTTCTACCGGATGGGTAAGAGGGGCGGAGCCAGCAGCAGAGCAGGGTCAGGCAGGAAGGATCCCCAGACCCCAGGCGTCCAGGCATCCAGGGTAGCGCCGGTGGACCCAGTGAGGGCTTGGGGTGGCGGGAGTGAGAAGTGAGACGGACTGCGCAGCCCCCAGCAAGGAACCCAGCAGTGGCTGACCGCGGTCACACATTCGCGTGCAGTGGGGCGAATCCCGAGGCCCTCGGTGGCGGCGGGAGGAAGCAGAGGGTGCTTGCCATTGCTTTCCTTTGGCCCTGCCCCCACATACAGCGTCACAACCCAGCGACTGGGTCACCTGGCCCTGGTGAACACCTAGGGTTCTGCTTCTCATACGTAAAAGGCACGAAAAATCCAAAATATGGCTCAAGAAGAACTCAAAGCCCCAGAGCTGATAACTCTAGGTGACCAGGAAATAGCGAAACTCTCAGATGCACAATTCAAGGCACTGTTTATCAGGATGCTCACAGAACTGGTTGATTATAGTCACAAATTAGAGGAATATATGAAGGCTAAACTAATTGAAAAGAAGGGAAATGCACAGGAAACCAATAGCGATGGAAAGGAAACTGGGACTCAATTCAATGGAATGGACCAGAAGGAAGAAAGAAGTGACCAAACAGGAAAAAGTAAAGTTACAAGAATTCAAAAAAATGAGGAGAGGATTAGGAATCTCCAGGACATCTTTAAACGTTCCAACATCCGGATTATAGGGGTACCAGAAGGGGGAAAGAAACAGCCACGAGTGGAAAACTTATTTGAACAAATAATAAAGGAGAACTTCCCCAGTCTGGCAAAGGAAATAGACTTCCAGGAAATCCAGGAAGCTCAGAGAGTCCCAAAGAAGTTGGACCCAAGAAGGAACACACCAAGGCACATCATAATTACATTAGCCAAGATTAAAATGAAGGAGAGAATCCTAGAAGCAGCAAGAGAAAAGGGGACAGTCACCTACAAAGGAGTTCCCATCAGACTGTCAGCGGATTTCTCAAAAGAGACCTTACAGGCAAGAAGGAGCTGGAAGGAAGTATTCCAAGTCATGAAATCCAAAGACCTACATCCAAGACTGCTCTACCCAGCAAAGCTTTCATTTAGAATGGAAGGGCAGATGAAGTGCTTCTCAGATAAGATCAAATTCAAGGAGTTCATCATCACCAAGCCCTTATTATGTGAAATGTTAAAGGGACTTATCTAAGAAAAAGAAGATAAAAAATACGAACAGTGAAAGGACAGCAAACTCACAGTTATTAACAACCACACCTAAAACAAAAGCAAACCAAGAGGACAGCTAGATCAGGAGCGGAACCATAGAAATGAAGAACATATGGAGGGTTAGCAACAGGGGAGTGGGAGGAGGAGAAGGGGGGAGAAGAGACAGAAAATAAGTAGCATAGATGGTAGGTACAAATAGATAGGGGGGAGGGCAAGAATAGTAGGGGAAATATAGAATCCAAAGAACTTGAGACAGGTGGGCACAAACTAAAGGGGGGAAGGGTGGGGGAGGGGGTGTGTAGGGTGGAGGGGAATGAAGGGAGGAATAGAACAACTGTAATGGTATAATCAATAAAATATATTTAAAAAATAAATAAAAACTAAGAAATTTAAGATACATTTATTTAAAAATAACAGCAATAAGCTATAGTAGATTAACACAAATAACATTATTATAAAAATAACTGTATTTTTCAAAACAAATTTAGTGAGGAAAGTGGTTTTGCATCATCAGGGCCAATATTGACACAGTGAAAAGGGCAATTGGTGTCTTTGTGTTTTTATAAAAATAGTTTTGACCTCACAGAATCCCTGAAAGTATCTCAGAGAACTTTAGGAGTCCTCAAAGCTCTTAGGACCACTGAATTGATGTCAGCTTCAACAGCACTTTTGTAAAAATAAAGTAGTGACTTTTCTATTATACTATATAGTATCATTTATTAAAGGCAATTAAAAAAAGATTTTATTTACTTAATTTTAGAGACAGGGAACGGGAGGGATAAAGAGAGGGAGAGAAACATCAGCATGGGAGAGATACATTGATTGGTTGTCTCTCACACACTCCCTGACCAGGGACTGAACCTGCAATGCAGGCACGTGCCCTGACTGGGAATTGAACTGGTGACCTTTTGCCTGGTGGGACGATGCCCAACCAGCTGAGCCAAACCAGTCAGGGCTAAGATATGATTTTAGATGTTGTTCCTGCTTGCTCCACCTAGTCTCCAAGACCCACTAAATGATCTTCCAAATCTTCTATTTTGTACTTTAAAAGTATTAAAATACTTTTATGTGAAACAATAGACCTGTCATTCATAGCTAATGATAGAAATTTTACAGTCTGACTCCTAAGTTTTCCAAAAAGTTGTTGTAATTGCCTCTGAGATGTGCTGCCCACACCCCATGGGAGGAAGACATAAGGGCCAGTTGGGGGAAGAAATATGGTCAGCCTCCAGTTCTCTGCCCCTTTGTGGCCTCAGCCCCAGAGAGCTGCCTAGGGTGCTCAAGGTAGGGTAATGCAATGCCCTCCTGGGCAGGCCCATCAGGCAAGTGAGTTAGCTGGGACACTGGCTCAATGAAGGTCAACTCTGATGTTTTGCTCACAGGGCTGTCCAATCTTTGGGCATCTCTGGGCCACCCTGGAAGAAGAAGAGTTGTCTTGGGCCACACATTAAATACATTGCAACATATAATCACAAAACAACCTCATAATGTTTTAAGTAAATTTATGATTTTGTGTTGGGTCGAATTCTCAGCCATTCATAGCTGAGCCGAATCCTGCTACAGCTTTCTGCTAGTGTGGCCCAGGCCTGGTCAAACCATGCCGGTTTGACCAGTTTCACTGTTCTTTCTCTGCCAGTCTTTCTTCCAATCCCCTCCTGTCATGATCTTGATCTGCAGTAATCATTTTGCACCCCAGTTCCAGGTCAGCAATTGTTTCTGGAGAACTCACCTGGGACAGTTTTCTACTTTTATTAGGCATGTGCTTTAGAAGAGGGTGCTTAAATCTAGCTTGCAATGTTACATTAATAGTGATTAATCTTTTTCAAAGTTCTAAGAAATCCATTGTGGCTGAAGGTGTTGTGTCCTTTTTAAACCGTGCAATAGAATGTTTAAATTTTTGCATAAATTTTTTTAAAATTTAAAAATATTTTGATTTTCTGTATTGTCATATCAGTAAAATAGTTCTTTCAGAAGTTTTATTTTGGTTGTTTTATTTGGGAAACTGGCTCACAATATTTTTTGAAATTTATCTAACTAATGTTTGTAATTATTCTTTGTTTTGACTCTTAGCATTAACACAGCATTATGACCATTCCTATAAAATATGCATTTAACAGTTTTAACTTTTAATGATTCAAGTTTTGAGCACTGTTTGTGTCTAACAGTTATAGCAACAGTAAAAATAAGCTACTTTTATTTTTGTTTGAAATAAACTGTGAAACTCTTTTATTTTAGAAATGAAAATTTGATACCAATTCTTGTACAATATACAAAAATGTCCCTTTTGTTCTCATATTATCATAGTTTCAGAAAAATTCCTAGTTTATAGTTTATGTTTGATAAAATTTCAAAAGATTTCTTTATGATTCGGAAGACTTATGGTTATGCTATTTTCTAAAATGTTTAAAAAATGTATCTAAACTTTGTTGTCTATTTTATGTGTTTTATTTCCATATTTTATTACAAATTCATGCATATATGAATCAAAGCTGTGTACACTATTCACAAGAATTTCAAACTATCAGCAGTATAATTAAAGTTGAAAGAATGGATCCCAAATTGAAGCCACAACAATGATGATGTGATTTGAACATAATAACAAATTGGTGATCCTCATAAATTTCAGAACTGGAATTTGTTTTCGCTGCCCAGGAGACTGGACTGTGACTGTTTCTCATGCTTACTTTCACAAAGATCTCTCTATCATTGGAGCATCCTACAGCTTTTGGCTGATAAACTAAGTTTACAGTGTTAAAAATGCACATTGGTCATTACTTTTATCTCTCATTGCAGTTACTATTATAAAATTTACTGACATTGAAACATTTCAGTAGTTTATCAACAGTCATGTTTATACACACACAGTTAATGGGACAAATTAAGAACAATGAGAGTGAATCAGACTGGCAACTTTGAGTGGCTTCAGAAACAAACTAAAAATCCCCCCTGCCTGTATTCCTGAATTGAGCATGAATTTGGCCTCTGGCAAACACTTCCTGGGTTGCCTGACTAGCACCTGCATCTGGGGATTGCCCCCTCTCCCCCTTTGGCACGCACATGCGTGTTTTGGGAGCAGCCTTAGTTATACAATTCTACTTGCCTTCCTCAACTCCAATTCCTGGCTTCAGATGGTTGTTTAGAGAACCTCCCCTAAACTGAGCCAACTAGAATCCCTTCCTTGAAAATTTGGGTTTGAGGCTGGTCACTGTTAATGCTTTTGCCCTGAGCCATGTCCAGGGGATGCTGAGGTGGAAGAGGAAAGAATTGGAGCACAGATGGGAAGCAGCCCTCTTTGAGTCCTTGCTTCCACTGCAAGTTTGCTTGTCAGGTCCTGTCTGTGAACTGAGAGGCACACCTGTATCTGTATTTACATTTCTTTTTTCTTTTTTGCTTTATCACACTTGGTGTTTGTTATTTGCTACTGATACAGTCCTAACTAAATATTACTTTATCAAATTTCCCCACTCTGCCACTTCAACAACGAGCCACAAGGTCAGAACTCCTTAGGTGTGCAAACTACATACTTTATTTTTTAAAGCAACAGAATGGTGAGATTATGAGGCCCAGGCTTGGTCTGTGCATACAGGTTGTGATGCAGGTCCGAATTAAGGTCTTCTTGTTTTAAGACCTTAAGGGGCTTCTCCATAATGTCTTAGTGTGGGATTATGATTTTGATGCCATTGAATAGAAATAGTTCATTTTATAGCAGATGTGACCTTGTGGACAGGGTCAGATTATGAATTATGACCCATGACAAAGTCTCTGAGACATAGATGTGCACAAATTATGCACTGGCTCAGCTGACAATGCAGGAAGGTTGAAGTAATGCTCCTGCAGGGTACTGAGTCCCAAGGAAGTGCCTCGTTGGACAGATTGCCAGGTGGGTCTGGGCTGCTTAGAAGGGTTCCCCCTGTGCTCCCTAGGATGTCAGCTGCTACCAGGTACTACATGAGAAAAGCTGCCAGACCTAGTTCAGGTGTGCTAGCCCACTCCCTGTTGCTTTCCTGCGATCCAAAAATTTTATTCATTGCTCCCACAAAGGAAGTTTATAGGAAGTCTTAAAAATAAGACAGCAGGCCCTGGCCAGGTGACTCAGTTGGTTGGAGTGCTGTCTGAAAGGTTTTCTTAGGCTCTACTGAGGAAGAAATGCCAATCAGCCACGAAGTCAGGCAGTATAGAGCTTTATTGGGGTTTGCACACCCGGGAAAGGTTCTCCGGTCTGCAGAGTGGGGCCAGGGAAGTTGTGCCCAAGCAGGGAATATGGCGGGGTTTTATTCTGGTTACTCTCTTCGTGGGAGGTGGGGATTGGTTCCCTTTCAACAAAGCGGTAATATATCATTGGTGGCTTTCCTCGGGCTCAGGTTGCTATGCAGATATCCATTTAGGCAACGCCCGCCCTTTTGGCTCTCTGGTTTGACATCAGCAGTCTTTTCTGGATTGTAGTCTGGATGCCATTTTGATTGTAGTCTGGCTGCAGTTTTATCCTACCCCGCCCTCACATCCTGACACCAAAGGGTTGTGGGTTTGATTCCTGGCCAGAGGTCACACTGGAAGGACACCAAGAGGCTGGGAAGCAGGGGTTTTCGTTAGAGCCCTTGAAAATATATACAATACTGAGTCTGCCTGCGTAAGCGTTTTTCTGGCAAGAGGTTTCTGAGTTATCACTTTTCATAGGAACCAAAGCACCCCAAAAAGTACATGACCCTTGCTCTACACCATTTCTCCAAGGACCCTGAGCAGTATAGACAGAAGGGTGGGGGATGACCTGCAGTTTGGCAGCATGACTTCTGGTTTGTTACTGAACTTAAGAGGTCCACCACTTGGGGTGCTCTATTAAAACATGAAATGTGGTTGCAGCAAGGCAGTTTTATTTACTTACAGCATGTAAAGGAGGCAGGATTCACATCAAAAGTTCTGCTTGCAGGAAGAGAGACTTAGCCACTGCTTATAAACACTATTTGGTCAAATATGTTGACCAAACATATTACACGTTGACTTCTTTGCAATTGGCTACACTCATCAGGATGGGCTCCTATCAATCTTACCCCTTTTAGAGCTGGTCTCCAAAATGCTATTCTACATTTAACATTTAGCAAGAATTGCATTTAGCCTGAGATGATGTGCTCAGTGGCTTGAGCACCCGCCTACAAACCAAAACCTTGTGGGTTCCATTCCCGGTCAGGGGGCACATGCCTGAGCTGTGGGTCAGGTCACTAGTTGGGTGCATACGAGAGGCAACCAACTGATGTTTCTCTCCCTCCATTTGTCCTTCCCTTGCCCTCTCTCTAAAAAGAAATAAAGTAGAAAAAATATTAACAATGACCCAGAACTTGAGACTCTTGTCGTAACAGTTCTGGAGGGCGCAGTAACCAACCCCATCCAGGAGATGCTCCTTTGCCCTCACCGGATCTCTGGGCTCTACACTGCACAAGCTCTTCTCTGGTCCCTCTGACAGCCGGAGTTCAACACTCGCTTCCACAACCTGCTTCCCAGCTGGTCTAGCCCAGGCCTGGCAGGCTCCAATCTCTTCCCACGCCCTCGCGGAGGCTGCAGCGGGTAAACAGTGGCCAAATGTCGAGTACCCCCATTGCCCGACTCAGCGACTGCCTGGGGACCACCAGAGCGACTGGCACCGCGGCCTAAAGGGTGCGCGCACTCCTTTTCCTGGCGGAGGGAGCGTGTCGCTGCGGCTGCGCTGTTCCACAGACCTTGCTGACGTAGCGGCAGTCGGTGCGGGAGCTATCAGCGCACGCGTGCGTTGGGCGCCGCCGTGAGGCCAGGGAGCGCCAGGGGGACGCGGTTGTGTCGGTCCTAGGGCGGCGGCCGCTGAAGGAATCGCTCCCTGGGCCGAGAGGGTCGAATAGGCCGCAAGCTGGGGATGGGGAGGGCCGGATCCCGTACCTCTTCCGCTTGCGCGTGCGGCTTTGGTGGTGCACAGTGACGGCTGCGGCACCCCCGGCCTATTCGGCTCAGCGAATGTTGGTCGAGTAGCGCCGAGGCCGTTCGCCAGGGAGCCCGCGGCCGGCGGCGGGCCGGCCATGAGGAGCGGCCGGGGCCGGCCCAGGCCTTGCTCACCCCGGCCTCGTGTGGCAGCTTCTCCCCGTTTTCGCCCCCGCCCCTCGGCATGAGAGTGCGCCAGTGTCCGGCGGCCCTCGGGCGCGCTCCCGGTCGGCGGGCCTGTGGAGCTAATCCGGGCCACCCCGCTGCACTGCCGGCTTGACCCGCTGTGAGCCCTCGGGGTGTCGCTATGGAAGTGGTGGGCGACTTCGAGTACAGCAAGAGGGACCTCGTGGGACATGGGGCCTTCGCGGTAGTTTTCCGGGGGCGGCACCGCCAGGTGAGCCCCGCGGGCCAGGGCGAGGCCTGGGTCCGCGGCCGCACGAGGCCTCCGCAGCCGGTCCTTTATCTAGCCCGCGCTGCCGCAGCTGGGCTGGGTAGTCCTGAAATTTGGCGAAGTCGCGGGCGTCGATGCCCCTGATTTGGCTCGCCGCCGGAGGCCTGCCAGTGACAGTGCTGACATTGTGCGCGCTGTCAGTGTCTTGTGGTTTGTTTTGGTCCGGCGAGGTCGTTTCGGGGCCGAAGCCGCTAGACAGCGCTCCACCTACCGACGGGCTGCCAGAGCTCTGATTTCCATTCCTTGTCGGGGAGTCTGGATACGAGCGCTCTGAGGGACTCACCACTTAGGCTTCCAGGGGAAGCTTTCACCTAAAAGTACCCGAATCCTAGAGGACTGCAAGGTTCCCCGCATAGCTTGGAGCTCCGTGGTGGGCGGACCTTGTATTTGAACCCCCTCCTTGGGCGGCCAGGACTCGGCAGGTTTGAGGTCGGTTATTGCAGACCCAGCGCGAAACCGGCTGCTTTTCCGTTAGCCCGAGGCTTTCTCAAACTCCCGTTTTCAGGCATTGGTTCCCCTGCACCCCTGCTGGCCCCGGGCTGTCTTCACTTCCTGGGGCTACATAGGCTGGGCCCGAGTGGAAAAGATGGTTGGGCACTCCATTTTCTAACCCAAATCAACATGAAAGCAGGTTCAGCTTTTTTTTTTTTTTAAGTTTTTGCTATTTTCGACAATAGGGTCATAGGTTTTAGAATCTAAAGAATTTGGAAAGTTACGTCGGGAGTGAAGATAATCATAGAGGGTTGGGTAGTTCTGATTGTTGCCAAGGGGCTGGCTTTATTGCTTCTTTGATAAAGTAATAAATATTGCTTTTCATTTGTTATGAAAATAACTTAAAACTCAAGAAAAGATTGTTAAAACGCGGCTTAATCCTGCCAAGCTATCAAATACTGCTTTCAAGTTAACTGTACTGCTTTCCATTTTGTTACCTGAATTTCTCCATAACTTCAGTAGTTGTAATCTGTTCATTTTTCTTGTAATGCTAGTTAGTATATGGCGTAGTTTTTAGTGACTGTCTTGTTGGACATTAGCTGTTACAACTGTAATGAATGAAGTTGTTTTCTAGTGGTTGGAGATTAAGGGTCTTTTCATGCCCGCCCCCCAGTGCTGTAGATGACTTTGTTAAAACATCTTTAAGCTTATAGATTTTTTTCCTGTTGAATTATTTCTGTGAAGTAATTTCCAGGAGTAACATTATTTTTCCTTTTCAGAAAACTGATTGGGAGGTAGCTGTTAAAAGTATAAATAAAAAGAACTTGTCAAAATCACAAATACTGCTTGGGAAGGAAATTAAAATCTTAAAGGTATGTGGTATTTCATACTGGATTAAAATTTATTTTAAACTAAATGAACACATGATGACATACTTTGTAATTTTGGTAGTTGGAACCAAGTTTGAGAGTATTCCCCTCTTGCTCTTATTTTTGCACGCTCAGTTTTCTAAAACATTTTGAATATTGACTGGGAAGCTATTTTTAAAAATAAGTGTTTGGGGCTCTTATCAGATGCTTAGAAGAATTCTGTGAATACTCATTTTAGTTTTTCATAACTTCTTTTCCTCTTTCCCCTATTTATTGTGTTATTGTTTGGGAGGAGGCAGGCTCCTCCTATACATTATTTACCTCTCGTGTTGATCCCTTTCATAGCACAGTTAAGTGTATGGAGAACTGGGTGCACTTGGGATCTTATTTTCCATGTAAATTGAAGACAGTTATTTTCCTTGGAAGTGGTCTTTTTAGATTACTCACAAGCATTGTTATCCAAGTGAGATATTTTGAGGAAAAAAAGAGTCCTGTGGTCAAATAAATTTTGTTTGAGTGTCAAAGCACTTGACTCATTAAAGAAAGTCTGAAAATTATACAATGAAGAACCAGGTTTAAGTGTATTAACCCAGTGTATTCTAAACTAATGTGAACGTGGAACCCACATCTAACACCAGTGTTCATCGACCCTTCTTATTCTGTGGATGGCGCTTTGAGCAAAGAATTATACTTCATTTTCTTTCAGGCAAATAATGTGTTTTAAGAAGGACTTCGGAATTTTATGCCTCTATTGCTGTTAGAAATTGTATATTAAACTTAAGACTAGCAGAAAGTCTGTAGTCATACTTTAACATTTATTTTGTAGATGAGAGTGTTTTGGTAAGTACCTTGTTAACAGTTTAAAAAAGGATAGTCTTGAAAAGATACTTAGTCCCCAAGTAAATGCACATTTACTTGATCATGCTCATTTCTTATTTAGTATATTGAATTTTCTATTCTAGTAACAGAACTGTATAATATATGTGTGAATATACTTAAATTAGTTTTTATTTGCATATATTTGCATTATTAGAATAAATACAAATATTTTGAATTCTTTATTTTCTTAACAGGAACTTCAACATGAAAATATCGTAGCTCTCTATGATGTTCAGGTATCTTACTTTGGATTTTTAAAAACTACTTTCATCTCTGTTAATAAAGAACTTACATTTTTTTCTATTTCATAGAAATTTAAGGGAATCTTAATAGAAGTAGAAAATTGTCTTATTGTTGAAAATACATATAGCTTGAGTTATATATTAAGAAATTGTTTAAAATAGCCTAAATAGGACAATAGGATAAAATAAACAATTGCTGCTTTTTAAAAACTTTTTAATAAGTGATAATATACTATAGGAGTGGTGTTGCTTTAAAGGTCAACTGGAGGAATACTGATACCAGATCTAGCACTTCTGTGATTGATGTAGAAAGACTACTGTGGACTAATAAAAAATTAGAGCTTTTTTTCTTATTGCAAAAGCAACATTTGCTAATTGTAGAGATACTGGGAAATAAAGTAAATATAAAGCCCCTGCCAGGTAGCTCAGTTAATGGGAGCTACACCAGAAGGTTGCAGGTTTCATCCCCACTCAGGGCACTTATCTAGTTTTCAGGTTTGATTCCTGGTCAGGGGTCTATGGGAGGGAATGAAATCTGATTGATGTCTCTCCCCCACCCCTTCCCCTCCCCCCCTAAATTCAATTAGAAACATCCTGGAGGTGAGGATTTAAAAGAAAAAGAAATCTGCATATTCATATCCAAGATGTATCTGTGACTATCCATATGGCATAATGTAGATTCACATTTAATGTGGAGGTGAAAAAGCTGGTTTCTGAAGTTATCTTTTAAGGCAACATTTCTGTATGTCAGAGTTACCCTTGGAAATCCTTTTAAAAAGCCTGTCTTTAGAGTAACTTACTGTTTCTGAGATGGAGCACCAGAGCAAATAGTTTATAGTTAGAGGGCTTATTGTGTTTTTAAAATCCTTCTTTAAATACTCGAATCACACTTGGCTAGTGTTGTGTTCACCCATGAGAGCCACAGGGATATGAGACCTGAGGGAGCAGCCAGTAAAGCTTTTCCCTTCACTCTCACTGCAAAGCCGGCTAGGCTGCATGATTGACATTATTTCATTTTTTTGTTTGCTCAGTCTGGATAGTTGAATTCCACTAAGATAAATGGACGTGTTACGTGATTCTGCTACTTCACTATATTTCTAGATAAAATCTTTTCTGTATGTACTTTAGTTACTCAAAGTCATTCATTTTGTAAAGGTTTTGAGTGTGTACTATGTGCCAGGCATTGCCCTGAACTGATAGGAATAAAGCAGTGAGTAAAACAGTCCTTGCTTTCTTGTGGGGTGCTTACTTTTAGTGGGGTAAGAAAAAGTGGACTTTTTTCTTTAGATAATCATTGTTCATGTAGTCATATCACTTCATACAATATTTAACTAAACCCATGTATGTAAGATGTTTAAGTTTTTCCCATAATAGAAAAGTGCAATGAGGATAATACAGGGTGGGGCAAAGTAGGTTTACAATTGTTTGTATGGAAAATAATACAATAATTAATTAATAATGAGAATAAACTTAGCTGTGAACCCATACTGGGTATACCTTCTGAACATATTTGACTTTTTCTTTTTGAAAAAGTCATATTTGAATTTCAGTTTCTAGAATTGGAATTACCATGGAAAATAGCATGCACGGTGTTAAAGTTCTTTGATTATAGAGTGTGATTGTTCTAAAAAAATTGCAATTTACACTCCATACACAGACTATGTGAGTGCTGTGGGGTGTATTTTATTACCTGTTTAAATTGGTATAACTTGTTCCTTCATTTCAGAAATTCAAAGCAGCATAGAAACAAAGTGGGAAAAAGTTTAAAGTCAAAACTAAATTGATCTTCCGATCCCTAGTTGAAATGTCAGTTCTCCTCAGAGCTCTTTGTGTGGCTTGTGGTTTCTGTTGTTAGAAGGCACCAAGTGGTACATGTCAGTGCCTAGTATAAAAATTGTTAAATAATATTAACTTAATTTCCCATCTTTTGAGATGCACAGAAATTTTACTTGGAGAGTAAGTTTTGCTTTCTGAGAACTTAGATTTTGACATCAGAATGAAAAGTATTTGTAAGTGTTATCCTCTTTGGCTGTAGAATGAGATATGTACTCAAAAACCTGAATTATAACACAGTCAGGAATTTCAAGTTGACTGCATTAAAATGTTCACTATTTTGTGTGTTGTATAGTACTGGAACTGTTGTAATTTATAAAAATCGACTTAAGAAATATCTGTCAAAGGAGTACAGTCTTAAGCATTTGGCTATGGAGTAAACAGTCTTAATCTAATATTTCAAGTTTGTTTCCTTGATTCTGTTTATGAAGGGGTACAATATGTTTTAGAGAGTAGTACAGTAATTTTATCAACTTGAACAGCATTTTTACTGGTCGTCAGCTTTGAAGATCCTTCTGAATTTTATGCACATACTTTTAGAAACTGAGAACTTTTGACATTCTTTATAAAAATTAGGTTGCAGTTTATACCCTAGTTACAAAAGTAATATATTGCCATAATTAATTAAACATTGTCAAAATGAGTAAATTAGAAATGTCAATTCCCAGAGATAACCATAACCACTGTTGGTTATATTTCTTTTAGAGTTCTCTAAATACAAATATGAATCTATAGTAATTTAGGTTTTAAGCTTTTCCTTGTGAGAAAATTATTAAGTATTTTTACAGAGCTGCAACTTGTTTTTTTTTCCCCCCAAGATTTTATTTGTTTATTTTTAGAGAATAGAAGGGAGGGAGAAACAGAGGGAGAGAAACATCAGTGTGTGGTTGCTTCTCACTTGCCCCCAAATAGGGGACCTGGCCTGCAACCCAGGCATGTGCCCTGACTGGGAATGGAATCAGTAACCTTTTAGTTCACAGGTGGGCACTCAATCCACTGAGCCATACCAGCCAGGGTGAGAACTGCAACTTGTTTTATTAAAGTTAATGTAGTATCTTGGATTATCTTCTCCTTACAGGATATCTTCTTATATCAGTATAATACTGTGGGGCTAAATGATAATTTATTTACTTGAAACCAGATTGTGGCTGTTTGCATTATTTCTTTTATTTTTCTATTAGAAATAGTGCTGCAGGGAAGCTGTGTACATACATCTTTGCTTGTTTGTTCGGATGTTCCTATAGAATAAATTCTTGGATATGGGATTACTTAGTCAAAGATATTACCATGTTGCCTTCCAAGAGGTTGTACCAGTTTATTTTGACCAATAATCACCTGTGTTTTTCTTTTTCTTTTTTTGACAATCTCTTAGGAGAAATATGCCTTAGGTTTTTTTTTTATTTTGTAACTCAGTAGTGCACTGACTATCTTTATTCTTTATGTGACTTTTCATGTTTCTTCTGTGACTTCCCTGTTGCTATTCTGTGATGCTTCTGCTGTGCTTGTTTTCCTTTCTGATTTCTTCATGATTAGTACTTCTTGGGTCAGTTAATGAGGTGTAGAGGGGTATGGTGTTCAACACAAGAGAGATGATTCCCGCCCTGGTGGAACTTGCAGTAGTAGATTGGGGAAGATAACATGAAGCAAGTAGTTACTCATTCTGAATGTGCTCAGTGCTGCAAGGGAGAACTATAGGAGAGATATGGAGGGAACATATGGGGGTTCAGGGAGTCGGGCAGCCCACTCTGCACCGCTAGGGAAATTTCCCTGAAGAAAGAATGTTTAAACAGCTTGAGGGAAGATGGGGAGAAGGTTAGGCTTGGGTAGGTGGGAGAAGAGCAAGTAAGCTAAGCTTCCCAAGCAGTTGAAGCCTTCTGTGAAAAGCAGACAGGAAAGATTGGAGTATGGGTAACTGGAAGAAGGCCAGTGAGAGGGCCATGCAGGAGTGAGGGAGTGAATAGTCTTAGATAGTGCCAGAGAGGTTCACAGAGGTTCACATGTGTGATCTTCAGTCGAGGCCATGGATGAATTTTAAAAGCAGAAGAGTAATTTCATCTCTTCTACATATCTTTGAGAGTATGGGCATGAGATAAGTATTGTCAGTTAGGAATACTTACCTACATGACTGTCAATTATCTGGATAAATATCCGTGTCTTGGTAGTTTTTAGCATAGTGGGAAAAAGATGACTTCAAATAATAGGTAATGCTGCAACACTGAGACATCTGAGAAAAAATAAAGTTGGATCCCCATTCTCATTATTTTGTAAAATAATTTCCAAATGAATTAAAGGCTTAAATGTATAAAATACATAATAACAATTTTATAATAATATTTATATTACTATGTATAGTTCAAGAGATAGAAAGGTAGTTTAAATCAGGAGAAGAAATTCAGAAGCTGTAAAGGTAGAGACATGTAAAAATTAAAAAAAATGTTTTATGGCAAATAATACCATGAACAAATTGATAGCTATAAAAAGAAGCAGACTCAATACATGCTATGATGTAGGAATCCCAAACATTATGTTGGAAAAAAGAAGTCAGCTACATATAGCTACTGTTTGATTCTATTTTTGTGAGCTTTAGTAAGAGGCAACTCAGCCAGGGTGACAGGAACCAGGACAGAAGACAGACTTCCTCTTGGAAGCTGAGATTAAGGGCAAAGGGGCAGAGGGAACTTTCTTGGGTGATGGGAATGTCATATTTTGATTCAATGGGTAGTTACATGATTGTATGTATTTGTTACAACTCATACACTTTAATTGGTCTGTTTTAGCACATGTAAATTATACCTATTACATTGCATATACATATGTAATAAAAACACAGTTGACAAATAATAGTTTGAGAAAATATTGTGTATTGCAAACACAACAGGCTAATATCTAAAACATATAAATCCTCTCACAAGTTGGTAAGGAAAAGGTAACTCAAAGAGAAAGTAAACAAAGGATATAAATTGTTGGTTATCATAGGCTTAAAAATGGCTAAAATGAGATATTCTTTATGAACAAATAGAGAAGTATAAATTAAAGTAACAGTGAGATGCCACTTCTTACCCTCCAAACTGGCAAAATTAAAAAGTGTAGTCATTCTTCACAGTGGTATTGGGGAGGAGGTGTATCACTTGCAGAAATTTTCATGTATCACTTGCAGAAATTAAAATTATTAGAATATTTTTAGAATGCTGTTTGGTGATATTTTGTTTCCATACCTTGAAGAATATTCCCGCACGTGGCAAGTAAAGTATCACTGGTAATGCAGGTCAGGATCTGTGGGCCAGACCTCCACAGTGGCTCCCCACTTCTATGAATGGAAGCCAAATCCTACTGTCTCCAACTCCATCTCCTCTGCACCTTACTGCTTCTGCTTCATCACGTGGGTCTCCTGTCCTTCCCGAGGTGCTCCACACTCTGGTCTGTTGCTCTTTTTTCCCTTTTACCTAGGCTCTTCCTCCTGCAGGTAGACTCTATGCAGATATGTTTCAATCTCTGTAGTGTACACAGCTATATTCCCAAGCTTTTTTAGGTTTTTACTCAAACACTTTTCTTCTTTTTTAGTATATATTTTATTGATTATATCATTACAGTTGTCTATTCCCCCCTTCATTCCCCTCCACCCGCATACTCCCTCCCCCACCATTCTCCCTCCCTTAGTTTATAACCACGTGTCTCAAGTTCTTTAGATTTTATATTTCCTCTACTATTCTTGCCCTCCCCCCTATCTATTTTCTACCTACTGTCTATGCTATTTTCTGTACCTTCTCCCCCCTTCTCCTCCTCCCACTCCCCTGTTGCTAACCCTCCAGGTATTCTTCATTTCTATGGTTCCACTCCTGATCTAGCTGTGTCCTCTTGGTTTGCTTTTGTTTTAGGTGTGGTTGTTGATAACTGTGAGTTTGCTGTCCTTTCACTGTTCATATTTTTCATCTTCTTTTTCTTATATAAGCCCCCTTAGCATTTCATATAATAAGGGCTTGGTGATGATGAACTCCTTGAACTTGACCTTATCTGAGAAGCACTTTATCTGTCCTTCCATTCCAATTACAATGAAAGCTTTGCTGGATAAAGCAATCTTGGCTGTAGGTCTTTGGATTTCATGACTTGGAATACTTCCTTCCAGCCCCCTCTTGCCTGTAAGGTCTCTTTTGAGAAGTCCGCTGACAGTCTGATGGGAACTCCTTTGTAGGTGACTGTCCCCTTTTCTCTCGCTGCTTCTAGGATTCTCTCCTTCATTTGAATCTTGGCTAATGTAATTATGATGTGCCTTGGTGTGTTCCTTCTTGGGTCCAACTTCTTTGGGACTCTCTGAGCTTCCTGGATTTCCTGGAAGTCTATTTCCTTTGCCAGACTGGGGAAGTTCTCCTTTATTATTTGTTCAAATAAGTTTTCCACTCGTGGCTGTTTCTTTCCCCCTTCTGGTACCCCTATAATCCGGATGTTGGAACGTTTAAAGATGTCCTGGAGGTTCCTAAGCCTCTCCTCATTTTTTTGAATTCTTGTTTCTTCCTTCTTTTCTGTTTGGTTGTTTCTTTCTTCCCTCTGGTCCACTCCCTTGATCTGAGTCCCAGTTTCCTTTCCATCACTATTGGCTTCCTGTGCATTTCCCTTCATTTCAATTAGTTTAGCCTTCATATGTTCCTCTAATTTGTGACTATAATCAACCAGTTGTGAGCATCCTGATAAACAGTGCCTTGAACTGTGCATGTGAGAGGCTGGCAGTCTCTTGGTCGCTTAGAGATATGGGCTCTGGGGCTTTGAGTTCTTCTTGAGCCATCTTTTGAACTGTGCGTGCCTGTTACGTATCAGGATCGGAGTCTTAGGTGTTCACCAGAGCAGGGCCACTCAGTCATTGGGTTGTGACGCTGTATGTGGTGGCAGGGCCAAAGAGGAGCAGTGGCAGTCCCGTCTGCTGCCTCTCGCCTCCGCCGCCACTGCCACAGGTGCTGCAGCTGTCACTGTTACTGGGGCCCGCACGTTTCGTCCCACTGCACATGAGTGTGCCAGCACCGTCAGCCCTCCACCACTGGGTTCGCCCGCTGGGGCCTGCGCAGTCCGTCTCACTGTGCACGAATGTGCGACCGAGGTCAGTCTGCCCCACACCCTGATTGTGTCTGGGCTGCCTGCGCACCTAGGTCTCTTTCCTGCCGGACCCTGCTCCGCTGCTGGCCCTGCCCCTCTTACTGTCCAGGTTTACTGGTTTGTTGTTGTCGGACTTCCGTATAATGCAATTTTCTGTTCTTTGGCTGTGTCTTTGTTCTCCAAACCTTTGTTGTATTCAAACTTGGTTGTGGGAGAAGGCAGAGTGTTTCCACCTATGCCTCCATCTTGGCGGAAGTCCTCTCAAACACTGTTTTCAATAAGCTTTCTTTAGCCGCCCCAAATACAATTGTAGCCCCGTTGCCCACACTATTTATCCTCCTTCCATACTTTTTTCCTTGAAAGCATCTTATCATCCTCTATCATACTCTGTATACTGATTTGTTTTGATTGTTGTCTGTTTTCTAAACCTTTCTTCTTAGAATGTACGCTTAAAGAGGAGAGGGCATTTAATTCTGTTGACTTGCTGCTATATCCTCAATGCTGAAAATAGTTTCTTGTATGTGGGGACGACTTTCCTTGCAAGTCCCCCCGCCGTGTGCCACAGATGAGAGTAAACATGACTGAGACATGATCTGCTCTCTGGGTGTGGGATTCTCATAGAACCTCCATGTGTTCACTAACCTGGAAACTCTCAGAAGCCTGTCCTTTGGGGTAATTATGGAGGCTTTATCACATAGGCACAACTGATTAATTCATTGGCCATTGGTGATAGGACTCACCCTCCAGCCCTTTCTGTTCTCCAAGGTCAGGGAGTGGGAGAGAAGGTCTCTTTGGTGCCCAGTACCATTTGAGCTTCAGTCTGTTTATAGGTGACACAAGTGTTTCATTTAAAAAAAATGAATACTTTTTTGTATCTTATTTATTACTTATAGAATGAGTGGGGGAAACTGTTTCATCCACCAACCGTGAGAACAAATGTCAGAGACTTTCAGGGATTCAAAGATGTTACTTTATTGGCCAAGTTTAACCTGCGCAGGGGCGATCCCTCAAAGTGTCCGGAGACACGGTGCCCGCAGGGGGCTCGTCTGGGATTCGCGCCTAGCGCTTACAGCTAAGTCCTAATACATAGGCCATCAAGCAAGCGTTTGCACAGAAGCAGATTATTGGCTTACAGAGCCCACACTCAGGAAAAGGGTGGGGTCTGACTCAACTGAAAGGGAAATTTTGAAACTAAACAGATGGCAGTCAACTTACAGGGTGTCTGCTAGGGTTTCAGGCTCCTTGGGGCTGAGACCATTTTTCTTGTTCCCAACAGAAACTAAGTGGTTATGTATAACCCCCAAATTGTGAGTACTAAAATAGAAGTTTGATTTCTTCATGCTGAGTGAACAGACATTCTTCATGGCTGTTTAGCCTCCCCTTAGGAATTCCTAGCTTTCTTATCTCTTCAGTAGTTAGGATAAGGTATTATTATCTGATTAAATAATATCTATTTTAGATAATATTTTGTTCTTTATACATGAGAAGATGAAAGAAATTCTGTTGAAAGTTATGTTTAATGATTTCTTGGTATTTTTAGGGATGATAGTTGGTATTTCTTGGTATTTTTGGTTTGGTCTGGATTTGATCAGGTTTTGTGATTAAGACTAGTTTGCAATGGAGATGACTTAACAGAAACAAAAATATACTTTTGCTTTTATTTATGAAAAAAGGAAATAAGTATTTCTTTCTAACAGACTTATTCTTCTAGCCTGCTGAACTCAGACTGTTCTCTGCCTCCTTTCTGACTTGTCGAGGGCTGTGGCTGCTCCGAAGCCAGGCCTGTGCTAGGCTTGCGGCCTGGCTCCATGTCCCCAGCACAGAGCTGGAGGCGTTGCTATTCTTCCTAACCTGCCTGTGGGGGGCCGGAGTCAAAGAATTGGGCATGATACGTTTCAATTTTTTACCCAGTCCTCTTGATAAATGAGTGAAATAAGCTATCTTACATCACTGAGTCTCTTGAAGGACGTGATTTTACCCAGGTCCTGACTTGTGGCCCCATCCCTTGGTGGACATGGGACACCACTCAGTGGCAGCCCTTGTTTACTCCCTGTACCACAGAAGTGCTCTAACCCAGCTACTGTGACACCTATTTTTATTTATAATCTGCGTGAACTGATACTTGTATAAAATCCAATAAAAATCAATTAATATGAAAGTGAAATGAAGGTGCTACAAACAGATGTTTAACGTTTTTATTATTAAACTCAGCAGACATTTAATTATTTTGTTTAATTTACTTTAAAACCTTTAAAAATTCTTACTCCTAATTTCTGTAGTTATTTCATTGTGAGCCAGTACCAGATAGTTCACTGGCTGGCACTGGCTGTGAACCTCACTCTGAGGAACGCTGCCCTAGACCTGCCCTCTTTCTGCCCTGGTCCTCCTCTGGTTTTCTGTAGAACTCCTTACTCTTGAATTTAGGATCTTGGTGAAGCCAAGTGTTACTTGAAGGGGCTATCTCTTGAATCACATTTGAACAATGGCTCCAGTTTAGCTGTAGGGAAGCCCAATTTAAAATTTAATTAGCATTATAAAAATTGTTATTGAATCAGCTAATGTGTCCTTGAATTGTTTGACCAGGCAACAGAACTGGAGCTATGTGAATTTGAGAGACTGGGTAAAATTCCTCAAATCAGTTCCTTAAAATCAGTCTGTTACCAAGATGTGATAAAATATTTTCAAGGAAATTGCGAAAAATTCTCAGATAATGTGATTGCTTCCAAATAAACGTAAAAACTAGAAAAATAAAAAAGGGTTCTGGATCATGTGTTCCAGAAAGCAGAGTGTGCCTGGCGGGTTGCTGGCGAGGATATCAAACCATTGCCCCCGATCATGAATTTCTAAAGCAGGAGTGCTCTCTGAAGATGAGAGGGTCCTCCCTGTTTTTTTTTTTTTTACCATTGATAGGTTGACCATAACCAAAAGATGAGGCTTTCTTGAGTTCTTCCCGCGAACAGAACAGAACTTCTTGATGACTACCTCAGTGTCATCAAAACGTGATTTGGCTTGGAAGCTGAGATGCTTAAGTCATTGCGTTGGGGATTTAAAATTCACTTGCTAATGGATTTTGTAATTTCCTTTTACTTGTTCAGTACTGGGAAAAATAGTATTTTTGTTAAAGTTATTTATTAAATTTGTGCTTAATTTTTTTCTAATCTAAATGATGTTTAATATTGTATATTTTTAGGAATTACCCAACTCTGTCTTCCTGGTGATGGAGGTAGGTGGTATACAAGCTCCTGTTTAATTTATTTCAAATTCCTTTTGATTAATATGCCCTTTAAGAAGAGAAAATTTTCAGATTTGAAAATTTGAATTAATAAATTGATTCAGTGATTGAGATTCTATTTAATAAGGAAAATATTAAAATTTTTGATTCTGTAATTCTTATGTTTTTCAGACTAGATTTACATTATATATAAATGAATTTTTAATAAAATTAACTGATAATGGATTGAATTAACCTTAAACTGGTGTCCTTATTTTAATTACTTTTTTTTTTATATATATATATCAGTATTGCAATGGTGGAGACCTGGCAGATTATTTGCAAGGTAATATTTTTGTGTGTCAGTATTTAATAAAGCTAGTACTATAATCTGTTTAATTCTGATATATACAATCTCTCTTTTTTGCACTTTATCACTCATACAGAAACATTCAGTAAATATTTGTGTACTTGTTTAATTATGTTCACTTTGCTGACTAATTTTAGTTTGTTGTGATTTTGTTCTCAAACTATACTTGTGTGTAAGTACTTTGTGTGTGTCTCTCTTTGACAGTGTTTGAGAGGTGACTCCTCTTCCCAAGAGAGAAAATATCAAATAGATTTTTGTTCTTCAGAGGACTCTCCTGGGTTGCCATCAGTGAACTTTTAGCCCTTTTCATTTCTTTCAAAATAAAAGGAAAATTGTAATGGAAGAGTGTGTACAAGAATGTGTTGATTAATGTGAACGTTTTATATAAATTTAAAAATGTTATAAGGGATTAAAGATAATATTGAAATTATTTCCTGGCACAGAGATAAGGTTTTAGTATTAGATAACTCTTGAAATTCTGACTCCAAAATGTGTACATGTAGGATACAGGATAAGCATTCAGGTCAAATTGTGTCTCTCAGAAGTATTTTTTAGTGATGTTAAATGAAATAAGCCTCTACTTGTATCCCTTAAAGATGCAAGGGAAATATGCAGAAACATAGTAGAAGGTTCAAACTCAACCTGTAAATAGATCATGGTAATTGATGATAAAAACCTTAAGACATCAACAGATACAGACACAAAAAAGTATGGACAGTTTTCAAAAAAGAAACAACATAGTAAAAATACTCAGTTTCGCTGAGTGATCAGGGAGTGCAATTAAAAATGAGACTTAGCCCAGGCTGAGTGGCATTGTTAGTTGAAGCATCCTTCTGTACACCAAAAGTTTGCATGTTCGATTCTGGGTCAGGACACAAACCTAGGTTGTGGGTTCAATCCCCCATCGGCATGTACAAGAAGCAAATGATAGATGTTTCTCCCTCTCTCTTTCTCTCCCTCTTCCTCTTTCTCTAAAATCAATAAACATATTTTTGGATGAGGATTTTTAAAAACTGAGATCTTAAAAAATCTTTAAATCGTAAAATATTGATGAATTCAAAAGCCATGTAGAGAATTATATAAAGAACACTGATATTACCCACTCCCCAGTAAAGAAGAGAAATTATAAATACAGTTGAAGTTCTCTGTAAGTCTTTCTGTAGTTCCATTCCTGCCTTCCCCTTTAGTGATAACTGTCACCCTGAATTTGGTTGTTTATTTCACGTGTTTTTGTGTTTTTCCTAATGCAGAATCTTTTTTTAATAAGTCAATTTTGTAAAACCATGTTTTTCAAAACTTAATTTACTAGTAGAAAGCAGTGAAACAGGAACTGTTACTCACTACTGGTGGAAAGGAGTTGAGGCTAGTGAAATCCTTGCTTCCCCTCTCTCTCAGCCTCAATCTTGAGTCCTGGACATTCTTAGGGTGTAAGTCAAAACACTTCCTGCAGGGAGCAGAATGAGGGGCACCTCATCAGTTCAGAGTCCTCATTAGAATATCAGTTTCCTTCATTAAAAAAACTTTATTCACTCATAAAGGTAGTAGTGGTGTGACAGATTGAAGTTTGTTTTAGCAGCAGCTGTGTCCATGATGTTGAACTCTGTATTTGATATTCCAGAGCAATACTCTTAGAATAGGAGACGGAAGAGTGAAGAGCTTACTTGAATACTGGAGTCAGGCCAGCTGGTTTGCAACAGTTCCACGGTTTACATTACTTAATTGCTACGTGATTTTGATCAAGTTCTTTAA
This sequence comes from Sturnira hondurensis, assembly GCF_014824575.4. NCBI lineage: Eukaryota > Metazoa > Chordata > Mammalia > Chiroptera > Phyllostomidae > Sturnira > Sturnira hondurensis. The sequence continues at coordinate 265,817 of NW_028093301.1, forward strand.
CCTCTCCCTTGACCCTGTTTGCTCTAGTTCTAGGTACTTCCACCATAATCATTTTGCTGTAGACAACTGTGCTGCAAGCCTTTTTGCCACAAACGTTTTCACCAGATAACTGGCTGTAGGCAATTTTGCCATGAAAAAGATAAAATAATCAAAGGGACCTTAAAAAGGATGTAATAAAACATGAAAAATGAATAACAAAATTAAAAACAGTTGTGAAGCTCTGGCTGGTATGGCTTAGTGGATTGAACACTGACCTGTGAACCAAGGGTCACCAGTTTAATTCCCAGTCAGGGCACATGCCTTGGTTTTAGACCAGGACCCCAGTTGGGGGTATTTCTCTTCCTCTCTTTCTCCCTTCCCCTCTCTTGAAAAATAAATAAATAAAATCTTAAAAAATAATAGTTGTGGAATATAAAATATTTATGTGCGTTTAAAATGTGTTTAGATTCATGGCAGTATTGGGGCAATAATGGATTTTATTTTTTGGATTGTAAGTAAGCACTTGTCTTCATTCTGTGGGAAATGTGAGCTCAACTATATGCTCCCAAAGAAAGAAACCAGCTTGGGCATCATCATCATTACTTATAAGAAGTGCTATTTTAGATGCCACTACATCTGCTTGTTACTTTAGAGATCAATATGAGGGCTAGCTAAGATTTATAAAGAGTAGAGAAATGGGAGTAACAGTATGAACTTCATCAATGGAGTAATGAAGCCAAACAATAACAGCAAGAAAAAACCCAAACTGGCAACCAGTTACTTTATCACTTTTTACAGCAAAATTACCTTATAGACAATTAATTTACCACAAAAATGCTTGTGACAAATATATACTACAAAGATGCTATGGTGAAAATATCTGACAGTTTGCTACAGTCCTTGTAGTTTCGAAATTCTTGAAAAGACATATAAAATAATGTTATTCTAAAAAAATTGTCTATAGCTATACTGTCTAATATGGTAGCCACTGACCACGTGGGCTACCTGAATTGAGGTGTGCTGTTATGTAATATACACAATGGATTTTGAACACTTCATAGGAAGGAAACTAATTATATTTTATTAAGTTTTTTGTATATTTAAAAATTTATTATTTATTGTTTTTTTTTTGAGAAAGAGATTGATCAACTTGTTGTTCAATTTGTTTGGGCATTCATTGGTTGTTGTGTGTTCTCTGACCAAGGATCAAACCTGCAACCTTGGTGTATTATAAGAACGATGCTGTAATCAATTGAGTTACCTGGCCAGGGCCAAGTTCTTTATAGTAATTACAAATTTGAATGATAATATTTAAAATATATTAAAAGTTTGATAATATTTTAGATATATTGTTAAATATATACTATTAACATCAACTGTTTCTCTTCACTTTTTAAAATGTGGCTACTAGAAAATTTAGTTACATATACGGCCCACATACTTCTGTTTTGAGCACTGGTCTAGAAGATCTGGAATGTCTTAAAAGTTTAGAGGGTCTAATACCATTGTAGCACAACATAGTTATTTAGTCCTTTTACTTGTTTTAATAAAAAAGTACCTTTCACATTTTCAAAAGATAGAAAAATTGCAAATTTAAAATAAAACAAATTCTAAATCAATTAGTAAGTTGTACTTTAAAGTTAATTCTAGCAGAGCACATTAAGTGTGGCAGCTACAGCTGAACCTCCTCTCTAAGGGCTAACTTGCTCAAGAATTCTTCATTTTAAAGAGTTAAGATGTTGGGAATGACTAAAATACAGTTGACCCTTGAACAATGTGGGTTTGAACTGTATAGGTCCACTTATACATAGATTTTTTATTATTTATTTCATTTCATTTCATTTCATTTTTAGAGAAGGGGGGAAGGGAGGGAGGAAGAGGAGAGAATCATCGATCAGTTTCCCTGGCCTGCAATCCAGGCATGTGCCTGACTTGAAATTGAACCAGTGACCTTTTGGTCTGCAGGGCCATGCTCAGTCCGCTGAGCCACACTAGCCAGGGCTATATGTGGATTTTTTAAAATATATGGTTTGCTCTCCTTATTATCTCTGGGTTTTGCAGATGCAGATTCAAACAACTGAATTGAAACTATTTTCTTTGTTTTATATTAAAAACATTTAAAAATTTTTAAATTAAAGTTGACATTCAATATTATATTAGTTTTTGGCCCTGACTGGTGTAGCTCAGTGGATTGAGCGTGGCCCTGTGAAGCAGAGGGTCACCGGTTCGATTCCCAGTCAGGGCACATGCCTGGGTTGCAGGCCAGGTCCCCAGTGGGGGCACACATGAGAAGCAACCACACATTGATGTTTCTCTCCCTCTCTTTCTCCTTCCTGTCCCCTCTCTCTAAAAATAAATAAATATTTTAAAAAATATATTAGTTTTTGGTATATAGTGTAGTGATTAGACATACATATATATTTCATGAAGTGGTCCCCCTGATAAGCCTCGTACGCACCTGGCACTATACATAGTTATAATGTTATTGACTGTATTTCCTATGCTGTACTTTACATCCCCCTGAGCATTGTAACTATCAGTTTGTACTTAATCTCTTCATGTTTTTCGTCCCCGCAGCCCTCTCCCATGTGGCAGCCATCAGTCTGTTCTCTGTATCTATGAGTCTCTATCTGTTTTGTTTGTTTATTTTGTTCTTTAGAGTCCACATGTAAGTGAAGTTGTATGGTATTTGTCTTTCTCTGACTTACTTCATTTAGCATAATACCCTCTTGGTCCATCCATGTTGTTGCAAATGGTAAGATTTTGTTCTTTTTTATGGCTGACTAATATTCCATTGTGCATATGAAGCAGAACTTTTTACCCAATTATCTATTGAAAAGTGCTAGGTTGCTTTCATATGTTGGCTATTATAAATAATGCTACAATGAACAGAGGGGTGCATATTATCTTTTCAAATTACTGTTTTGGATTTCTCTGGATAAATCCCCAGGAGTGGAATCACTAGGTCAAAAGGTAGTTCCATTTTAAATTTTTTGAGAAACCTTCCATACTGTTTTCCATAATGGCTGCACCAATTTACAGTCCCACCAACAGTGCAAAAGAAGGTTTCTCTTTCTCCACATCCTTACCAGCACTTGTTGTTTGTGGATTTATTGATGGTAGCCATTCTGACAGGTATGAGGTGATATCTCATTGTGGTTTGAATTTGCATTTCTATGATGATTAGTGATATTGAGCATCTTTTCATATGTCTGTTGGCCATCTTTTCATGTCTTTAGATTTTTTTTGGTGTTAAGTTGTATGTGTTCCTTATATACTTGGGATATTAAACCCCTTATTAGACATCTCATTGGTGAATATCTTCTCTCAGTTGGTAGGTTGTCTTTTCATTTTGCTGCTGGTTTCCTTTGCTGTGAAAACACTCTGTAGTTTGATGTAGTCCCATTTGTTTATTCCTTCTTTTGTTTCCCTTGCCAGAGGAGATATATAAGAAAAAAATGTTACTAAAAGCAATGTCAGGGGGTTTACTGCATATATTTTCTTCTAGGAGTTTTATGGTTTGAGTGGTATATTTAGGTCTTTTTAATCCATTTTGAATTTATTCTTGTATATGGTGTAACAATGTGGTCTAATTTCATTGTTTTAAGGGAGCTCCCTTGTAGGTAACTGCCTTTTTCTTCCTGCTTTTTAGATTTTCTCTTTTTTTTACCCTACCAGGGATGTCCAACCTTTTGTCATCTCTGGGCCACATTGGAAGAAGAAGAGTTGTCTTGGGCCACACATTAAATACACAAACACTAATGAAAATTTATGTGCAAATAGAAAGTTTTAAGTAAATCTATGATTTTGTATTGGGCTGCATGTGGCCCATGTGCCACAGCTTGGACACCCTGCATGCTATTTTAATTATGATTTACCTTGGTGTGGGCTTCTTTGGGTTCATCCTGTTTGGGACTCTCTGTACTTCTGGACTTGTACATCTTTTTTTTTCCAGGATAGGGAAGTTTTCAGGTATTGTTTCCTCAGATACGTTCTTAGTCCCTTGCTCTCTCTCTGCAACTCTGGTACCCTGTGATGTGGTTGTTGTTATGCTGGATGTTGCCCTAGAGGTGTCTTAAAGTGTACTCATTTTTTAAAATTCTTTTTTCTCTTTGCTTTTCTGATTGGTTGTTTTCTGCTACCTTATCTTCCAAATGGCTGATTCAGTCCTTTGCTTCATCTACTCTATTGTTGATCCCTTTTAGTATATTCTTTATTTCAGTTACAGTCTTCATTTCTGAATGGTTCTTTTTATGGTTTCTGTGTTCTTTATTATGTTTACTATTGCTTGTTGATGTTCTTACTAAGTTCCAGACTTTTGAACTCTGTTTCTAGTAGCTTCCTTGTCTCTCTTTCATTTAGTTTAGGTTTTTGGTTTTTTAAAAAATTTCTCCTGTTCTTTCATTTGGGGCATGTTTCTTTGTTCTCCCGACTTTGATTGCCTCCCTGTGTTTGTTTCTAGGTGTTAGGTAGAGCTGCTACATCTCCCCATCTTGGTAGAGAGGCCTTGTGTAGTCCCTTGTGTGGGTTTTGTGTGCCCTCCTGTTATAGTTGAGCCTTGACTGCTGTTGGAACCTCAGTGGGAGGGATTGATCCTCAGGCTAAATGTGAGGATTGGCTATGACCACAGTGTACAGCTGCTGAGCTTGTACACTGGGGTTCATCTCAGCTGATTCTGGTGCATGCCAAGACCACCCTTAGGGTGTACTGTTGTGAAGGTATGTGGGAAAGGCCATGCTGCAAACCAAGGCTAGCTGCCATCAGTACCAGGCCTGGGCTGCTTAGCAAAAGACACAGGGCTCACTGAGGCCTGCTGCCACGTGCTGGCTGCTGGTGAGGCACAGCCACCGAAAGAGCCTCTGCTGGTACCCAAGTTGTGTGAGGAGGGTCTCAGAGAGTCCCCAGGGTTGGGTGAGTGGTGTTTACCAGGTTAATGCAGATTTAGATTTGAGAACAGTGCTGTGTTTGTGGCTACTCAGAAAAAGGCACAGGGCACACTAAGGCCAGCCACTGCCTGTCTGGGGCCTGCAGACCTTGGAGAGTTTTTTAAAGAAAATCTGTACCATAGGCCATGATTGACTGCATGGTGCCAAAAGAGCCTCCAGCAGTAATTTGTTGGGTGGGGTGGGGTCTGAACGGAGTCATCAGGATGGGGCTTGTGGTACTTGCCAGGCTAATAGAGATACAGATTTGGCCATGTGGGGTGAGGGGTCAACATAGGAAATACGGTGCCACTTGCCAGCTGTATGGGAGGAAGGTTCAACACAGAGACAATGGTGGCTGTCCCTTCAACCCTAGCTGAAGCCACACAATTCTCCCCATATGTCTCTGGTGACTTCTGAATGGCTGACCCTCTGCCAGGGCCTAGGGTGTGTGCCTGTAAGTGGACTATGTGCAGGAGCCCTTAAAAAGACATGTGGGTTTCCAGTAGCCTTCTGGCTCACTTGGATGGATAGAATCCCTGCTGATTCTCACAGCCAGATGTTATGATGGTTCCTGTCCTGGCCGTGGTGCTCTAGGTGGGAGAGCTCAGTGTGGAGCCAATACCCTCCTTCTGTAGCTGAGATATACCTCCCAATTTTCAACTGCCACTTTTGGGTGTGGGGCTAGCCCATTTTGCATCTCTGCCCTTCCTGCCTGTCTCAATGTGGCTTTTTCTTTATGTCCTTAGCTGTAGGACTTCTACTCAGCTTGTCTTCAGATGGTTCTTCAGGTTGATTGTTCTATACGTTAGCTGTAATTTTGATGTGGTTGTGGGAGGAAGTGAGCAGACCATTTACCTATTTTGCTATCTTGGTTGGATCCCAGTAACAGTGTTTTGGATCTGAGTTTGGGCAGCTGCAGGAGGCTGATGGTATATGTTGTCATATACCATTTTATATAAGGAACCTGTGCATCTATTGTTTTTATTAACAGTGGCAGGATCCTGGAATCATGTCTCCCAGTGATACTGAGAAACTAATATATTAAGTTTTTAACATGGGAATTTGAGTTTATCGGACTGTGTTGAGAAATGCACATCTCATGTTCATAAAAACATGTGAGTTTTTACTATAGTTTGTACCCAGAAACAGCCTGTACTAAACTAGATCATTAATTTTCCCCTAGAGGAACAGATAGTATTATAATTTGGATTCTGAATTAAATACATTTTAAGTATATTCAATTGTGTATCATGGGACAGAGATATAAGTTCTAAGTAGCTACAGAATTCTGCAGCTTTTCTAAGCCATAGAGTGATAATGTAAATGAATGAAATGGGAAAAAATACTATCCATTTTAATTGTTGCAATGTAATTTAAGTAAAACATTACAAAAATAAAGCTCCAGTGTTGCTTTGACCCATTCATTAATAAGTAATAATTTATTTGTTGCCATTAGCAAGAAAGTAGTTCTGGAATCATGTACTATAAATTTAAACAATAGTCATCTCAAGGGTATGGGTTTGTAGAAGATTTTACTTTTTTTAAAATTTTTACTTTTTTTTTACTTGTCCCAGGGTATTTGAATTTTTATTTTTTTACAGTGACCATCAGGAACAGAATTCCAAAGAATTAAAAAATGGAGATAGGTTAAAAATAGCCTCACAGTAAAAAGTATTTGATAATTTTTAAACCAAAAGGATTTATTTTATTTGAAGACATGAATACATAAAATGCCATTTAACATGTCATTAAAATGATTTTAAAACCATAATGTTTTACTTGTTCCAAATATTAGTTATTTTCTTATTTTTATCTTAATTGCATATTGAAAGGTAGTATAAAACATATTCTGGAATTGTATGGATGATTTAGATAGGGTCATGGAAATTAAATCCCAAATGGAGTTTCAAGGAATTATACTTGTTACTTTTAGTTTCATTGCAATAAGGAGTTTATATTTGTGTACTGACTGTATTTGAGTATCTATGTGCCAGGCCTTTATCTAAAGTCTTCATGATTGAATATGCTGTCTTGTTTGATTGTCTCAGCAACCCAGTGTGATTAGACTAGTTTCAGCTTTTTATAGTTGAGGGGTGGGCACAGAAGGTTCATCTTCCAGAGTCACACAGGAAATAGTTGGAGAAGCTGGGATTTAAACAAAGGCACCCTGACTCTAAACCAAACTTGTTAAGTATTACATAATCCAGCGTATGCTACAGAAACACTGTAGTGTACTGAATAATGACTGTCTTAAAAAGAATGTTCTTCCTACCCCTTTATCATAGTGAGAACAGGTTAAAACATTTCTTCTGAAAGGTGTCATTAGTTATGAAAGGTGCTGTGGTGGGGCAGGCATGTGGGTGGCAGCGTAGATTAGGGGAGGAGTATGTAGGAACACAGGTCCTGACAGGTCGAAGTGGCAGTAATGGCCAAGTGTCTCCATCCAAGGACTTCATCTATTTCTAATTTGTGCTGGTATAATGGTTGGAATTGAATATGGACATTTATCCCAGATATTTGACTAATATGAAGGGGAACTTACTTTTTGGTTTGTAGAGAGGACCCACATTTGTTGAGCACCTGCTGTATTAAGAGTAATGGACAACAGTGTGGTGATTGCTGGGGGCAGGGGGGTGGGTATAAGAGGACTAAATGGTAATGGAAAAAATATAATAAAGATTTTTTAAAAAGTAATGAGAAAGGAAAATAAAAAATGAACACCAGTGAAAACAAAAGATGCAAATCTAAATCAATTCTCTTTACAACAGATTAATTAAAACTTTTGAGGTATCTGCTGTCTGCTGTCTCTTTATAGACTTAAATTATTAAAGTAGAAAAAGGAAAAAAAAATGTGAATCCAGTTCTCTCCATGTTCTTCTTAGCAACCCGATTCTATTGATGGCATGAGCAGATGGTATTTGATTTTGTGTGCTAAAATATTTGTGTGTCTCCTTTTCTCCTAGCTAAAGGAACTCTCAGTGAAGATACCATTAGAGTGTTTCTGCATCAGATTGCAGCTGCCATGCGAATTCTGCACAGCAAGGGAATAATCCACAGGGATCTCAAGCCACAGAACATCTTGCTGTCCTATGCCAATCGCAGAAAGTCCAGTGTCAGTGGTGTTTGCATCAAAATAGGTCAGTGTCTGTGTGTTGTTTCATGCAAAGAACATCTTTGAGACTCAGTATTTTTAGGTAATTTGATTTCAGCTTTGTTAGAATGAGTGATTTTGTGATGCACTTGGAAATTTTTATTGAGTTCAGTGAGATGTGAACCCTTATCGGCAGCATATGGTAAATTTCAGACAGGGCCAAATGGCTCATGTTAGGAACTCTAAATATGAATCCTAGCAGGAAATCCTGCTTCTCCTAATCTGAGGGAAGCTGAAGTATTGCAGTCATTGGCAGCAAATTAGTAACCTGGATTTTTTACAACTCATGGGATTTTAACATAAGAAATCTTAAAAGACCATTTTATTCAGCCTTCTTATTTGGCAGTGTTTTTAACTCTCATATCTCAAAATTATTTGAAGTAGTTTGTAATGCTAGATTTTTTTTTAAAAAAGTGTTTTTGTTGTTAGAAAAATCATTTCTTAGCAATATCTTAAGAAGTTTCTGATGTCATATAGGTTACACCTGATATCTGGAGGACAAAGACAGTTCAGTTTTAATAAGAGCTATATTAATGAATTATTTATTATAATTAGTGCTTGCTCTAGGAAAGCTTGGTGGTTTCTTTTTTGTTATACAACTGGCAGAGCAGTGACTTGTACAATTGGGGACTTCTTTCTCTTAGCCTGTTAAAATTGAGGTAGCTACTTTTTTCTTTGGTAAATAGTTTTATTCAATGGCTGTTAATGTCTCACAATTTTTTTGTGCTCTCTTGTATGTTGAAGAATCTTCATTTGTGTTAAGTGTGAGCAAAAGTATCATTTGTTTTTCTCTTCTTTATTTTGTGGAATAGCGGATTTTGGTTTTGCGCGTTATTTACACAGTAACATGATGGCTGCGACACTGTGTGGGTCCCCAATGTACATGGTGAGTGAGATTCTCATCTTCCTGTGTTTGCAGAGCCTTAAGCATTGCAGCATGCGCATAATGCTTGTTTCCATGCAGGATGGGAGTTTATGTTGAGTCTGAATTGTTATTTATATTACTAACATTAATTATATTACTGATAATACAGACATATTTTGCTTTGACATAGTGGACTGTAAAAGTTAGTCATCCTTGCCCATTAGTTTTTCTTTTTTTAAAAATTAGTTATTGTAGTAGAAATTTCCTATAAAATTAAATTGAAAATAAAAATTGCTGAAGTATGGTCATGCTATACTTGATGTGTAATATTAGGAATACTCAAAAAAACCTTTTGGGGATACCCCTTCAGTTGTAGGATATTCTAACCTTTTGTGTGTTGCCTCTCTTGACAGGATCCCTGTCTGTAGAAGTTTTTTTCATTAGTGTAACACTTAAAGATGAAAAAGTTTAGTTAGCTTCCCCTTTCTCTTTTCACCTGCACAGTGTTAGGTCAGACAGGGTAGGGCTCTGAAGCCTGTGGACTGATGTGAAATTACAAGCCTAGAAACACCTTTAATTCTACAACTTCAGAATCTTGTGAAGTAAATAAATATTCCGTTTCAATTCTAAGTTTAAAATTGATTTATTTTCCATTGGTATTTCTTTGAAATCATGGGAACTAGTAATCAAACTTCAAAAAATTTTTTCATTAGATTTACTTTCGTGATCATAATTTTACTGCTTAGTATGAATTTTTAAATTCAACATAATTTAAAATTTTTGTACTTCTTAAGTATGATTAGTCCAGCCTTGGACTAATAGCTTTAACGATAGGGGGAGTGCTTGGGATGCTTTTTAAAGGAAATTGACCCAATAAGAAATTTATAAGAGGCAATAAAAAATGTTATGTCTAGAGAATAAAATTTCACTACCTTTAATGTATGTACATTTCTATTTAATGTTTGATGATATTTGTAAAAAGCAACATCTAATGAGAGGTGGGAAAATAGCTATAACAAAGCAGCAGAGAAATGCCTTCGCTTTTAAAACAACTTTTAAAAAGTCTTCACTTCAGAGTGTTTATTGATTTTAGAGAGAGGAAGAGAGGGAGGGAGGGAGGCAGGGTGGAGAGAGAGAGAGAGACAGAGAGAAACATCCATGTGAGAGAAACATTGATCCGTTGCCTACCTTGTGCACCCCAATTGGGAACTGAATCACAACCTAGGTATGTGCCCTGACCCAGGATCAAACATGTAACCTTGTTTGGTGTATGGAATGATGCTTCAACCAACTGAGCCACTCAGCCACGGCAAGATTTTTATTATGTGTTTTGTGGTACAGTTTTTTTTATTATTTTAAAAGCTTTTAAATGACAGAAAAAAGGAATAATATAGCAAACACTTATGTACCTACCATCTATATTTAACAAAGTTTACATTTTGCCATGTTTGCCTTGATCTTGTTTTTAGAAAAAAAATTATTTCATACAGTCCAAGTTCTTATTGTACCTCTCCCTTTTTCCATTTCTCACTCTTCTACTCTCATAACCTAGAAGTAATCTGTCCTGTAATTGGTGTGTATACTTCTTTATTATTATTTTACTACTTTTACTATATTTTATGTGTACATAATAATACATAGAAATGCTTGTTTCTACAGCTTCTTTTCATGCAACATTGCTTTTGAGATTTACCAGTAAATGTCAATGTATTCATTGTAGTATCATTCTGATTAGGGAAATATCACAATGTGTTGTTTTTATTTTAGTATTTTGTTAGCAGTGTGACCTTTTCCAGTTAATTAACATATGCATATTAATTATGTAATAATCTATTGCATGTCTCTTGAATGTTCTCACCCCCAGGCTCCTGAGGTTATCATGTCTCAACATTATGATGCTAAGGCAGATTTGTGGAGCATAGGAACAGTAATATATCAGTGCCTAGTTGGAAAACCACCTTTTCAGGTATCCTGGCTTTTTTTTCTTGTGTGCTCAGTTTGGGATCTTCTCATTTTGTAGTTGCCTTTATAAAATGGAGAATACTTTGGAAACAATGTTTTTGGTTCCTTTGTGACTTATTTTGTGACAGGAAAAAAACTGCTATAGTGAGCCAGAACATTTTTTGCTTTTCCTTTCTTGTCTGCCTTCCCTTTGAAGTTGGGCTGGGCATGAAACACATTTTCCAGGATAGTGAAAACTAGTGAGGGCCAGGGCTAACCACCTGATGAGGAATAGGTGTGAATTGCCATGTCAGTGCTTCCTGCCTGGCCTGGTTTGGAGCCCTGGAATCTGGGTAGGGCCAGGGCTAGTCTGGGAATAGCACAGGAAGCTGTGTCTCCAGATACCTGTTCCTGTCACTGCTGGGGAGAGCTAGTTGTTTAGGCTGTATGGAAATTGTTTTGGATCTGTCTCCTTTCCTTTTTCCCCCCTAACATCTTGTCAGAAAGAGGCCCTCTGGAATATAATCGTGGTGATTCCTCTTGGGTGCATGTTGCATAATTACATAGAGGTTCTTTGAATCTGAATATTGGAGCAAAGTGAACTTATTTGCCCAAGATAGTATTTAAAGAATTAGTGACATGGCCAAGTTAAGCAGTGAGTTTTCAGATCTGGTTTGTGTGGAGTGGCAGCTTTGCTAGTTCAGCAGCTCTTAGGACAAAGGTGCCACTTGTTATTGTGGAGACTGAAGAGTGGCAGCATATCTAGTTCTTGTCCTCGAACCCTGAGCTCCTAAGGTAAAATACTCATACACCTAATTTTACATAATAATAGTGTGCCTGTTGGATAGGCCATGAATATGGATTCTTAACCTCCAGAATATTGCTTCTTAACCTTTTCTAAGTTTCAGGCCTCTCTGAGAGTCTGACCGCAGTGCCAATATGCAGACTTGGCATGTAATTTTTGGTGGCCATCTATGTACTTCAGCCATCCATGGTTTCAAGTTCTGTATTGTATAGCAAGAATATAAGCATCGATCATATGATTTGGAATTTTTGCCCGTTATGTAGTAAATTAATTTTTTTTATACAGGCCAATAGTCCTCAAGACTTAAGGATGTTTTATGAAAAAAACAGAAGCTTAATGCCTAGGTATGTGTTTTAATTACATTGAGCTTTATAATTTGTAAATACAGTGTTATTTATTTGAACTCTTTGTGCTTTATGTATTTCCGTTATTGAACTTTTTTCAGTGGCAGTAAGGAGAGCATTTGTTTTAACAGGAAATTGGAAAATTACCAGCATTTCATAGGTGCTTGTGTAGTGCTGTATCATTTGTCTTTCTTTTTTATATTTAAAAGAAAACCTGTGGAAATTATATGTGTTCTGTGAGAGAAGGAGTTATTCATAAAGCAGAAAGTCACTTCCCCCTAGGTATCGCCTTCTGTCTAGGGATGATGAGAGTTAGCTTTCAAAATCTTTCTTGTGCAAGTTCTTTACACATTTGAATGCTTATTTATGTATATATTTATAAACACACATATAGCTCAATACAAATTACATCATCCTTACAAATTGTTCTGTAATTTTTTCAGCTCTGCAGTATAGAATAGACATTGTTCAGCAACTATTGCATTCTTTTGAATGGCTACACGGAGTCTCATAGATGTATCATATTTTGTTTAACCAGATGCTTGTTCTCACTTTCTGATTACTAAAAACAGGCTTTAGTGGGGGTAGAGAGGGAGAGTACCTACACACACTTGTGATTTTCCTTAGTACAGACTCCTGGAAATGGATTGTTGGACTGGAGGTGTGCTCTCAAAGTGGCTGCTACCACTCACACAGCAGAGAGGGCTCCTTTCCCCATGTTGTTAATGGGTGGGGTGTTGTTCAACTTGATGCCTCAAAAATGGTGGAGAACATGTTAGCTATTAATTTTTTTTAAAGATTTATTTATTTATTTATTTTTAGAGAGGGGAAGGGAAGGAGGAAGAGAGGGAGAGAAACATTAGTGTGTGGTTGTCTCTCACATGGCCCCCACTGGGGACCCAGACTGTAACCCAGGCATGTGCACTGACTGGGAATCAAAGCTGTGACCCTTTGGTTCCCAGGTCTGCACTCAATCCATTGAGCTATACCAGCCAGGCATTAGCTATTAATTTAATTGGCATTATTCTCTTTACTAGTGAGGCTGGCTTTTTTTATTTGTTTGATGTCCTTTTTTTAGCTTTTATTCTGTGAATTGTAATTTCTATTACTTTTTATTTTTCTGTTGCCTCATTTGTCTTTTTCTTACTGGATTTCAGGAAGCTGTATTTCTCACTTGTATTTATTTAAGATCTGCCCTTTTCCAGGAAGAGTTGGAGATGGCTCTTTTTCTAATAGAGAACTCTGTAGCAACCTCTTAGTGCCAGGTTAAAGTTGTGTTAAAACTCAAGACTGACTGTCCTTGTGAAGTGCCTTATTCATGTAGCTGTTCCAGCATATCACAGTAGTAAGCGCATTACAGGAGGCTTCCCCAAAATGATACTGTCTCTCAAAGGCAATTGCTTCATGTATTTTTTTTCCTTTGAGGAGTAAGGCTTTACTCTGGTCCTCCTGGTATGAAAGGTAGTATTTGTGAAACTGCACATCCATTTTGTTTACTCTGTTTAAGTCAACAGTCATATAGTTAACTCACCACTTCAGTTATTTTTTCCCTTTCCCTCAGTATCCCCCGAGAAACATCACCTTCTTTGGCCAATCTCCTTTTGGGTTTGCTTCAGAGAAACCAAAAAGATAGAATGGACTTTGGTAAGTAATATTTTCAGATTTCACATGCTTTCCAAATTTTATTTCTTTGTAGTCTAAAAAGACTAAAAAAAAGATTCTGTTGAGGCTTCAGAAGAAAATTACAGTTAATTTCACTTTTCTTTCTATCTCTCTTTTTTCTTTCACTTATTTTGTAAATACTTATTGAGTGCCTGTTATGTTTTAGGTATGGGGAGTAGAGTAGTAAACAAAATCCCTGTCCTCAAGATGCATACATTTTTGTGGGGAAGAGACACAAACAAATGATAAGTTCTAATTATGTGCTCTATTAGAAAGTGATAAATACTATGGAAAAAATAAAGAAGAAAAAGGAGGTGTGGGATTAAAATGTTAAATAAGCTAGTCAGTGAAGGCCTTTCTGAGAAAGTGACATTTGAGCAAAGGCTGATTGACATGTGAGAGCCGTTGAGCCATGCTGGTGTCTCTGGACAGAGCTTCTCAGCAGTATATCCAGTACAAATGCCCTGAGCTGGGGACATGTCATGTAAGCAGTTACACTTGGGTTTTTGCTTAAAGTGTGGTGGGGAGCCACTGAAAGGTTTTGAGCAGAGGACTAATATGAGATGACTGATGTTTTTGGAAAGCATCAGTCTAGTTGCTTGGTGAGAACAGATTGAGATGAGGGGCGGGAGGTCTGGGAGGAAGCTGGGAGACTAATCAGGAGACTGTTGCAGCACCACATGAGAGATGATGTAGCTTAGACTTCGGTAACAGCAATAGAGGTGGTAAGAAATTGTTGAATTCTGGATCTTTTTGGAGGCAGAGGCCACAACATCTCTAGATGAATTGGATGTGGGGTGTGAGACAAAAGACTCAAAGATGATTCTCAGGATTTTTGACCTGAGCAACTGGAAGGATGGAGTTGTCAGTTACTGAATGTGAAAGACTATGTGGATAGAGCAGGCTGTAGAGGCCAGATGAGTTTAGGTTGGACACCCTGAATTTAAGACGGTCATTTGACATCTACATATGATGTCAAAAGGTACCTGGATATCAGAGGAGAGGTTGAGGCTGGGGAAATATTTGGGGAAAGATCTATGAATAAGGAATGAAGGAAAAACAACTCAGAATCCTGGTATAAAAGTCCCTAACCTCAAAAATGGGGTTTAAGAAGCTAGCGAGGGGTACCTCCTTATATGGTGACCCTTGTGAACATGTGCTCTCTGTGTAAGAATTTTGGATTCCTTTTTTTAATCCCCACCCAGGGATATATTTATTGATTTTAGAGAGAGAGAAGACTTGGGGGGGGAGAGATTGGTTGCCTCCAGTATGCACTCTGACTGGGGATCAAACGTGCAACCTTTTGGTGTACAGGACTATGCTCCAACAAACTGAGCCACCCTGCCAGGGCTGAATTTCAGAACCTTAAGGTAGAAGTTCATATCATTGATTTAAACCTTCTCTTTTAATGTAAGCATTGAAGCTGAAAATTTCCCTCTAAGTAATTTATCACAATCTATTTTCAAACACCATTTCACTATTTCCTGTGTAATCAAAGAGCTTAGAACACTTAATATTGTAGTGATTATCCAATATTTGAAAGTTTTGAAAGAACATTTATCCTTGAAACTATTTGGGTCTCAGTTCCTCTTTGGTGAATAGGGGACATTTTGTTAACTTGTTCTTATCAATCTGATGTAAAAATAGAAGGACTTCAGAATGACAGACCAGAAAAACCATGTAACATGTTTAATGAAAATACTTATCAAATTAACTCTGATCTGCACATTTTTAGGAAAAAGAAAGTTTGATTTTTTCTGTAGCAATTAATATAATTATAGAAATTTACAAAAGTTTATTCCATAATTTTGGTCTGTTAATGGGTAATGTAGAAATCCACATAAGCTTCTGGGTAAGATAGATTGGGGTTTGAATTTGAGTACCGTGACCTGCTCGCTCTTTGACACTGGGAAGGAGCTGTGGCTGGTGTGTGCTATAGGTCCCATCTCTGTGGGAGGAGAAGGGTGCCTACAGACTTTGTGTGAGAATGGCACAGGAGCTGGTGCGCAGAGCACTTAGTTCACTGTCCTAGTCAATGTTCTCAGCAGGTGACAGCCTGGGTAGTTTCTGTATAAGGGTATATATATTTTCTTAAAAGTTTTACAGAATTGGAATTAACTTTAGTTCATGTTGTTGGTCAATATTTTTTTCTTTCAGAGGGGGAAATTAAATTGAGAGTTGCACTGTCACTATGAGAAATAGGGGTCATCAATGAAACAATATATTTGGTAATAATAGTTTTGAAATAAATTTATAAATTTTCCATGCTGTAGCAGTTTGGAAGGTGCTACATTTGGAAGGTGGTTATAGAGTCTTTGCATTCATCCATCTAGTTTTTTCATTTATATCTTTTCTTTTTCATCCCTATTATGTCCTCTGTAAAGATCAGCATAAAAAAATCTTACATATCAAACTAGAATTTATATTATGTATATTAATTTTTTAAAAAAGATAAGAAAACTCATGTTCTCTTCAAAATTCTCCACATTTCCATCCCTTAGCAAGTGTTGTGATTGATACATACTTTGAGGAACTTTGGGTATTTTGGTGAAACTCATGAGATCCTTTAGGGTGGAAAATAATTTAGTCTGAATCTGAGTTGTTTATTTCTGATTTTGTACATGTATTACCTAATAAACCTCCAAGGTGGTTTCATGCTTTTCTCCTTGCCTACCCTATTTAATATTATATAAGTTGGAGACTTAATGATAAACTAGGTTATCTATGTAGTGTTTAAAGAAATAATGAAATAACTTACACATACAGGAAAATAAAGAGAGTAAAACAATGAATTGTCATGTAGTACTCATCTACCTATTAATTTTCTTTAATTATCAGGCTTATTGTGTAGCTTTTATCCTTGGTGGATAGTGAAGAAATTAATAGTTTTTTGTTTTTTTTAAAATTTTATTTATTTATTTATCTTTAGCGGGGAAGGAGAGAGGGAAACATCAATGTATGGTTGCCTTTTTTTGTGCGCCCCCTGCTGGTAGTTAGCCTGCAAGGAACCGGCCTGCAACCCAGGCATGTGCCCTGACTGGGAATCGAACCGCGATCGTCTGGTTCGCAGGCCCTCGCTCAATCCACTGAGCTACGCCAGCCAGGGCCAATAGTTTTTTTTTAAAGATTTTATTTATTTATCTTAGAGGAGAAGGGAAAGAGAGAGAGAGAGAGAAATATCAATGTATGGTTGCCTCCCGTGCATCCCCCGCCAGGAACTGGGAACTGGCCTGCAACCCAGGCATGTGCCACGACTGGGAATCAAACCGTGATTGTGTGGTTCGCAGACCCGCGCTCAATCCACTGAGCTACACCAGCCAGGGCAAATTAATATATTTTTTAACATTTTATTTTAGATTGACTTAGAGGAAGGGAGAGAGAGAGAGAAACAATAATTTGTTGTTCCACTTATTTATGCATTCACTGGTTGATTCTTTTGGGTGCCCTGACTGGGGATCCAGGACATGCTCCAACCAACTGAGCTACCTGGCCAGGGCTAAAATAGTTTTTTCTTTGAAATAGTTTTTGAAACTAGCTAAAGGAATACTTCTCCTGTGGTAGAAGGCTAGAATTTATTGTACAAATCAGCTACCAGATGTCCTCTTAGGACAGTGAGCAGCTGAAGCTCAGAAATATGCCTGGGAAGGGCCTGGTTACACAATGCAGCACTCCCGGGGCTGTCTGCTTGAGTGTGTGCACACCAGAGGGCACAGCTGCTCCAGGGGCCTCCAGTGTGTTATGCTAGGAGTGATGTTTTGAGAATTCACAATTACTATTTAAAACTTTTCATTGATTAAGAATTCCTTATAATATGAATGTTTTGACTTAGAAAAATAATATGCTTTTACATTTAAAGGAATTGGAGGCAACATAAATAAGTTAATAATTATTTATGCTCTCAAAGACATTATGTTGACTACATTGACAAGATTAACCTATTTGCTAGTTAACATTATTGTAAAGGTTGCATTCTTATTTTTCATTACAGAAACATTTTTCAGCCATCCTTTTCTTGAGCAAGTTCCAATAAAAAAATGTGAGTACCCACTTTTTGTGTTCTTACTAAAGAGCGATTGCAAACTTAAGGAAAAATTAGTATTTTGTATTATATAACTAATTTTTTATTGTGTTTCTCAAGATTTTATTGACCTTTTTTAAAAAAATACCTGTAGTTAGTTGTGTTTTGGTTTTTCTTCCAAATCCAAGTTGAAATAGTTTTCAGTAATTGCTGCATTTAATAAGTAGGTGAATGTGAATTTTTGGTCAACACAAAAATGCAGTAATGTTGACAGGTTTTTCTATTAGATAAGTCATGTACTTGAACTACAAAGTGGTATTTTTCTTTTGTTTCTTCTCAAAGCCTGCCCGGTGCCAGTGCCTGTGTATGCTGGCTTCATCCCTGGAAGTGCCTGTGGCAGCTCTCCCTCCTGTCGTTTTGCCTCTCCACCAGTAAGTTCTGGTTTTATTAAAGATGACCTGAGAGTTTGAGCTTTTGTGTCTGTTCACAAATGGAGCCTGTAAATGCATTGTGGGTATTCTTTTTATACATGGCGTTTATTAGTACAACTAAGGCTCAGGTCAGGTGGACCTGGATTTTGACCTATTCACTTATGTAGGTATATAAGCATCAGCAAGAAATTTTACCTTTTGGGGCCGTTTTTCTCTGAACAGTGAGTATGCTACTTTCACTTTTGCATGCCTTGAATGATACTTGTAAACAAAGAGTAGCTCTTACTTAAATATGGATAGGTAATTAATGCATCTTATTTTATCTGAATATCATAAACAGTTTGGATATTTATTACACATAGAATTTCCAATGGTGGAGGCATGACCCATGAGTTAGATTTCACTGACTTAGATTCCCTTAGCTGTGATTACTGGCCCTGAAAGGTTGTTGTACTCTAGCCTCTTTCTCCTGCCGAGGTTCCCAAGCTGTTTCCTCCATGGCTGTCTTCCTTCCAGTCCAAATGCTTCTTCCTGATCCTGAGAACTTCTGGTTGTTTCTGGTCACTACTTCTTCCTCCTCTCTGCTCCAGGGTCCTACTTTACCCTCTTCTGTACTTTTCTAGACTGACCCTCCCTCAGATCTGTGTTGTAGCCTGGTAGTGTTGTGACTTTGAGGCTTTCCTACAGGCTGAAGGTCCAAGGACTCCTGTGTCAGCTCTTGTGTTTCTCAGATTAGCCTGGCAACAGGAATTTCATCAACTGTTGGCAGAAGGGTGGGGGAGCTGTAGAGGAAGTGATTGTATAATTAGCTGGTTGAGGCCACTCAGGTTTCATACTATGGGGCTTGGAAGCCTCCACAGCCCTTGCCATGTTAACTAGGACAAGTGATTTAATCTCTGAGCCTGTTTCTTATGTAAAGTGAGTATAATTTATAACTCCAGGAGTTTTTAAAAGGATAAATGAGCAAAAAGTCCTTATTACAATGCTTGACACACAATAAATACTTGGGAAGTGGCAACTGCTATTTGTTTTCCAGGGAAACCTGAGAGTCCTCAGCTAACGCACATGCTAATCAGCCCTTTACAAACAGAAGAGTCTTAAAACTGGGAAAAACCAAAACAAAATAAAAAACCAAAACCTTTTTGCACAACCTACAGACTCAAGCCAATAGAAAAAAACAGATGGACTAATAAGACTTACATTATAGTTCCATGAGTTTAAGGAACTGAAAACACTGGATTTGGAGTGATTGGGATACATGTAGAGGAAGTGTATTGATAAGGAAAGACTCTAGACTTTATTCAGAGCCGGGCACAGCTAGCTGCTGAACCTGCTCACTCTGTGACTTTGGGCAAGTCCAGTCCAGAGCTAAGCCATGGCCCTCATCAGTAAGGCAGACCTCATAACCTTTGCTTAAAGGGCAGTATGTGGTTATATGTGCAAGGTACCTAGCCATAGTGAGTACTTGATAAGCTGTAGCCATTGTTAGCAATATCTTGTATATTTGATACAATATAATACATAATATGAAAGCAAAGCTTGTGTTAGAAAAAGGAAGAACCAGAAGACTGTGTGGGAGAGGTGTTGGAGAGCAGGAATAAAGGCACAGCAGGATGGCTGAACAACCAAGGGATGAGGAAGAGAGAGGCCAGTGGGTGGGATACTGAGTTTGAAATTGCTCTGACTGGGGAGAGCATGGTGGTGTTCTTTGCTGGCTAGGCAGCACTGAGGAGAGCAGAGCAGGAGCCAGGCTGGGGGCTGCTGAGGAAGAGCAGGAAGGAGTGCTGACCAGAGGAGCCAGGAAGCCTATTCAGGAGGGAGGGAGGAGACAGATGCAGGAGGGAGTGAGAAGGCAGATTTAGATGCTAGAAATGTTAGTGGGAAATCATTTTTTGAAGGCCTTTATTAAAAGCTCATGCTTAAAGTGAAAATAAAAAGGAAATCTGGGGAATAAAAGGAAAGGGAGAATATATCTGTATAATTTCCAATTAGTGAGTTTAGAAAATGGGAGTTTGATAGACTCTTAATATAATCTGCCAAAAGTAAGATGATTTCATACCTGCATCTCTTACTAGGGCTGAAGTAGACTCACTCACTAAGGGTTAATACATACAGGTGTGCACATATAACAGTCTTTCTTTTTAAATACTCTTCACACAAATATCCAGCTGGGTTTTTTTTCTCACAAAAATCTTCGAAAGAGAAAAACAAAAAAACAAAAACCCCCACAGCCTTAAAAAAACAAAATAAAATCTATAAATCCAAATCACTTTTTTACTCGCGCTACTGGTTATCAGTTAAATACTATTTAGATAATATCTCTTCAATATCTATTTATTGGTCTCATATCATTTATTAAATGCCTGCTTTGTGCGAGATTCTGGTTGATGCTAATGAGTGCTATACCAGGTCCCTTATATTAAAGAGTTTTTAACTGTGTGAAGAAGAGGTAGGTAAACCAGTAACTATTAGAAGCGTATATGTGTATTTTTACTGAATGTGGGAATGTGGATGAGGGGCATGGCATCAGACCGAGAACTAAGGAAGGCTGTTTGGAGAGGGCATGGAGCTGAGGTGGAAGGAGGAGCCAGCCCAATGAACTAGTGAAAGAGCAGCACTGCGAGCAGGGCAGTCTTCATTCAAGAGGCCACGGCAACTTGACCCACTACAGGAGTGCTGCAGCCTTCCACACCGCTGAAGTTTAAAGTTGTTAGAATTAAGTGAAATTTAAAATTCAGTTTCTTAGTCACACTAGCCACTTTTCAAGTGCTCAGTAGTCGTATTTAGCTAGTGGCTGCCGTGCTGGACAGGTACAGAGCTCTGACATTATTGCGGGAGGTCCTTGTGGACAAGAGTTCGGTCTGGTGGATGGAAGGAGCATGGTGAGGGGAAAATAAGCTCTGGCTGGGTGGCTCAATGGATTGACCGCCAGCCTGCACAGGTCTGGATTGTGGCGGGGTCCTGGTTGAGGGTGTGCGAGAGGCAATAGATTGTTGTTTCTCTCCCTCTCTTCTTCTCTCCCTTCCCCTCTCTCTAAAAGTAAATAAATAAAATCTTAAAAAAAGAAAAAGTTACAAAGGAAAGGAGAAGCTTAATCTTGAAAGAATTTGGGTGTTGAATAAAAGAGTTCAAATTTTATCCTAAAGCTGTGTTATTTGAATGATTTTAAGCAGAGGCATGATATGATGCACTGTGTGTTTTAGCTGGCTTCTTCCAAAAGCAGGGTGGAAAAGTAGATTGGGTGGAAGAGTAGACCCCAGTGGAGGGGTCTCTCCCAGAGGAAAGAGGACAACCCAAAACAGTTGCAGCTGTTTGTGTATGTGTGTTTATGTGTTTTAAAAATGAAGGCAGACCTAAGGCAGCAGTGGGAAGAGGAGAAGGGAGTGGGAAGCAGGTGAGAGAATGGTAAAGAGTTTGCAGAGCTTGGGGATTGCTTGAACTTGGGACAAAAGGAAGAGGGAGACCCTGAAGGCACTAGTGAGGGAGAATGGGGAGCAAGGCCTTGGAGCATAAAGGGGACAAGTTAACACTGTGTGGGCCAGGCCCAGAGGCCAGACCTCTTCTGAGAGGGTTTGGGCTGCAGAAGCATCATCACGTAAGTGGTAGTTGAAGGGAGGGTGAGAGTGGTCTCTGAGGTGAGTGTACAAAATGTGAGGAACAGAGGGCCAGGGTGGGTTCCTCTGTTCCCAGAGGAAACAGAAGAACAGTTTCTTGGGTGATTCTGTACTCTTGTCCTCCCCTTTAAGGGTCAGATTGAGTAGCAGGCACCCACAAAAGAGAAGTAGGAGGAAAACCAAGAGAGCAGGGTCACTGAAGGAAGAGGGAGTGTCAAGAAAAGAATGGTCCACAGGTCAGCTGCAGCAGAGAATTCAAGGAATTTAAGGAACAGAGGAAGCATCCACAGGACTTGGCAATGTGAGTCACTGGTAATCTTAGTAAAGGCAGTTCTACTGGAGTTTCGAAGGCAAGAAGTGGGTTAGGGTTGGTTAAGGGATACATGAAAAGTGAGGAAGTTGAGTTGGTAAAGATTGGTAATTTCAAGAAACATTGTTAAGAGACGGTGGTAATTGAGAGGACTGCAGGGATTCAAGACGTGAGAAAATGAAACATGTTTGTGTGACAGAGGGAAAAAGAACGGGGGGAGGGTGAGAGTATCAAGAGGGAGGGAATTTGATCTAGGTCCTTGAAGAGGTGGGGAGAATGGATTTAGATCACAGGTGGAGAGATTAGCTTTGGGTGAGAGAGAAGCCTCTCTTTCACCAAGATGTTTGTGGACACAGATGATTTTATAAATAGCAGAGGAAGAAATTCAGAGAGTTTCTGCCTAAACCACTGCAAAGAAGTTATGGACATACTTGGAATCGCATCTCAACTTGACTGCTTTTTAGTTGTGTGATCTTGGGCAAATCCAGATCTTCCAAGTTGTGTTTATTTAAAACTAAAATGGATTTCATAATGGCACCAAAGTTAGGTGATACCGGGAGATGTTCGTCCTTCCACCTTTCCTTCCTTGAGGCATGAATTCTCTTTAAAAGTAATGAGATTTTGTGTCTATGTATGTCTCTCTCTCTCTCACACACACACACACACACACACACACACACACAGTGATAAGGAGATTTCAGACAGATTTCACTTCACAGTGACATTCCGAGAAGCACCAGCAATGAACTGGGTGTTT
This sequence comes from Sturnira hondurensis, assembly GCF_014824575.4. Taxonomy (NCBI): domain Eukaryota; kingdom Metazoa; phylum Chordata; class Mammalia; order Chiroptera; family Phyllostomidae; genus Sturnira; species Sturnira hondurensis. The sequence goes on from NW_028093301.1 coordinate 288,619, forward strand.
AAAACTTGGGTTTAAAGAGCATTATGTAGACTTCCGCCAAGATGGAGGCATAGGTGGAAACACTGTGCCTTCTCCCACAACCAAGTTTGGATACAACAAAAGTTTTGGAGAACTAACACACACCCAGAGGCCAGAAAAACCGAATTATACGGAAGTCCGACAGCTACGAACCGTTCAACGAGGACGGTAAGAGGTGGAGCCAGCAGCGGAGCTGGGTCAGGCAGGGCAGACCTAGGAGCGCAGGCAGCCCAGAACTAGTCAGGGTGCGGAACAGACTGACCAAGGTTGCACATTCGCGTGCAGTGAGACGGACCACACAGGCCCCAGGGGGCAAACCCAGTGGTGGAGGGCTGACAGCGGTGGCACACTCGCGTGCCGAGGAGCGGGGCGCGTGGCCCTGGTGACGGTGGTGGCTGCGGTGCTGGTGGGGGTCGCAGCGGCGGTGGGCGCCGGAGGGAAGCCATTGTCCCTCTTTGACCCCGCCCCCACGTACAACGTCACAACCCAGCGACTGAGTTGCCCTGCTCTGGTGAAAACCTAGGGCTCTGTTCCTGCTACTTAACAGGCACAAACAGCCCAAAGGATGGCTCAAGAAGAACTCAAAGCCCCAGAGCCGATAACTCTAAGCGACCAACAGATTGCCAGCCTCTCAGAAGCCCAATTTAAAACACTATTTATCAGGATGCTCACAGAATTGGTAGAGTTCAGTCACAAATTGGAGGAACATATGAAGGCTAAACTAATTGAAATGAAGGGAGATATCCAGGAAACCAATAGCGATGGAAAGGAAACTGGGACTCAAATCAATGGAATGGACCAGAAGGAAGAACGAAACATCCGACCAGAAAGGAATGAAGAAATGAGAATTCAAAAAAATGAGGAGAGGCTTAGGAACCTCCAGGACATCTTTAAACGTTCCAACATCCGAATTATAGGGGTACCAGAAGGGGGAAAGAAACAGCCACGAGTGGAAAACGTATTTGAACAAATAATAAAGGAGAACTTCCCCAGTCTGGCAAAGGAAATAGACTTCCAGGAAATCCAGGAAGCTCAGAGAGTGCCAAAGAAGTTGGACCCAAGAAGGAACACACCAAGGCACATCATAATTACATTAGCCAAGACCAAAATGAAGGAGAGAATCCTAGAAGCAGCAAGGGATAAGGGGACAGTCACCTACAAAGGAGTACCCATCAGACTGTCAGCGGATTTCTCAAAAGAGACCTTACAGGCAAGAAGGGGCTGGAAAGAAGTATTCCAAGTCATGAAATCCAAAGACCTACAGCCAAGATTGCTTTATCCAGCAAAACTTTCATTTAGAATGGAAGGACAGATAAAGTGCTTCTCAGATAAGGTCAAGTTCAAGGAGTTCATCATCACCAAGCCCTTATTATATGAAATGCTAAAGGGACTTATATAAGAAAGAGATGATGAAAAATATTAACAGTGAAAGGACAGCAAACTCACAGTTATTAACAACCACACCTAAAACAAAAGCAAACCAAGAGGACACAGCTAGATCAGGAGTGGAACCATAGAAATGAAGAACACATGGAGGGTTAGAAACAGGGGGGTGGGAGGAGGAGAAGAGGGGAGAAGGCACAGAAAATAGCATAGATGGTAGGTAGAAAATAGATAGGGGGGAGGGTGAGAATAGTGGGGGAAATATAGAACCTAAAGAACTTGAGACACGTGGTTATAAACTAAGGGGGGGAGAATGGTGGGGGAGGGAGTGTGCGGGTGGAGGGGAATGAAGGTGGGGAATAGAACAACTGTAATGGTATAATCAATAAAATATATTAAAAAAATAAAGAGCATTATGTAGTATTTTTTCTTTTGCTAAATAGAAACAAGGGTTAAACTTAATGGGGATTTGACACAATACACAGTAAGTTATGAAGTTCATTGTTTAGAAAATCATTGTATAATCAAATTAACACATTCAATTAACGTTGTCACTAGAGTCCTTGAACTAGACAAATTCTAAAAGATAAATAGCTAGTTATGCCTAAGTATTTGTTTAAATATATTTATGCTTTTCTTCCCTTTCTGTCCTATCTCCCACAGACTAACTCCTCCTTGTAACAAAAGAAAAATAAAAGAACTATACCCACTTCTTTCATGTTTTCCGAATCTTCCTTTTTGTGAATGTAAATAAATCTCTAGGCTTAAGTGTAGTTATCCTTATTGATTTGTTTACTTTTTTACATAATATAGTCTCTTGCTTCCCTATTTATAATGTTTTCTTCATTGGAGATTTAAAACTTTGTGTGCTTGCAAGATGTCATTCAAGTCCCTGGACATTTAATTTTAGTCATTAAGGGAACGGTTACTAAGTATCTGCTTTGTGAGGCCACAAGCTGAAACTGGGGATGCTGGGGTGGGGCAAACTTACCTCAGAAGTTTTAAGAGAGGCCTACAGTTATTGTACATAAGATTGGTGGCATGATGTATTTTTAAGTACCACTTTTGGGGAATATTTTAAAAGTCTTAATGCAAAGAGATTCAAAACTGCTTTTCTAAGGGAAAGATTTCCAAAGAGATTTTTTGAAATTTTAGGTGGACTTGGAACTTTATGCCCACTTTTATGGGGGAAAAAAAAGAATTGTTTAGTCTAATGGCTATTCTGACTTGTACTTTCTTCTTAGGCCAGTTTTAATTTTATGTTGTTAATTTTAGTCCCTTTCAGATATGCAGCATATTCAGGAAGAAAACTTATCCTCCCCACCATTGGGTCCTCCCAACTACCTACAAGTGTCCAAAGACTCTGCCAGTACTAGTAGCAAGAACTCCTCTTGTGACACGGATGACTTTGTTTTGGTTCCACACAACATCTCGGCAGACCATTCATGTGAGAATCTTTTCTGCTTGTACACATTCTGTTTCTTAATTTACTAGACTAGCAATTTTTTAATCTTTATTTCACACTTGCTTGGGTAGGGTGTTTTCAAATGGGCATTTTATTTAGTTGTTTGAATTCCTGATATTATATACCTACCTTTCTAAAATCTGCTCCATCATCTTCCATAACACAATAACTTTGGATTCTAAATGTAGATGAAACCTTTGTAGGAAATGATCTCAAACTCTGTGTGTATCTAAAGAAATAGAGAAGCCAGCAGAATAAGATAAATCAAATTAAATTTCAGGAAAGAAATGAAAGGAGGAGACCTCTTTTGGAAAAAAAACCCTAAGAGTAAAAGGAGCCTTAAAACAATCTGGATGTCTTTCAGAAAATAATGGCGTAAATTTAGGAATGAATGTCATAAATATATAGGAAGAATTTTTGCAGAGGGAGATGAATCTGTTACAGAACCCCAGCCTGTGCTGTTGTGGAACAGCTGTGGGATTTGACTGTCCACTGCCAAGAGGCAAGACTCCCAGTGCAAGAGTTTGGTTAAAAAAGGAAAGGGGTTAAAGGTTATACTGATTTAAAATAATGGCAGATTTCTGCTGTTAAGTCCTGCTGCCTGCCAAACCAGGCCAGCTTCAGAATTCACCACTTAGAGGTACTGTCTTTCAGAATAGCAGCAGTCTGCAGCTTAGCATTCCCAGTCACACACAGTTCAGCTCCAAGCATCTCTCATGAATCTGGGTGGCCAGGCAGGTGCCCACAGCTCCATTGGCTCTGCTGCCATCTTCTCCAGGCAGATTTCCAGGCCAACACATGTCAGACTCAAGTGATTTTCTCTCACTGAAGACTTCATGGCGTGTGTGCATGCGCTCTCTCTCTCTCTCTCCTGCTCTCTCTCTTTCTCTCTCCCTCCCTCCCTCTCTCTCCCCGTCCCTCTCTCCCCCCTTTCTGCCTGCCTGCCCCTCTCTCTCTCTCATTAGCCCACCCTGATTTAAATGCTCAGCCTGAAACTTCCTTTGTGACCTCATATCCAGCCCTTCCCATGGCGTGCCAGCCTCTGCCATTTTTGCCAGTTCCCCAGTGTCTTTTATCCTCTTTTGGCTGTCATCTTCAGTCAGCACAAAAGTCCCTGGTGATCCAGGGTGGGCATCTTGCCCCTCACCCCGCCCCCCGCCCCAAGGAGCACTCTTCCCTTCAGGAAGGCATGGCTGTTAACTTGTTGTTGTTGTGCAGTGTATCTTAAACACTGTACCCTCTGTNCTGTACCCCCTGTGCTCCCCCCCCCCCCCCCCCCCCGCGTCTTACCTGAAAACAGGATTGTAGGGGCTGTTCTATTTTCATGGGACTCATGCTCTGTATTCCATTACAAATCCAAGTTGACTAAATGGTATATGCCTATTTATATTGTCTATTTCTTCATGTGTGAGTTTTGGCAAATTGTATATTTCACAGAACTGGTCCTTTTCATCTAGGTTATCAAATTTGTGGGCATGGAGTTGTTCCTAATAGTTCTTTTATTATCTCTTTTCCTCCTCTCCCTAGTATCTATCTTTTTAATTTCAGTGGGATCTGTAGTCATGTCCCCTCTTTCATTGCTAATACTACAATTTGTGTCCTTTCTGTTTTTTTCTTAGTTAGCTTGGTTAGAAGTTTATGGATTTTCTCAATCTTCTCAAAGAAACAACTTTTCATTTTATTGATTTTCTGTTTTCAGTTTCATTGATTTCTGCCCTAATTAGTATTATTTCTTTTATTCCACTTACTTTAGATTTAACTTGCTCTTCTTTTTCTAGTTTCCTAAGGTGGAAACTTAGATTATTGAGTTTTGATCTTTTTTGTTTTCTAATATGTGCAATTCAATGCTATAAATTTCTTTTCAAGCACTGCTTTCACTACTTCCCCAAAATTTTGATAAGTTGTGTTTTCATTTTCATTTACTTCGAAATATTTTTACATCTCCCCTGATGTGGGGGCAACTTTCTCCCAAGTCCCCCCAGTGGCCATGGATAAGAGTGAATATGGCCGATACATGATGTGAACTGCTTAGGGAGGAGGGGTGGCCATTTTCACTGTTGGGAAAAGGCCATGGGCTGGTGGCCAGTTTCTCAGGGGAAAAAGGCCAGCAGTGGCCAGTTTCTTCGAGGAGAAAAAGGCCTCGAGCCCCTGCCTCCAGGGCTTTTATTGGGTTGGGGGGAGGGAAGTGAGAGTCCATTGCTCTTTGTTGCAGCCCCCTGAGTCCTTCCATGAAGGCCTCCCAAGTGAACCAGTCTGGCTTAGGTTGCCCCCCGCTGCGAGGGGTCTTACCCAGCATTGACTTCCAACCAAGCTTTGGGGGCAGGGAGAGGGAACTGAGGCAGCATTTGCTACCAGAGACAAGCTTTGTCTCCTGTGGCTGGCACTCCAAAGGTGGTCCCTCGTCCTTAGCCACAAGGGGCCAAGATACATTTCCTAAAACCAGGCAGAGCGGTCTACAACACCCTGAAGTTTGTTCTTTGACCCGTGAATTATTTAGAAGTGTGTTTAATCTCTGCATATTTTAGGATTCTACAGTTGTCTTTCTGTTACTGATTTCCGGTATCATTCCATGGTTGTCTGAGAGCAGGCATTGCATGATTTTTATTCTTTTAAATTTGTTTAGGTGTGTTTTATGGTCCAGTCTAGTCTTTCTTGGTCAGTGTTCCAGGGGGGTTTGAAAAAAAATGTACATTCTATTGCTGTTGGATGCAGTAGTCTACCAGTCAGTGCTGAGGTGATTGATGGTGTTATGGAGTTCAATGCTGTCCTAACTGATTTGCTGTCTACTGGATCTGTCAGTTTCTGAGGGAAGGTTGTTCAAGTCTCCAACTATAATAGTGGATTCATCTATTTCTCCTTGCATCTATCAGTTTTTGTCTTACATGGGTTGACTCTGTTGTTACAAGAGTACATATCAAGAATTACATCTGCTTGGAGAATTTATATTTATGTAAATATGATTTTATTATTATGTAATGTTCTTTATCTCTGATAATTTTTCTTAGTTTAAAGTCTGCTCTGTCTAAAATTAATATAGTTACTTCTTTCTTTTGATTAATGTTAGCATGATTTATTTTTTCTATCCATTTACTTTATTTATTTTTTAATCCTCACCAAGGATATATTGATTTTAGATAGGAAAAGAAAGAGAGAAAGAGGGAGAGAGAGAAACATTGGTTGGTTGTGCTCTGACTGGGGATTGAACTTGAAACCTAGGTATGTGCCCTGACTGGGGATTGAACCTGCGACCTTTTGGTGTATGGGGCGACACTACTGCCAAATGAGCCACCCATCCAGGGCCTCTGTCCGTTTACTTTTAATCTATATATGTCTTTATGTTTTAATGTGAGTTTTTGTATGTTTTGATATACTCTTAAATCTCTCTTAACTGGTGCATTTAGACCATTGAGATTAAAAGTGATTATTGATATAGTTAGATTAATGTCTACCATATTTGTTACTTTTTCTTTTTGTTGTCCCTGTCCTTTTATTTCTGTTGTTGCCTTCCATTCTTATTTTGTTTTGTTTTATGATTTTATTTTATTTCTTTTAGCACATCAATTATACTTAGAAAAAATATACATAATAATAATTCAAGCCCACTGTCAAATAACACTATACCACTTCATGGGTAGTGGGAATTCACTGTATAATAACAAAATAATCCTCCTTCTTTCCTCCTGTCCCTTGTATCATTGTGGTCATTCATTTTGCTTGTATAAGCATTCGTAAACCTATACACACACACACACACATATAAAATGTATACAAGGATACGCAACTGAATATATGACATTGTGGCTATTACCATTTTGAACAAACTGATACCTGTTAGATCATGTAAAAATAAAAAAATTAATTTTTTAAAAAAATTTCATTTCTTTATTTTCAGAGAGAGGGGAAGGGAGAAAGAGAGGGAGAGAAACAGCCATGTGTACTTACCTCTTACATGCCCTCTACTGGGGACCTGGCCCACAACTCAGGCATGTGCCCTGACTGGGAATGGAACCAGTGACCCTCTGATTCACAGACTGGCACTTAAGCCAGTCACACCAGCCAGGGCCAAAAAATTTAAGTTTTTATTTTACCTTCACTTATTCTTTCTTTGGTGTTCTTCTCTTTTTGTAGATCAAATTTTCTGACATATTATTTTCCTTCTTTCTAAAGAACTTTTAACATTTTTTGCAAGGCAGATCTTTCCCTCAATTTTTATTTGTCTGAGAGAGTCTTTGTTATTTTCCTTCACTTTTGAAGAATAATTTTTAGGGTGCAGAATTTAAGCTGGTGATTTGTTTCCCTCAGGCCTTTAAATATTTCACTCTACTCTCTTCTTGCTTGAATCAGTGTAAGAAACATTCAAACCTGGTAGAGTTTTTGTGAGTTTATTTTGAGACAGACTGACACCTGCAAGGAAGCAAAATCTCAGTGGATTGAGAAAATGCTCTGGGAAATGACCTTATTTTATACATTATAATCAAAAGAGTAGACATAAGGGGGGGCTACATGAAATCCTTTGGATAGATTGGAAGGTGGAGAAAGCAAAGGTTGGGGGGAACCTCTGGGATTGGATAAAAAGATAAAACAGAAGACACATACTTCCTTTACATAGTTAACAGTCAACAATTAATAACAGTAGCAATAAAGGGATTTGTGGTCCCTGCTCTAGTATGGTGGTTGTGCCCCAGAGGTTTGGAAAAAAGGATGTTATCTAACATTCCAAAGGTCTGTGTTATCATAGATGCAAAAAGATAACAGATAGGCTTATTAAGGTAAAGATTGACTTTTGTCATGGAAGCTTCTAGCTTTTGACATGACTGCCTGCTATGATCTGCTTTTAGTTAATAATTATGAATTACAGACCATCCTGTGTGGTTACTTTAGGTTTCTTCTTTCTAAGGCTGTCATGCAGGCCTCCGCTGAGCTTGTCAGGTTTCCTATGTGGCCCCTTTTTGTCCACACTGAGCAGAGGTAAATGAAATTTTTATCTTTGTTCTTTTATAGGTGTAGTGTTCTTTCCCACCTAGTATCTTGCAGGAATTTTTCATTTTTGATTTTCTGTAATGTGAACCTGTTATGCTTAGGGGTACAGTCATGTACCACATTGTGATGTTTTTAGGTCAGTGAAAGGCCACATATACAAAGGTGGGCCCATTAGATTGTAATGGATCTGAAAAATTTCTGTTACCTAGAGGTGTCTTAGCTTTATAACATCTTAGAGCAACACATTAAACAAATACTATTGTGTTATAATTGTTTAGCAGGGGTGCCCAATCTTTTGGCATCTCTGGGCCACAGTGGAAGAGGAGTTGCTGTCTTCAGCCACACATTAAATACACAAACACTAATGAAAACTAATGAGCAAAAAAAAGGTTTTAAGTAAATTTATGATTTTGTGTTGGGCTGCATTCATAGCCAACCTGGGTCGCATGCATCTTGTGGGCCTCAGGTTGCACACGCCTGGTACAGTATTCAATACAGTAATATGCTGTACTGATTTGTTCTTAGGTACTGTGGGGAAACAACTTGTCACTTCCAAATATGTCTCTTTGCTGTAAGAATTATTTTAGGCTGGTTAATTTTAAGAAATAGTAGACTTAGGAAAAGCTCTGCAAACTAATAGAAGTTACCCTTTATGAAAGATATTACTTTTGTCAAGGAGGTGCCTGTTGTAAGGGTGTTAGGAAGAGGGCGTTACCTTATCTCTAGAAACTCTTAGCAATGCAGAAGACAAAGGACTTAAATATGCACAACAACCTTATGTTTTTGACTTTGCTTTTCCTGATAACCTTTGATAACTTACTCCCCCTGCCCATTTTTCTTTTGTCTTCGGCAGAAGATGGTAGTTAAGGTGGTGGCTTCAGCCATTTTGGCGAGTTATTCAGTTTTCCTGGGTCTCTTCTGTGTATACAGGAGTATATGTGTTATTAAACTTTAGTTTGCTTTCCTCCTGTTGATCTGTCTTTTATTATGGGGATGTCTCAGCCAAGAATCCAGAGGGCTGGAGGGAAAATTATTTTTCTTCTTCTGCAGAGTATTTGGATATAGCCTTTGGATATAGCCTTGGTGGGTAGTGGGCTACACCATTTAGATTTTGTAACTGCACTCTGTGATGATCCCATAATGAAGAAATGGCCTAATGATGTGTTTGTCAGAATTGCTAAGTGATGCATGACTGTAGCTGCATGAGGCCTTTATCCACTTTGTGTTCTCTGAGCTTTTGGATCTGTGACTTGGTGTCTGACATTATTTGTTGTCTCAGATATTTGCTTCTGTTCCTTTCTTTCTCTTCCTTTTGTTAATCTTGTTACATATGTTATACCTTTTGTACTTGTCTCACAGACTTTGGATATTCTGTTTTTTAAAGACTTTGTTTTCTTTATTTTTTGGTTTATGAGGATTCTGTTAATATATTGTCTAGCTCAGAGATTCTTTCATTAGCTATGTCCAGTCTCCTAATAAGCTTATCAAAGGCATTCTTCATTTCTGTTACAGAGTTTTGTTTGTTTTTATATCTCACCTTTATAGTTTTTTTTAGGATTTCCATTTGTCTGCTTGTATTGCCCATCTGTTCTTGCATACTGTCTACTCTTTCCATTAAAGCCCTTAGCATGTTAATCACAGTTGTTTTAAATTCCTGGTCTGATAACTTTAACATCCCTGCCATGTTTGGTTCTGATGCTTTCTCTGTTTCTTCAAAGCATTTTGCTTTTTGTGATTCCTAGTAATTTTTTCTTGATACCTATACATGCTGCATCAGGTGAAAGGAACTGCTGTAAATAGGCCTTTAGAAGTCTTGGGGAGGGGTGGCGGAGGGGCAGCGCTCTGTAGGCCTGTGAACTGCTCTGAGTCTTTGAGTGAGCCTCTAGTCTTAAAACTTCACAGTGTTTTCCAGTTTCTCCTGAGTTAGGTGGGACAGGGTGGGCTATGGGGGCTGGAGTTGGGTATTTTCCTTCCCCCAGGTCAGTTAGGCTCTGACCTTAACGTGAGCAGATTAATAGTTTGGCCTTGTTAAGATCAGAATGCTCTGACAGACTTAAAAATGTTTTCATTTCCCTCTCCCTGCTGGAAGCAGGTAGGGATTTTTCTCCCATATTTACTCTGGGAATCTGATTGAGCTCCTGGAGGTATATCTGACAGTGTCATGCCCCCCATTTTGACTGGGTCCTCCTGGAGTTTGTAACTCTTAGACTTGTATGCACAGGGCCTCCTGTGTAGATTGTTGATTTTCTCTCTTGAAATGCCTGGCTCTTGTGTCCTGGCTCTGATTTCCATGGAGGTTCCTGCTTGGAATCTCTTCTTAGGTAAGCCAGAGCTCCTGTATCTGCCTGTCTATTTCTCCAATCTTGGGGCTTGGTTTGCTTGTGTCCTCCCCTCCTTTTTGGACCCAAGAAGAGTTGTTGATTTTTCAGTCTGTTCAGCTTTTTACATGTTAGGGTGGAATGGTGACTTTTAAGCTTCTGACTAGGAGCTCCTTAAGCTTCTTAAGAATCCATATAAGATATTTAAAACATCCATACAATTTAAAAATGATAATAGATATCTCAATACCTTCTCTGATTTTCTTATCTTTTTTTGACTGATTTTCTCTTTGTCTTACTGCTCTGCATTTTTAGGAAAATTTCCTTAATTTTTTCTTGTAACTATTCTGTTGAGTTTTTCATTCATGGTCTCATATTTTGAATTTTCATAAGCTCTTTTTTTCCCTCTGAATAGTACACTATTTTACTTCAGGGTGTACTATTTTATTTTATCTCTGAGGTCATTAATTATATATATATTAACTTTTCCTTAAAAAATGTGTTAGTTCTTTCCCTCAGTAGTTTGTTTTGGAGTCTGGTTTTCATATTAATTCTTCCCTTGAATATTTGGTGATTGTTGTATGCTTATAATCAAGAATGGACAAGTGAAATGTTTGAAGGCTCTGTATGTAGTGGATCTTATGAATAGCAAGCCTCTATACTGACTTGGCTGTCATTGCCTTGGACTGCTTCCTTTTGGAAGGAAGATCCCCTTCCTAGGGGATTTCTTAGATCCTCTAGAGGAGTCTTAGCCAGTCTTCTGCCTAAAGAATATATACCTGATAGCATGTGGGGGAGCCAAACAAGGCAAGAAGGCTGGAGATCTCAGTAGCCCAATGTGTAGAATTTCACTTACCACTGCTGTTTCCCCCATTTCTCATGATGTGCTGCTGCCTGGTGGGCTGCAGGTCAGAGAACCCTGTGTTTTATTTTGTCCCAAGTAAAGACATCCAGGCTTTTTCTGTATATAAATTGATACTTCTGGATTTTCCTTCTGCTGGCTAAGGATTATATTTTCTTGGGTCTTCTAGGTGAAATACCACTTATATCAACCTTTTAGCTTCCAAATTTTTGTGGCTGTTAACTTTTCTGTTCTTTTTGCCTTTGTGAATTTAGACTCTTCTTTCCTCTCTCAGTTTCAGAATAACAATATGATATGAAAATAACAATATGATTACTAAAAAAATATTTAAAACATTTCGTGGGTCTTTTCATCCTTAGGATAATCTCATTAGGAATGTCTTGTTAAATTACTGGGTTTAAAGTCTCTTGAAATAAGTCATTTTGGTGGCTGTGCTATCTTTGCTTCATTTTACTTTTGATTTCTAGGGATGGTTCTCTTTTAATTTAATTTTGTTTCATAATTATGCATAGTTTCAAATTCAAAGCTACAAAATGAAGTTAGTGAAATCTAGCTATTGTCCCTGTCCCATCTACCTAGTTCCCTCTGTCACCCTGTAAGTAACTGTGGTCTATAGAATAGAGGCTTTCTTGCCACCTGTCCTTTGCCTTCTTGTTCTCATTTATTTTCCTCATCCCTCTCCATACCTCATGACATTATCACCTCCTTTCACTGCTAGACTATAAGCTTCAGAATAGGTACAAAATAGGTACACTTCTTAGTGCCCATTTAGGGCCACTTAGAGGGATATTTGTGATTTTTTTTCATTTTTGAGCATAGGTTAGCAGAATAGTTTATTTTTTAAAATTTATATTATTTGCTCAACACTGTAGTTTCACCTCAACCCATATTAATTATACCTTTAGTGCCATTTTAAAATCACATGAGCAATGTGATATGGTAGATATGACAGAAACAAGGAATCAGGGGCCCCTGCCCTCTGAGCTGTGCTCTTTTCCCATAAGTGGGCGACTGAGGAGTAGATGACCTATGGCAGGTGCTCCTGTGTCTAGAGGCCCCAGCTGTCACGATGTCTTGTTCAACAACCCATGCGAGACCCAAGGGAGTGTACTGCAGCAGGAGGAGGTGCTCCAGCCTTAGAGGGGACTGTACTGTGTTTACAGTCAGTTGTGCTAGATTGTGTCATATGTTCCTAAAAATCACTACAACCCTGCTAAATTGTTCACTAAAAACATACAGTTTATGGCCAAATTGGGATTGGGGGTACAATACTCAAAGCCCTTGTCAATAATGGGAATTAAAGGGAACACAATAAAACAGTAGCATTTTTTGCACATGTTAAATGGTGAAGAAATACATAAATCCTGAAATGAATGTGACATTTCACCTTGAAAAGACCTGATGTTTGTGTATAGAAGTGGGCATTAAGAGTGCTGTCTCCTGTGCATTCATTTGGGCATACTGTTGTTTGTCTGTCTGTTGTTCCTCATGGATGAAATTGCAGGTCAGCACATGGTTGTCCTCAGATTGTTCCCTAATGTCAACATAAGAAACATTCAAACCTGTAGAAAATTTTTGTGAGTTTATTTGAGGCAACTTGATGACAGTTGCTGGGAAGCAACATCTCAATGGATTGAGAATGGTAGTATTGCTCCTTACTATATACATGGCAATCAAAGGAGGAGGCCTAAGAGGGTTATATGAAATTCATTGGTGGTGCACTAGGGAGGTGGAAGAAAGCCTCCCTAGTGGGGAAACCTCTGGAATTGGATAAAAGTATAAAATGGATAGACACAGGTGGGTACAGTTAATAATGACCATTTCTAACACAAAGAGATAGTATGTAAGAGAACCTGATAACAATGGGCGGTCCTGTGGTCTCCTGCTCTGGTGGGAGCTTGTACCCTGAGGGGTATGGGAAGGGAATTACTCTGACTTTCTGAAGGCCTGTTACAGATTCAAAAAGACAATAGATAGGCCCAAGTAAGGTAAAGACTGACCTTAGGGAAGATGCTGGCCTAGGACCTGACTACCTGCCATGACTTGCTTTTAGTTGGGAAATTTTCATTTCAGACTCTTGAGTTGTTACTTCAGGTCTCTTGAGTTGGTTAGGCTGTCATGTAGGTCTCTCCTGAGCTTGTCAGGTTGAGAACGTGGCCCCTTTTTTGTCCACACTAATAATCATGTAAGAACAATTTACGTTTAAGTAGATGGTGAACTAAAATGACTATATTATTCTCTTTCCCCTTTAGATGATATGCCAGTAGGAACTGGTGGCAGACGAGCTTCGAATGAGTTCTTGGTGTGTGGAGGGTATGTTTACATATAATTAACTAAAAGGGTTTTTTTATATTTTCAGGTTTTTTGTGAGTAAAATTAAAGAACTTTGTATGTTCTTGATTCTGAAATTATTTTGTTTCTTGATTGATCATTTTTAAAGAAAATTTATGGTAAACACACATAAAATCTGCTGCCTTAACCATTTTTAAGTTTACAGTTCAGCAAAGTATATTCAATGCTCTGCAAAAGCTCTCCAGAACTGTTTCATCTTCAAAACTGAAACTCAGTCTCATTGTGTAACAATACAGGCACTTCTGCAGGCACTTCCCTTTCTGCAGGCACTGGTAACCACTATTCTACTTTCTGTTTCCATGAGTATGACTGCTTTATAGAACCTCATATAAATGGAATCAGATAATATTTGTCTTTTTGTGACTGGCTTAGTTCAGTCAGTACAGTGTTCTCAAGGTTTGTCCATATTGCAGCACATCTCAGAATTTCCTTTTCAAGGCCAAATAATACTCCATTGTATGAATATACCACATTTTACTTATCTCTTCATCTGTCAGTAGACAATTAGAATGCTTCTGCCTCTGGGCTATTGTGAGTAATGTTGCTATGAATGTGAATGTGCAAATATCTATCCATTCAAGACCCCGCTTTTAGTTCTTTTGGATATATATTCAAAAGTGGGGCTAGTAGATCATATGATACTTCCATTTCTAATTTTTTAGGAGATACCATACAATTTTCCATAGTGTATGCACCATTTTTTATATTCCTACTAACAGTGTACGAGGGTTCCAGTTTCTCTACAACCTTGCAAACATTTGTTATTCTCTGTTTTTTAAAAGTAATAGCCATTTTTATAAAGATATATTTATTTGTTTTTAGAGAGAGGAGAAGGGAAGGAGAAGGAGAGAGAGAAACGCCAGTGTGCAAGAGATACTGCATCGATCGGTTGCCACTTGCATGCCTGTAACTGGGCACCTTGCCTGCAACCCAGGCATGTGCCCTCACTGGAAATTGAACTAGAGACCTTTCAGTTCTCAAGCCAGCACTCAGACCACTGAGCTACACCAGCCAGGGCAATTATAGGTATTTTTTTAATAGCCATCTTAATGGGTGGGAGGTGATACCTCATTGCCATTATGATTTGCATTTCTCTAATTATTAGTGGTTTTGAGCATTTTTTCATATACTTGTTGGCCATTTGTATATCATCTGCAGGCAAAATTGTCTATTCAAGTCTTTTGCCCATTTTTTAATCAGGTTATTTTTTGTTATTGGGTTGTAGGAGTTCTTTATATATATTAGATCTTAACCCTTTATCAGATATGCAATTTACAAATATTTTCTCCCATTTGTGATTACTGTCTTTTCATTTTATTGAGGCATCCTTTGAGCACAGAAGTTCTAAAATTTAATGTAGTCCCATTTGTCTATTTTTTGTTTGTTTGTTTGGTTACCTGTGTTTTTGGTATCCATATCTAAGAATCATTGCCTAATTCAGTGATTAGGCATGAAGATTTTTCTCTTATGTTTTCTTCTAGGAGATAAGACTTTTGAGTCTTATGTTTAGATTTTTAATTCATTTTTTGTTAACTTTTTTTAAAATTTATTTTTAAAAATATTTTATTTATTTATTTTTAGAGAGAGGGGATGAGAAAGAGAAAGAGTGGGAGAGAAACATCAATGTGTGGTTTCCTCTCCTGTGGCCCCTACTGGGGACCTAGCCTGCAACCTAGGCATGTGCCTTGACTGGGAATCGAACCGGCGACTCTTTGCTTCACAGGTCTGTGCTCAATCCACTGAGCTACGCCAGCCAGGGCTAGTTAACTTTTTAGTATGGTGTAAGGTAAGGCTCCAACTTCATTCTTTTCCATATGTATATCTACTTTTTCCAGCAACATTTGCTGAAGAGACTGCCCTTTTCCTATTAGGTGGAGTTGGCACCCTTGTTGAAGATGCAAGACTTTGTGTGTCTGGGATGTCTATTCCATTGGTCTTTAAGTCTGTCTCTATGCCAGTACCATGCAGTTTTGATTATTGTAGCTTAGTAATATGTTTTGAAATCAGGACATGTGATACCTCCAATTTTGTTCTTTGTTGCCAAGATTGTTTTTACTGTTCAGGGTTCCCTGATTTCACATGATTTTTAGGATAGATTTTTCTAGCCTAAAAAAATGCCATTGGGATTTTGATAGGGATTGCACTTTGGGCAATACTGACATCTTAACAATGTTAAGTCTTCGATCTATAGTAAGGGATGTCTTTAATTTCTTTCAGCAGTATTTTGTAGTTTTCAACATACAAATCTTTCACCTTCTTGGTTAGATGTATTTTATTCTTTTTGATACTATTGTAAATGGGATTGTTTTCTTGATTTCCTTTTTTGTATTGTTCATTGTTAGTGTATGGAAACACAACTGATTTCTGTGTGATTTTGTACTGCAACTTTGCTGAATTTGTGAACTGTTAAAAATGGTTTTATATAAATTATGTATTTTTTGTGTATGAAAATTCTTTAGGGTTTTCTACATTTAAGATCATGTTATATGTGGACACAGATAATTTTATTTCTCCCTTCTAATTTGAATGCCTTTTATTTCTTCTTCTTACCTAATTGCTCTTCCTAGGAATTCTGTGTTGAAGAGAAGTGGTAAGAATGGGCATTCTTGTCTTGTTCTGGATGACAGAGGAAAGACTTTAAAGTTTTCCCTATTGTGTTTGATGTTAGCTTTTCATATTTGGCTTTTATTATGTTAAGATAATTTCCTTCTCTTCCTAGTTTGTTGGATGTTTTTATCATGAAAAGGTATTGGATTTTGTCAAATGCTGTTTCTGAATCAGTTGAGGTGTGATTGTGTGGTTTTTATCCTTCATTTTGTTAAGGTGGTGTTAGAAGTCCCATTTGGCCATGGTGTATGATCCTTTTAATGTGCTGTTGAATTTGGTTTGCTAGTATTTTTTTAAAGGATTTTTACATCAGATTTCATTTGGGGATATTGTTCTATAGTGTTCCTTTCTTGTAGTATCTATGTCTAGTTTTGAAATTGGGTAATGCTGAACTCTTGGGAGTGTAAATGGGTTGGGACTGCCCCTTTTAACTCTTTGGAAGAGTTTGAGAAGTGTTGGTGTTAATTATTTAAATAATCCGTATAAATCACCATGATCTAGTTTTGATAGGTTGTGTGTTTGTAGGAATTTATCCATTCTTTTAGGTTATCCAGTTTGTTGGTAATCAGTTGTTTTTACTCATTTCTTATTTGTGGCATTCATTGTAATGTCCCTAATTGAAACCGGAAAAGTCAGCATTCATGCTGCCTGTCACCATCAGAACCAGTGAATAGAGACAAGGATTGAATCTTTATGCTTATTTTATTTAGATGCTGGTAGTCTGAGAAGACAGCTGGTTATGTACCCTTAAAAACTGTCTCCCATCTCATATCAAGCTGACCTTTTTATAAGGAGAAGAAAGAGTGGGTAAGGGGTTTAGGAAAAGATTAATTGGATAGAAGGGTAGGTAAAAGGTTTGGGAAAAAGGTTAATTGGATAAGAGTTGCAGTCTTGCAGTGATTTTTCTATTACTTCTTCATCTGTTGATCAACAATTATTTATCTGCATCTCTGGTGTTCCCTCCCTGGACCACAGTGGCTCAGATACCATCTCAATGGCTTGCAGACCCTCTGAGGTAGGAAGGTTGAATTCCTTGTCACCTCTTGGAGTCAATCATCCCAGTTCCTGGAATAACAGCTTTTCATATGCATTAGTCACTTAGCATATCAACTATGGCTAAAATCTTTAACCCCCATTACCTTCTTTCACTTTTTATTTTGACCCTTCTCCCTTTTGTTCTTAGTTAATCTAGCTGAAGTTTTGCCAATTTAGTTGGATTTCTAAAAATACCAACTTTCAAATTCTTTGATTTTTTAATATTTTTCTATTTTTTCAGTTTTGTCTATCTCTGCTCTAATTTTTATATTTTCTTCATTCTGCTAGCTTTGAATTAAGTTTGTTCTTTTTCTGGTTCTTTGGAGGGTTAAGGTATGTTGTTTTGAGAACATTCTTTTTTTTTTTTGATTTGTAAGTCTTTATTTTGGCTTATATCAACTGCATTCATTACTACCATGGATTTATAATACCTCAGAGGATAGTCACTAGATATTCTGTTGTTACTAGACACTAAACACGAGGAAGAGACCAGATGGGGCTTAGAATGGGCTAAGGACAGGAGAAAAGAAGCTCAGGGGAGAACAGGAGGTCCTGCCCACCCCTGTTGTCAGGAAGTGAGTTCAGATCAGATCTAATTTAATGCCAGCCTCTCCAAAAAGGTTTACAGAAACAGGTCCATAATATTATTCACTGGACACACAAAAAAATGTCAGCATTTCTAGAAGAGACCTCCTTGACATGAAAGACCCAACTTAGAAACCACTATACAGAGCACCATGACAGAGCTGGGGTCACGGCAGCCTGGCATCAAGATACTACTGTGGACACTGCAATCTCTAGGGTTCTCACTCACAGACGCCTGTGTTGCTTTACAGCATAAAGATGTTGTGGATGGTTCTCACGTAGATCTCATCAGGAGGAGGCTTCTTTTTGCTGCCAGATTCAAGGAATTTTCTAATAGTAGGGATATTACTCATCTTCACTGTGTACTCCTGCAGGTGAGGAAATGATGACAGGATATTGGGAATTTTCTCCTCCAGGGCCAGAATGGTCTGGAGGAGAACCACGTCCTCAAGGCTCAGCTGATTACCAACGAGGAACCTCTGTCCGTGCTCCCTTAGGACCTTTTCAAACACGGGAAAGTACCGAAGGATGGCCTTCTGGGCCATGCTAACCACTTCCTTTTGCTGATCGTCTAGTTTTAGGAAAGGGTGCATGATAATCAGTTCCAGCAGGTCCAGTGTCCCTTCCACATACATGTCAATCAGGGTTCTCTCCTTGAGATCCTTGCTGAAGAGGTTGTGCTTGTCCGCTATGTAGTGGAGAATGCTTTGGGTCTGCACCAGCTTCATCCCGTCAATTTCAGCCATTGGCACTTGCTGGAACAGCAGGTGGTTACCATCCTGCAGCTTCTGCAACTGCTCTTTTGTTTCTAAAAATTCTTCATCAAACTCAACTCCAGCGGCAGCTAAAACCCATCTTACGGTTTCCATCTGGCCTCTCCCGTTCGGATAGTGGAGCTTGGGCTTCTTCTCTGCCATGATGGTCTTTCAGGCTTTCTGGAATCCACTAATGGCAACCGGAATCCCACGAGAACCTCCTTTTTTTAATGTGGGTGTTGATAACTATTTTAAAAATATTTTTATTGATTATGCTATAACAGTTGACCCATTTCCCCCCTTCATTCCCCTTTACCCTGCACACCCCTCCCACCCACATTCCCCCCCTTTAGTTCATGTCCATATGTCATAAATTCTTTAGTTTCTACATTCCCCATATTATTCTTGCCTCCCCCTTGTCTATTTTCTACCCACCATCTAAGCTACTTATTCTCTGTACATTTTTCTCCCTCTCTCCCCCTCCCACTCCCCTGTAGGTAACCCTCCATGCGATAGTTTCTGTGGCTCTTCTCCTGTTCTAACTGTCCACTTAGTTTGCTTTTGTTTTAGGTGTGGTTGTTAATAACTGCGAGTTTGCTGTCCTTTCACTGTTCATATATTTTATCTTCTTTCTCTTAGATAAGTCCCTTTAACATTTCATACAGTAAGGGCTTGGTGATGATGAACTCCTTGAACTTGACCTTATCTGAGAAGTGTTTATCTGCCCTTCCATTCTAAGTGAAAGCTTTGCTGGATAGAGCAATTTTGGATGTATGTCTTTGGATTTCATGACTTGGAATACTTCTTTCCAGCCCCTTCTTGCCTAGAAGGTTTCTTTTGAGAAATCAGCTGACAGTCTGATGGGAACTCCTTTGTAGGTGACTGTCCCCTTATCTCTTGATACTTCTAGAATTCTCTCCTTCATTTTAATCTTGGCTAATGTAATTATGATTTGCCTTACCAAGGTGTGTTCCTCCTTGGGTCCAACTTCTTTGGCACTCTCTGAGCTTCCTGGACTTCCTGGAAATCTATTTCCTTTGCCAGATTGGGGAAGTTCTCCTTCATTATTTGTTCAAATAATTTTTCCACTTGTTGCTGTTCCTCTTTCCCTTCTGGTACCCCTATAATTAGGATGTTGGAATGTTTAAAGATGTCCTGGAGGTTCCTAAGCCTCTCCTCATGTTTTTGAATTCATTTCTTCATTCTTTTCTGTTTGGTTGTTTCTTTCTTCCTTCTGGTCCATTCCATTGATTTGAGTCCCAGTTTTGTTTCCATCACTATTGGTTCCGTGTGCATTTTGCTTCATTTCACTTAGTGTAGCCTTCATTTTTTCATCTAATTTGTGACCAAAATCAACCAGTTCTGTGAGCATCCTGATCACCAGTCTTTTGAACTGTGCATCTGATAGGTTGGCTATGTCTTGGTTGCTTAAAAGTATTGGCTCTGGGGCTTTGATCTGTTCTTCCCTTTGAAACATTTTTTGGGGAGGGGTCTGGTCACGCCTGTTATGTAGTGAGGGCTGAGCCTTAGGTGTTCACCAGGGCAAGTCAACCCAGTTGCTGGGTTGTGACAGTGTGTGTGGGGGCAGGGTCAGAGAGGGTACAGTGGCGCTTGCTCCACTCTCTCAGATTTCAGTCCCTTCTGCTGTTTCCCACAAGCAAATTAGGTCCTTCTGGTGCTGCTTCCTGCATGAGTGGGCTTATGTACATTCTAAGACCCTGTGGGTCTCTCCATCGAACTCTTCTGTGAGTTTGGAGTCTCTCTTGGCAGCTCATCCCCAACAGGTGTTTTCATCTGTGTTTTTAGGCTTCATTTCCTGGCACTGGGGCCCTGGGTTGTGCGGTCTGTCTCGTTCCCTGTCCCCACCTAGTTTATTTTCATGGGAATGTGTGACCACGGTTAGCCTGCCACCTTGCACCCCTCTCTGGGTCTGCTTGTTGCCACCCAGGGTCTGCCAACTACCGCCTGTGCGCTGGGTTCCGCCAGCTGCTGCTTTTTGCTGCTGTGACCCCTCTCCACCCCTCTTACTGGTCTGGATGAATGCTTATCGGACTTCCATACAGTTCAATTTTCTGTCAGTTCTGGTTGTTTTTTGTTTCTAAATTTTTGTTGTCCTTAATCCTGGTTGTTCGAGGAGGCACAGTATGTCTACCTATGCCTCCATCTTGGCTGGAATCCAGGAAGTGCCTGATAACTTTTATCTTTGTTCTACTTTCACTGTGTCCCATAAGTTTTGATATGTTGTCTTTTCAGTTTCATTGTTCTCCAGATATTTTCTGGTTTCTTTGTGATTTCTTCTTTGATCTATTGGTTGTTTAAGAATGTGCTTTTTAATTTCTATGTATTTGTGGGTTTTTCTAATTTTTCTTCTATTGTTGTTAATTTCTAGTTTCTATTCATTGTGATTGTAAAAGATACTTTTTATGATTTGAATTTTTAAAAATTTGTCAGGATTTGTTTTGTGGCCTAACATGTCATCTGTCCTAGAGAATGTTTTGGGTGCACTTGATAAGAATGCATTGTGTTTCTGTTGGTGGGAGTGTTCTATATGTCTGTTAGATTCACTTGCCTGTGTTGTTGAAGCCTGTGGGTTTTTTTGTCTTTTGTCTGGTTGTTTTATCCATTATGGAAAGTGGGATACTTGAAGTATCCAATTATTACTGTAGAATTGTCTATTTTCTTCCTTTAGATCTGTCAATGTTTGCTTTATATATTTTGGAGTGGTGATGTTTGGTGCATAAATATTTATAGTGCATATTTATAATATTTATCTTCCTAATTAATTGACCTTTTTACTATTAAGTAATGTCATTTTTGTCTCTTGTAACAGCGTTTGAAAGTCTATTTTTTTCTGATATTATCTATTGATAATATCTATAGATAATATCTATCTATCTATCTATCTATCTATCTATAGCCACCTCAGTTCTGTTTGGTTATCATTTGCATGGAATATCATTTTTCATCCTTTCACTTTTAGCCTAATATGGAAAGATTTTTCATTGTCATTTGTTACTCTTCTTTGTCTTGTGGGGTTTTTTGTCCCTCCCTTTCATTCTTACTACCTTCTTTAGTGTTGTTGTGTTGATTCTTTTGTGGTGACATACCTGGATTCTCTTCTCATTTCTATTCTGTACATTTCTTAGATGTATTCTTTGTGGTTACCTTTGCAATTACATAAACCATCTTGAAGTTATAACAATCTATTTTGAACTGATAATTTCAATTGCATACAAAAACTCTACTTCTAATGAGATTATAGGAGTATACTCCCCTCTTTATTGTTATTAATATCACAGATTGGATCTTTATTGTGTGTCCACTAACATAGTTTGTGGGGGTTGTTGGTGTTTTTTTACTTAGATTCTCTACAAGAATTTAGGACATGCTGATCTCAATGGAGAGGGGAAAGAGACGATGGCAGAACTACATAATGGCTCTGAAAACTTCTGGTCTTGTCAGTTTGTTGTTCTCTGCTTTGAGGACAGCATGTCCCAAAGAGGAGCTGTGCTTCCAACCTGCTTCTCAGCTGTTGACAAGGGTGTATACCAGGGATGCAGAAGTAGGTCCAGAGAGATGTAGTGAATATTATGGGGAAAGAATCATACACTCTACCACAAGATATTAAGTGCGACTGAGAACATAAATATAAAAATAATATTTAGCCCTGACTGGTGTGGCTCAGTGGGTTGAGCATGGGCCTGTGAACCAGAGCATCGTGGTTTGATTCCCAGCTGGGGCACATGCCTGGGTTGCAGGCCAGTTCCCGGTTCCCAGCAGGGGACACACAAGAGGAAACCATACATTGATATTTCATTTCCCCCTTCCTTTCCACTCTAAAGATAAATGAATAAAATATTAAAAAAATAATATTTAAAATTATGCTGTGTGAAAAATTAAAATAGTTTCCTGTAGATGAAACGCTTATTCTTCATGGTGTCTTTAAGGTTTTATATCTCCTTATACAAATTGTATCTCCCTTAATATATTAGGAAAATATAATTCAGGATATAGAATTTTACTTCATAGCATCTATTAAGGGAAAGCTATGTACATGTTGATTGATATTAACTAAAGCCCTTGAAAGTCGTGGCATCTGAGATTTTGGGCCTGCAGTACTTTGTCTGTCTAGGCACAAATTTAGTCTGCTTTTTACAGGAAAGCACTGCTTAAGCTAGGAGCATAGGATGAATTTTTAGTATTGTGTAAAAGATAGACACTTGTGAGCCATTTGAATGGCTCTTTTCTTACCTTAGCTGTATTGGCAGTGATTTCAATGTACCTTTTCCCTTGAGGTTTTCATTTCATTTGTCTTCTAAAAAGGTTTATAAAGTTGCACTTCTTGACATTACTGACCATGTTGCTGACCTTTCTCCTCACTGAATGCCAGCTATATAATATAAGCCTACTAGGTTACTTAGGAAGCTTACCACATGCCCTTTAAAACTCAGTAACAACATCTTAATAGTGTTGGTGCATTTCAGCACTTTGAAGGAATTTTTAAAAATATTTTATTTATCTTTAGAGGGGGAGGGAAGGAGAGAGGAAGAGAAACATTAATGTATGGTTGCTTCTTGTGCATCCCCTGCTGGGAACTGGCCCCTGCCGGGAACTGGCCGGCAACCCAGGAATGTGCCCTGACTGGGAATTGAACCGCGATCGTCTGTTTCGCACGCCTGCGCTCAGTCCACTGAGCTACACCAGCCAGGTGAAGGAATTTTTTAAACAGGAAAAACAATAAAATGCAATAGGAAAAACTTCAAATTGAGACTAGGAATTTTGGACTGTGTGGTAGTTTGTCAGTAAAATATATAAAGCTAGAAGTTCCCCTAGTGTTTCAGTAATTTTTAGTGATGCTTCTATGCTAATAAAATACCTAACAGTTGCATTTGTTACATAGTTCTGCCCAAAGATCTTAATAGTAAGTTTAGTTTAGAGTAGTGGTAGTTTGTCCTGAGTGTCTTTATGTTTACTTAAACAGTGTAATGCACTCTAGGGCACCCCTTGAGTAGCAGAGGCACCCTGGAGTACCTGATGCACAGTTTTGAAGCCAGTAGGATTAGCAAATTTTGTGAAGACTTGTTTTCTGCCTATCTTTGAGGATAAGTTTTTTAATTTTATTTATTTATTTTATTTTTATAAAATTAAAAAATTTGTAAAGATTTTAGTTTATTTTTAGAGGGCGGAAGGGAGGGAGAAAGAAGAGGAGAGAAACATCAGCGTGTGGTTGCCTCTCATACACCTCCCCCACTGGGAACCTGGCCCACATACCCAGGCGTGTGCCCTGACTGGGAATCGAACCGGTGACCCCTTGATTCGCAGGCTGGCACTCAGTTCACTGAGCTACACTAGCCAGAGCTAAGGATATAATTATGTATGATAATTATATATGATGCCTCAGTCCCCTTTAAAGTAGGCACCTTGGGACCTCACACAGTTCTCCTAATCGCCATCAGGTATGCCATTGTATTTTTCCTGAATGTCATTGACAGTCTGAAATCTCTTTCCTTTCAAATGTGATTTTAGTTTTGGGAAAAGCCAGAAGTCACAGGGTGCTAAGTCTAGCCTGTAGTGGGACAGAGTTACCTGGGTGATTTGATGTTTCACCAAAAACCTCTGCACAAGATAAGATGTGTGAGTGGGCTCATTGTCGTGATGAAGCTGCCAAACATCAGTTGTCCATAGATGTGGCCTTCTGAATCATCTGACTAGTTTCCAAAGAGGAACGTTCAGGCTTAATGCAAAATTCGATTTAGATTCATTGCTCTGTTTGCTCAGTCATTTTGAATGTGATGGCCACATGGTACACATGCTCACTCAATGTCACCTACTGCCTCCACTGACTAGTACAGTGAAGTCGTCATTGTTCACACATTTGCATTCCAGTCTACTCTCTTTGGCTGCCAGGATACATCCATGCCATGTACACTGTTCTCATTATATTAACAATGGCTGGACTTTTTCCAGACAGGCCTCGTATTTACAGGTTTTCAGTTTTGATTTGCTGCCATTTTTTCTTCTTGAGTTGCGTTTACCTCCTTGTTCAGCTTCTCTTTCTAAAGTATAATTCTTGAACTTGTTTCACTAATAAGTGCATTTTCAACTAAAGAAACACTTCTAAGTGTTTCACTACCCATACAACAGCCTTCAGTATGTATAGGGAGTGGAATATCTGTTCCTTGTGCATACAGACAAAAATGTAGACACAGGCATAGGAGTTAGGATATCAGAATCCTTTTATATTTTATTTATTTATTTTTAGAGAGGGGAAAGGAGGGGGAAAGAGGGAGAGAAACATCAATGTGTGGTTGCCTCTCGCACACATGTGCCCCCACTGAGGACCTGGCCCGCAACCTGCATATGCCATGACTAGGAATTGAACTAGCGATCCTTTGGTTCATAGGCCATTACTCAATTCACTGAACTACACCAGCCAGGGTCAGAATTTTTGTAATTAAACAATTAAAAATTTTTGTTTTTGTTATTCTCCCTCCCCACCTTTTGTTTTTAGTTTTAGGATATAAGAATTTTGATGGAGGCCAAATGTATGTACAACACAGGGTGCGTTACCGTGAGTCATCTCTAGTGGATTCCTATGTTTATGGCCTTTCTAGAGACACTAGCCCCTTATTTACTGGATCTGTCACCTGCTTTTCACCTGAAGCTATGGGCTTGTATACCAGCCTACGCAGTTACTTCTCTTTTGCTCCTATTCCCTTAGCCACAGCCCTGTGAGCATGAGCTGACAGCTCTGGCTTGGCACTTGGTGGCAGAGATTGGGCTTCCTGGGAACTCTCAATGCATAGATCCTTCCCTCTTCTCTCTGTTTTTGGTGTTACATTCCAGCTGTATTACTGCCATCTTGATCACTTAACCCCTTGGGGTTTTTTTTTTCCATGGAGTCTTTCTAAAATGAAGAGGGACAATTGGGAATCTGCTGTTGTAAAGGTTATGGATTTGAAGACACTGTCATGGAATCACCTTGTCTTTTATTTGTCCATTTGCATTTTTGTTTCCCTTAGCATTTGTGAGAGCAGATAGAACGACATATGATTGTGTTACACTTTCAATAGACGGCTCAGTTTTCCTGGTATTCCATGTTGGCCAAAGATGACTTTTCACATAGAGAATCCTTGAACTATAGGACCTACTGGAAGTGAGGACCACCTGGAGACTCAGGGCTTACATAGATAGGCCTTCCCTCTCCTCATGTTGGGCAAGGGAGTTGGGTAATGGTTAAATGTTGTGTTAATGTAGAGCTAGACAGAAAAGTAACTGCAGTGGTCTTTGATAGCTGAAACTCTGGGGATTTGTCCAGGGAAGACTTTTTAGACTGAGCAAGGCTACTCAAAGGTGCTGTTCATTAACTGAGACATTACAGAACCCCCGCCCATGGCTGTTCATCTCATGATATTCTGGAAAGGGAGGAACCAGAGTTATTAGAGAAGCCAGTTGGTTGCTTGGGATTCCCTGAGACAGATGCCTTGAATTATGGGGTTGCTAAGTTTAGATCTTAGGGTATCTTTATACAGCTTCTTAATTTCCCTTTGGTGATTA
Organism: Sturnira hondurensis; assembly: GCF_014824575.4. Classification (NCBI taxonomy): domain Eukaryota; kingdom Metazoa; phylum Chordata; class Mammalia; order Chiroptera; family Phyllostomidae; genus Sturnira; species Sturnira hondurensis. The sequence continues at coordinate 314,536 of NW_028093301.1, forward strand.
ACAGGAAGATTTTAGAACCTGAAAATGTATAAGTTAAAAAAATCCTAATTAAAAGATGCTTAACATCACTAATCATCAGAGAGATTCAAGTAAAAACCACAATCAGCTATCACCTCACACCTGTTAGAGTGGCTATTGTCAATAAATCAACAAACAAGTGTTGGCAAGTACATGGAGAAAAGGAAACCTACATGCACTGTTGGTGGGAATGCAGACTGGTGCAGCCACTGTGGAGAACAGTAAGGCGTTTCCTCAAAAAATGAAAAATGGAACTACATTGTGACCCAGTGATTCCACTTCTGGGAATATATCTGAAGAAACCCAATCACTAATTCAAAAGAACATATGCACCCTTATGTTCATTGCAGTGCTATTTATAATAGCCAAGATCTGGAAAGAGCCCAAGTGTCCATCAGTAGATGAGTTGGTAAAACAGCTGTGGTACAGGCAGCTGCCTCACTTCTGGTTCCTTGGTTACAATTCCAGCCACAGGCATAGCGCCGCCTTAGTCTTCTCAGCTGCCCGCTTTGTGGGTCAGTCTCTCTGGCACATGGGCTCCTGCCTTGCCGCAGCTGTCTTCAGAGCCTTCAGGCCTCCCTGGTTTTCTCTCCCAGCCTGACTCAGCCCATGAAGATGGTGGACCTGGAGCAGCTGATGCAGAAAGCTTGGCTGGCGGAGCAGGGAGAGCACTACAATGACATGATTGCAGCCATGAAGAACATAACAGAGCCAAATGAGCTACTGTCCAGTGAAGAAAGAAACCTTCGGTCTGTGGCCTACAAGAATGTAGTTGGGGCACGCTGTTCTTCTTGGAGGGTCATTAGTAGCATTGAGCAGAAGACTTCTGCAGACAGTAATGAGAAGATGATAGCGATGGTCCATGCTTACTATGAGAAAATAGAGAAGGAGTTGAAAGTGGTGTGTCAGGATGTGCTGAGCTGCTGGATAACTCTACCTGATCAAGAATTGCAATGACTTCTGGCCAAGATGGAGGCATAGGTGGAAACACTGTGCCTCCTTGCACAACCAAATTTAAAGACAAAGAAAAACACAACCAAACAGACAGAAAAGTTAACTGTACTGGACTCCAACAAGAACAAACCATTCATCCAGACTGGTAAGAGTGGCAGAGTCAGCAGCAGTGGAGAGGGCTCCCGGCAGGAGGAGGCAGTGATTGGCAACCTGGGTGGTCAGGCACAGACAGAAACCCAGTGAGGCTCCCAAGGCAGCTGGTTGGTTGACTGTGGACCCACATTTGCGCGCAGAGAAACCAGGCAGTTTTAAAAACGGTCAGTGAGACAGACTACAACCCAGGGCCCCAGTGACGGGAAATAAAGCCTAAAAGCACCAATTGGAAAACATTCGGGGGCTGAGGTGCTGGGAGAGGCTCCCAGCCTCACAGGAGAGTTCACTGGGGAGACCTACAGGGCCCTAAAATAAACACAAGCCCACCTACCCAGAACCAACACCAGAAGGGCCCAATTTGCTCGTGGGAAGTGGCAGAGGGGACTGATTTCTAAGAGAGCGCCCAACAAATGCTATTACCCCCTCTCTGACACTGACCCCAGTCACAACCCAGGGACTGGGCTGACCAGCCCCGGTGAACACCTAAGTTTTCTCCCCTCATACCTAACAGGCGCAAACAGACCAAAACATTATGGCTCAAGCAGAACAGCTCAAAGCCCCAGAGCCAATAATTCTAAGCAACCAAGAGATAGCCAACCTATCAGATGCACAGATCAAAACACTGGTGATCAGGATACTCACTGAACTGGTTGATTTTAGTTGCAAATTAGATGAAAAAATGAAGGCTAGGCTAAGTGAAATGAAGCAAAATGCACAGGGAACCAATAGTGATGGAAACAAAACTGGGACTCTTATCAATGGAGTGGACCAGAGGAAGAAAGAAACAACCAAACAGAAAAGAATGAAGAAACAAGAATTCAAAAAAAAAAAAATGAGGAGAGGCTTAGGAACCTCCAGGACATCTTGAAACGTTCCAACATCCGAATTATAGGAGTACCACAAGGGGAAGAGGAATAGAAACAAGTTGAGAAGTTATTTGAACACATAATAAAGGAGAAACTATTTCCTACTTCCCCAATCTGTCAAAGGAAATAAATGTCCAGGAAGTCCAGGAAGCTCAAGAGAGTCCCAATGAAGGTAGACCCAAGGAGGAACACACCAAGGCACATCATAATTACATTAGCCAAGATTAAAATGAAGGAGAGAATTCTAGAAGTATCAAGAGATAAGAGGATAGTCACCTACAAAGGATTTCCCATCAAACTGTCAGCTGATTTCTCAAAAGAGACCTTACAGGCAAGAAGGGGCTGGGAAGAAGTATTCCAAGTCATGAAATCCAAAGACCTACATCCAAGATTGCTCTATCCAGCAAAGCTTTCATTTAGAATGGAAGGGCAGATAAACACTTCTCAGATAAGGTCAAGTTCAAGGAGTTCATCATCACCAAAATGTTAAAGGGACTTATTTAAGAAAAAGAAGATAGAAAATGTGAACAGTGAAAGGACAGCATACTCACAATTATTAACAACCACACCTAAAACAAAAGCAAACTAAGCGGACAGCTAGTTCAGGAGCAGAACCATAGAAATGGAGATCACAAGGAGGGTTAACAACAGGGGAGTGGGAGGATGAGAAAGGGGGGAAGAAGGTACAGAGAGAATAAACAACATAGATGGTAGGTAGAAAACAGACAGCGGGAAGGGCAAGAATAACATGGGAAATGTAGAAACTAAAGAACTTGTGACACATAGTCATGAACTAAAGGGGGGAAATGAGGGGAGGGAGTGTGCACGGTGGAGGGGAATGAAGGGGGAAAATGGGACAACTGTAATAGCATAATCAATAAAATATATTTTAAAAAATAAATAAAAATTTTATTTTAAAAAATTTTAATTTTTATTTAGTTCTTGTTCAAGTACAGTTTTCTGTCTTATATTCCCAGTCCTGGCCCCCCAGTGCTCACCACCTTCCTCCCATTTCCACCCCCACCTTAGTTACTGTCCATGTGTCCTTTATAAAATAAATAAAAACTTAAAAAAAAAGAATTGCAATGAGATCCAGTATGAGAGCAAAGTGGTTTATCTGAAGATCAAAGGGAACTATGACTGCTACCTGGCTGAAGTAACCACTGGAGAGAAAAGTGTGACACTTGGGGAATCATCTGAGAAGGCCAGTAACAAAACCAATGAGATCAGCAAGGAGCACATGCAGCCTACTCATCTCATGAGTTTGGACCTGGCTTTTAACTACTTTGTTTTCTACTACGAGATCCAGAATGCCCCAGAGCTAGTGTGCCACTTGGCCAAGACCCCCTTTCACAATGCCATTGCCGAGCTCAACACTCTCAATGAGGACTCCTGCAAGGACTCCACTTTCATCATGCAGCTCCTCTGTGACAACCTAACGCTCTGGACAAGCCAACAATTAAGCTTCCCTCCCCCTGCGCCCCCCCCCCCCACTCCAGGTGGACTGGCAGGGCACGCTGATGCTACTACTGAAGTCTTTATTTTTTTCCCATGAATTGAGGGTCGGGTGTGGGAGAGAAAGGGAGGGATAACCTTCCTAGGGAGAAACCCATGACCTGCTCTCTCTGCCTCTGACATTTTTNCCCCCACCCCCCGCGCCCCTCCAGGTGGACTGGCAGGGCACGCTGATGCTACTACTGAAGTCTTTATTTTTTTTTCCCATGAATTGAGGGTCGGGTGTGGGAGAGAAAGGGAGGGATAACCTTCCTAGGGAGAAACCCATGACCTGCTCTCTCTGCCTCTGACATTTTTGCCAAAATACCACTAGTGGAAAGTCAGGCTAGCTGTGCTGATATTGGAATAGCAGCCTCACACCCGCATATGGACTGTTCTGTAGAATAATGCAAGTGGAGCTGTCTGTCTTTAATTTAACTTATTGCTAAATAATAGGATCTTAAGATGAAAAGAAAACTTCAGTGGAATGGCCCTCATTCAATAAGTTCTGTGGTTCCAGGAAGGATTTTTATGTACATATGCTCTTGTCTTAATTTCTATTTATCTGTTTTAGCTGTGCATTTTTTTCAGGGTGTAATCTACCAGATATGAAATAGTTTAAATCCCAAACTTGACAGACTTGGAACATAGGTATATTCATCATCATGGTTTAGGCCCTGCTAGTTTTCTGAAGTTTCTGATTAGCTGACAGTATTAACATTAAATTGCAGTTTGCAGTATTTCTACATTATAGCCATATGTAGCATCAAGCCATTTACTGTATTCTTCTTTGCTAGTTATTTTGGCTTCACATCCCTTTTCAGCCTTATCCAAGTTCTTTCTCTCTCTCTCCTAGGCCAAAGCCTTGCCTGAGGAGCATCAAAGCCACTTTAGGTTTTGGTTAATAGGTGCTTGGCATGTGGCTGTGGGGTTTTTGTCTTTCTTTTCTTTTAACTTAAATCCACCACAAAAATTATTAACCACTTTAATAGAAACATTAAACAGCACAAAAATAGAGAAAATTCAGGTCTGTATGTCATTTATTGTATTGATCATTTCAGAGAAGTCCTGATTCATAAACTGCCACAGCTCCTTCCTCAGGGATCACACTGCTGCATCACTCCTCATTTGAGTCTTCCCCACTGTGCCTTATCCTGATGCCACTCAGTTGGTTGAAAAGCTGTTGTGTTGTAGATCATTTTGAGGAAGTCTGTGTTGCAGTGTGTGAAAATTCAGGTGCCAGAAGCAGACTGGTAGAACAACCCAAAAGGAAGAGCTCCATCCACAGACATTCTGTCCGATTTGGCAGCCTTGCGTATTGGCGTTTCCTCCCTGAAAACACTTTTCCCATTTGTTCCAGGAAAACCAACTATAATTGTTATCAGATAGTAAATACTTAACTCCTATTTGACCAAAACTTTTTCTGTATAGACTTTTCTCTTTAACAAATGTGTAGAAGTCAGAGATTAATTTCTTGTGCAGTTATTGCACGTGTTAGAATTGAAGGAAACTACATTGCTATTTTCACAAATTTGTCTTCAGTTAGCCTCAGTCTTTCATTCTCATTTTGGATAACTGTCTGAAAACATGACCTGTTGCATGTGTGGGCAGCCTTTTTTATAAGGCTAGTAATGGTGTGAATTCCCAAGATAGGTAGTGACACCAGACTTGTTTTCTTTGTCTTGTTTAGGCAAGGAGAAGTGTAAGTGATGATTGAGGAAAACTGACACTTGCATTTTACTAATATCAAAATTGAGATTACAGTTACAAAATGAATCCAGGATCCAAGTTACAGTGAAGATAGAATGGTAATGATACTCTCTAACATTGCACTGTTTATCCAACATGACTTTCCTTAGAAGATCCCCTTCCCATGCTAGAGCAGAAGTCCAAGTTAACCAGACCCAACCAGAGGAACCAATAGAAGAAAGCTTTACAGCTCTTTTACCATTACAGGGCCGTAAAGTCAATGCCATGGAAGGGGGAAGATTGTGGGGGTGGGAGGGTGCTTTCCTTAATTTATCTTCATGTCCAGTGAGCGGTGTTGTGTCCTTATAGTGTTTGGAAATGATTTACTGGAATTACAAAACCTACATATTTTTTAAAAAATTCAGCTTTGGCTCTGGCTGCTCTTTAGAATAATGCAAGAAAAAATCATACCTGAGAGCTAAAAATGAAGAGGGAAGGTAGACTTGATATTTAAGCAGGTTGAATGATTCCTTTTCTTTTCTTTATTTTTAAAGAAATGTACTTGCCTATGATACTGTCTCTGGTGAAATGATTACTCCTCCATTACTCTATTGATACAATATTGTGCATGCTAGTGTTGTATTTCTATACAGGAACTTGAAATTTATTAACTTATACTGTAGGTATTATGATAAAAAATCAAGCCTTCAAATTTTTAAAACTTTTTTTAATTTAATTTTTTGGGGGGGTAAAGTTTACTCTACAAATAGTGATTATAACAAATTGATCTGTTTGGGATATTGCTATAGTGACATGCAGTTATATATTTTGTTTTTAAAAGGGGGGAGCAGAAGAAGTGTTAGTTTAATCTTAATGTCTGGTGTTTGTCATGGTGAAATTATAACTATTATAGTGTAGGAGAACATTGACTATGTTCTCTGAATGAGCCTTTGTGCTTTTTGTCATGTTATGCAGTGAACTGTTTTTAAGGTCTAATCAGTGATTATTTTTCCAACTCCGTGTTTCTCTAAGGAATTATTTCACAAACGGACCATTCTTAGCAGTTTTCATCAGAGATGGAATATCCTGAATGTGAGTCATTATGTAGCTGTCATACATTGAGAAAATAAACTTATAGATCTGGGGGGAAAAAACCAGCTGTGGTACATTTACACAATGGAATACTATGTGGCTATAAAAAAGAAGGAAATCTTGCATTTTGCAATAGCATGGATGGACTTGGAGAGTATTGTGATAGGTGAAATAAGCTAGCCAGTGAAAGACAAGTATCATATGATCTCACTTATAGGTGGAATCTAATGAACAAAATAGAAACAGGCTAATAAATATAGAGAATAGACTGGCAGCTGTCAGAGAGGATGGGGGTGGGGGATTGAGGGCTGGGTGAAAAGGGTGATGGGATTAAGCAGAAGAAAAAACAAATCCTCATACACACAGACAACACTATGGTGATTACTAGAGGGAAAGGAGGGTGGGACAGTTAGAACAGGGTAAAGGGAAGCTAAATGGTGCCGGAAGGAGACTTGACTTTGGGTGATGATCATACAAGATGATACTATTATTGAACTGCACGCTTGAAACCAATATAATTTCATTAACCAATGTCACCCTAATAAATTCAGTAAAATATTTAAAAATAAAAATGTCCACCTGGCTGGTGTAGCTCAGTGGATTGAGCAAGGGCCTGCAAACCAGACGATCGCCATTCAATTCCCAGTCAGGGCACATGCCTGGGTTACAGACCAGTTCCCGACAGGGGACACACCAGAGGCAACCATACATTGATATTTCTCTCCCTCTCTCCTTCCCTTCCCCTCTAAAGAAAAATAAATAAAAAATCTTTAAACAAATGTCCAGATGTACTTGCTTCACTATCTTATTATGTACTTACTAAACTGAGACAGTAGAAAGATGGCATTTGTTCATTCACCTGCTGCTGCTCAATGACTGGGTTAGTTATTCTGTTCTTGAGCAACTTGGACTGTTAGCCTGTATGTGCACTGGGTTGCAGACTCTAGAGTTGTTTAGTAAAGTTTTGTAAAGCTGTTTAGTTTTGAGAAGCAGAAGTGTTTTTTTCTGCTTTTAGATTATAGGTAAACTTTACAATCAGATGTATAGATATTAAAAATATAAATAAATCATTGTATTTAAAAGATAATAGAATGAAGTAGTGAAAAATAGTGAGAACTATTTTGAATGGTGTATTAGCCAGGAATTCCACTTGACTATAAACAACAGGGTCCTGACTATAGTGTTGTTGAACACTAAAGCTTTTGTTGAAGAAAAGTCAAGATAAATAGTTGTTGCCTTTTCTGTGGCTCAAGGAAGTTTTCTCTAATTTTTTGGCCTTTTCTTTGTGGCTCCAAGATAGCTGCTAAAGCTTCAGCAAACATGCCCACACTTTGGGTAGGAGGAAGAATGGATAAAAGACTTACCTGTAGTGTCCAACCCGCGGGTCGTGTGTAGCCCAGGATGGCTATGAATGCGGCCCAACACAAAATTGTAAATTTACTTAAAACCTTTTTTTGGCTCAGTTTTCTTTAGTGTTTGTGCATTTAATGTGCGGCCTCAGACAACTCTTCTTCTAGTGTGGCTCAGAGACGCCAAAAGGTTGGACACCCTGGCCTTATATCTTATTGACCAAGAAAGACCTCTGATTACTCAGGGTTACAAGGAAGTCCGGGGTATGTCGTAATTTAACTGGGAAAATTACTGCCTTCCATAAAATTTGAGTTCTGATAGTAAGGGAGAATGGATGAGTGGCTATTGGGAAAGCAACTAACATCTCTGCTACAGATGAAATTTTCTTTTGACTTAAATATAAAAAACTGATGGTTTAAAAAGTTCTAAAGTGACACTGTAATAGATAATCATAGTTTTGTTTGGATAACTAGATAATCTTTATATTTATAATGTAATTGGGAGAAAGTGGGAGATTTGTGTGGCTTTTTTAGAATTATAAAGGGTAGAAGAATGAAATAAGTCATTTTTGTTAAGGCCTTGTATTGTTCCTGATGTTTCGAGGTACATTGTAAATTGCATTGAAAGTCATCTGAGGACATACTATTTCTGAATTTATGAAAATCAAGGAAAGAGGCTATTAAGAAATCAAATACTAACATTTAAAAATTTGGAGCTCAAATCATTTCTGCTTTGAGTTACACAGTGTACTTTCTATCTTCATAAAGTCAGGGTTCTTGGGTATGCATACTGCATTCATAACTTTTATAAACAGTTGGGTTATCTTTGCTCCTGAACTTCCCGTTCATTTACCCTGCCTATTTTCCTAGAAATACTATTTTTCTCTCACATAATAATTAATAGCAGAATGTGAGTTGATGAAACTGAGTTTTGCCTACCTACTTTTCTTGTTTTAGAGGAATGTTTTTCCAATTCTTGTTATAATTTTTAGTCTTCATAGGAATGCCAAGAGAGTTCCATAAATGAAAATGAGATTTTTTTTGCTTTATATATTTTTATAAGATGGTAATTTTCTAATTACATACAGAAGTGATTGTTTGGCATCCTCTAAAATTTTCCTCTAAGTGTCACCAATGGGTCAAATGAAAGAAAAGTGGTCTCACTTGGATTTCTTTCTTTTTTAACAAATTATGGTTGCAGGCAGTGTCCGGCTACTGTGTCACCTCACAGTGAAACAGCACCAATTCCAGTTCCTACTCAGATAAAGAATTATCAGCGCATAGAGCAGAATCTCACATCTACTGCCAACTCTGGCACAAATCCACATGGTTCTCTCAGGTAAGCTGGAAGTTTAAAACTTTCTCATTTTTCTTCTATTAAAAATTTTGGGGGTTCAGGTCAAGATGGTGATATGGGTAAACACAGTATTTGGAACCTTCCATAACCACTTCAAAATTACAACTAAACTACAAAACAGCCATTGTTCAACCTGAAAATCTAGTTCAGCAATGATGGGAAACTGCTGGCACCTTAAAATGCATCAAGTTAGTGGCACTCGACTGCACTGTTATTAGTCTCTGTGTTCTTTGCCATCACACACTTGCAGTACCAAGGAATTAAAGCAGCAGTAAAAATTACTGTTTTTCTTTGAAAATCTTCAGTAAATGCTGACATAAATCACTTTTGTTGCACATTGGAGTAGTTATTTTAAGAAAAAGCACTTGTAAGATTGTTTTAGTTGCAAGATCAATGAGTCACTTTTTTCATGGAACACCATTTTTACTTGAAAGAACAAAACTGTGATTATGAGTAGTTGGCACCCAGTTTGTCAAAAACAAACTAAGTCTGTCATTTCAGAAAAAACAAGTGACATAGCCCGGACTGGTATGGCTTAGTGGGTTGGGCATTGTCCTGCAAACCAAAAGGTCTCTGGTTCCACTCCTGGTTGAGGCATATGCCTGGATTGTGGGCTGGTCCCTGTTCAAGGCACACATAAGAGGCAATTGATTGATGTTTCCCTCTCTCTCTCCCCCTTCATTTCCCTCTCTCTAAAAAGAAATTTAAAAAAATTTTTTAAAGGAGAAGAAAACAAGTTACATTAATATCAGCCCTTGGGTAAAAATTAGAATTTTGGAAAACTTCCATCCACCACTGTAAACTTTACAGCTTCTGGTATGTACTGACAGCCATTTCTGTTGACTGGTGGTGGTATTTTGATATGAATGTGACTTTTTGATATTGTATAATGTGTCAACATTTGGAATATCTGCATAATTCAGTCAACCAATATTTTTCAAATGACCACATTTAAAAGTACTCATGCATGGATGAAAGATTTATTCCAAGGACAAGATACTTTGCCAGAGATCAGAATTTAATGTAACAGAGTACACATAATTTCCCTGAGGTGGTTTCAGACTCCACACTATGACTAGTCTTTTAGAAATGGCCACTTGCTGAGTTTTGATCTAGTATCAAAGAAAAGTATCTGAAAAGACTACCAAACTATCCCTCCCCTTTCCAGTTAAGTTTTTGTGTAAGTATGGTTTCCTTCATGTACTTCATGTGGTGTAACAGATTGAGTGTAGAAATGGTTATGAGCATCCATTTGTCACCTATTTGGCCAGGCATTAGAGATTTGCAAAATTATACAATAATACCATTCTTCTCACTAATTTATTTTATTTTGGAAGATACAATTATTTTTCATAATTATGTTACATGTAATAAGCTTACTTTTAATGAATTGATAATTACAAAAGTTTCTCAGGTTTCAATAGACATAAGTTGCATGAACAAAACCTCCCCGAGATCTTCAGCAATTTAAATGTAATGGGGACCCTAAGACTCCCAAAATTGAAAATGGCTGATCTGTGTAACAGTGCCGCGGTCCAGCCGCAGCCCATCTAAGGGTCCTCAGGTGAGAGTAGGCGTCGGCGCTGGGTAACAGGCAACTACACAGCTCAAAGGCAGGTGAAGCACTGTTCCGTTTATTGCAAGTACAAGCTGATTTTTTATATTTTCATTTTTGGCATAGATTAACATTTACAGGTGTACAGCATGATCAGTTAAGCAGAAAAAATCAATACAAAGGTAACCAGGAAAATACGAAAGTTCCCATAGTTTCAGTTATGTTAAACAAAAGTTATTTTGACCAGGAAAACCATTAATCAGACAATTTGAAATAGTTCTATGTATACAGTTTGAATGTCTTATTGTTTATTAAAGTTCTCAGAAATTGTCATTGGCAACAGGTACGCTTAGACCAAACAGAGGTTAGGAAATTCACTATAAGCCTTTGTAATATCTAACTTAGCTATCTATCTTGCTGTCAAATGTTTTTTGTATACTGAGGACTCTGACTCCTTGGTAGTAGTTTCTAAGTGCTTAGTTTGTAATAGCTAACCAGCTTCTTCTGTTTTTATGCCTGTCTAATTCTAATTGATATATATTCCTATTCAAGGTAAAGGAGGGGCTGTTACTCTAACAACTCTTTAACAGTCAGGGGCTATTTTCTAAAGGGGTTTTTGCTATTCTATGAGGCAGTTCTGTGGGAATACATATTTTTCCCTGAACTGTTCTTTCTTGGGTGGCATTCACAGGAACAAATAATTAAAGTACGATGCCTTAATTCAGCCAGGGTGATATTACTTAGGACTTGAGCCAACTGTTGTTTTTTCTCTGAGAGTGGTCATTAATTCTAGGAGATTCCAAATTATCAGAAGTGCAAAGGTTAGAATACTAAGAAACAGTGAGAATAAAAGCAACACCATATATCCACTAATGCCACGTCCGTCCTGCTGAAAAACGCTTCTGTGAAGCCGTTATCTCCAAGTCGTGACTGTGTCAACCGACATGGCTAGAAAATGCTTCTGTGAAGCCTTTGTCCCCAAGCCGTGACTGTGTCAGCCGACCTGGTTAGCATTGGACGCGGCATCCCCAAGCTGTGACTGTGTCAGCCGACCTGGTTAGCACTGGACGTGGCATCCCCAGGCTGTGACCATGTCAGCCAACCTGGTTAGCATCGGACGTGGCATAACAGTACCTTTGTTAAAACAAGATGAAAGTATGGTTACATAGCAGACCTTGGAACAGTGCAGGGTTTAGGGGCACCAACCCCTTGCGTAGTCAAAAATTCAACTTCCCCAAAACTTAACTACCAATAGCCTGCTGTTGACCAGAAATCTTACCAATAATATAAACAGTTGATTAGCACATATTTTGTATGTTATATGTATTATTTACTGTATTCTTGCAATAAAGTAAGCTAGAGAGAAGAAAATATTGTTGAGAAAATACATTTACAGTATTTACTGAAAAAAATCTGTAAGTGGATCTGTGCAGTTCAAGGATCAGCTGTATATTCAGTTTTTAGTTTGTGTTTGAATTACAGAACTCGGGAAGGACATTAGAAACTAAAAACATTGGTAAAATTTTGAGTAGGATTGAGCAAGTCTCGAGAATTAGGCAGACAGGATGCAAGGATAAGAGGGAGACCACTAAATGTAATTTTATACATTTTACGTTTGTTCCATATGACTGTGTTACATTTTTCACATTGTTTTTTATTGTATTTTTTTCCCATTACTTTATCCCCCTGGACCGTCTTCTACCTCCACCCCACCAGACCTCCCGTGCTACACACACCCATCACAATTACCACATGTGTTACATGTTTTTTTAAATATCTACTCCATGGCATATTTCTAGGAAGTTTCAGGAAAAAATACAGAAATAGCCATAGAACCTGTGAGAGAGGAAGTCATTATATTTTTCTTTTCAGATCTGCAGTGGTACGGAGGTCTAACACCAGCCCAATGGGCTTTCTCCGGGTGGGATCCTGCTCCCCTGCGCCAGCAGACACAGTGCAGACAGTTGGACGAAGACTCTCTACCGGGTCTTCCAGACCTTATTCACCTTCCCCTTTGGGTAAGGAGAGTTTAAAGCAGTTGTTTTCATCCTTTTCACTATGACAAATCTGACATGACACTCTCCTTGGGAACATTGGCTCACAATGGCAGTGAGTCTCAGCTGATTGCAAGCCATATCCCACCCCTCCAAGTATCCCCTGCTCCCTGATCACTCTTGAGAATCTTGTGTTAATCTTCTAGGATGTCTATTGGAAATATAATAATACAAAAGGATCTTATGGATAAAAAGTATCTCCATTGGGTTTGGGCTCTAAATACAAAGTCAGAAACCCTAAGTTAGAGTACATAAAACACCAATTCTACTTATCCCTCAGATTTATAAGGTTGAAAAGACAATAGTGTACAAAGCAGCACTGTGCCGCATTCATTTGAGGTTGGAGAGCCCCAGGAGGGGTAGGATGACAGCTTCGTTACAAGTTCCCAATTTTCCTGGAAATCATGCACACCAACAACAGCGATGCTAAAACAAAGCAAAAGCAAACAGCAAAACAACAGAAACCCAACCAAACTAAACACACCTCAAAGTAGAGTTTTAGTGAAACTGAGAGAAAAAGAAAATGCTTCAACTTCAGAATACATATGAGAGAGACTAGAGCACCCAAGGTAGCAGAACTGGTGAGAAACAGCATTGATAAGGTAGGGACGGAAAGGTAGTACTGAGAGGGCCCAGTGCTGGCAGATCTCAAAATTGAAAAAAAGATATATGACACACCTTGGTAACTTGTCAGCTTTAGAATTTGTTAAACCCTGTACTCGCTGCATTTTGGTGAAAAGAAAATGTTTCAGTACTCCGTGCTTGCTCAGGACTCATCGTGCTTGCTATAACTTGTAGAGTCACGACACCGCCCTGCGAGAGAAAATGTTTCATTACTCATCGCATTCGGTACTGGTCAGGTTTGTCACTCATCACAAGTTCTGGAGTGAATTAATGATGAGATCTGAAGTACCATTGTATATACAATATTCCAAAACTATTGGTGTAGGACTCACAGGGAATGGAAAGAAATCTTGGGAGGAGGCAGAGCAAGAAAGATTGAAGTAGTGTTCAGAAGCCCTGATTTCAAAACAAAATAAAAAAACCACAATGATGTTTATTTTTTTAAAAAAGTTAATATCAGTACATCACCTGTTGCAAATGGTCTTGAAGCTCTTTATTTTTATTTTTTTATTTCAGATTGGGTTCATTACTTTTTTATTTTAAGTTATATTTTATTGATCATGCTATTACAGATGTCCTGATTCCCCGCCCCATGCCTCCCTCTATGCTGTACTCCCCATTCCCTCAGGCAATCCCCACACCTTTGTTCATGTGTATTGATCACGTGTATTTTGTTTGGCTACTTCATTTCCTATACTGTACTTTACATCCCCATGGCTCTTCAGTAACTACCTATTTGAACTTCTTAATCCCCTCACCTCTTCAGACCCATTCCTCCAAACCCTCCTCCCATCTGGCAGCCATCAAAATGCTCTCCACGTTCATGATTATGTCTGTGTCCTTGTTTGCTTAGTTTGTTTTCTAGAGTGATAGATACGTATTTATTGCCATTTTATTGTTCATAGTCTTCATCGTCTTTTTCTTAAATAGGTCCCTTTAACAATTCTTGTAATAATGTTTTAATGATGATGAACTCCTTAGTGTTTTGTGTCTGGAAAGCTCTTTACCTACTTTTTGATTCTAAATTACAGCTTTGATGGGTAGAGTAATTTTGCCTGTAGTTCCCTGCTTTTCATGACTTTGCTTATTTCTTGCCAATCCTTTCTAGCCTGCAAAGTTTCTTTTGAGAAATCAGCTGACAGTCTTTCTTTTTTAGAGATTTTATTTATTATAAATTTTTAAAGATTTTATTTATTTATTAGAGAGTGGGGAAGGGAAGGAGAAAAGAGAGGGAGAGAAATATCAATGTGTGGTTGCCTCTTGCACACCCCCTACTGGGGACCTGACCCACAACCTGGGCATGTGCCCTGACAGGGAATTGAACCAGTGACCCTTTGGTTCACAGCCTGCATTTAATTCACTGAGCTACACCAGCCAAGGCTATTTTATTCATTTTTAGAGAGAGGGGAGGAAGGGAGAAAGAGAGGGAGAGAAACATCGGTGTGTGAGAGATACATCGATTTGTTGCCTCTCTCATGCCCCCAGCTGGGGACCTGGTCTGCAACCCAGGCATGTGTGCCCTGACCAGGAATCTAATTGGTGACCTTTTGGTTCATAGGCTAGCACTCAGTCCCCTGAGCCACGCCACACAGGCCGGGACTCAGTGAAAGTCTTATAGGAACTTCACTATAGTAACTTCTTTTCTCTTGCATTCTTGAAGATTCTCTCTTTAATCTTTAGTATTTTAATTATGATGTGTCTTGGAGTGGGCCTCTTTGCATCCATTTTGTTTGGGACTGTGTTCTCCCTGGACTTGCATGTCTATTTTCTTCACCAAATTAGGGAAGTTTTCTTTCATTATTTTTCCTATAGATTTTTTATTTTCTTGCCTTTTCTCTTCTCCTTCTGGCACCTCTATGATGTGAATGTTGGAACACTTGAAGTTGTCCCAGAGGCTGCTTATGCTATCCTTGTGTTTTTTTTTTTAAAGATTTTGTTTATTTATTTAGAGGGGAAGGAGAGAGGGAGAGAAACATCAATGTATGGTTGCCTTTTTGTGCATCCCCTGCTGGTAGTTAGCCTGCAAGGAACCGGTTTGCAACCCAGGCATGTGCCCTGACTGGGAATCGAACCGCGATCGTCTGGTTCGCAGGCCCGCGCTCAATCCACTGAGCTACGCCAGCCAGGGTTCCTTGTGTTTTTTTAGATTCTCTTTTCTTCTTGTTGTTCTGCTTGGTTGTTTTTTTGCTTCCTTATATTCCAAATCATTATGTGGTTCTTGGCTTAATCCACTCCACTGTTGTTTCCCTCTGATTGTTGTTTTTATTTAGATTTTTTTGTACTTATTTTTAGAGGAAAGGGAAGGGGAAAGAGAAAGAAACATCGATATGCGAGAGAAACATCGATTAGTGGCCTCTCACATGTCCCCAACTGGAGACCCAAACCATAACTCAGGCACGTGTCGTGATTGAGAATAGAACCAGAGACTTTTTAGTTCTCAAGCTGGCAAGATTAAGCTGCCAGTCACAAGCTGCCCAAAGCTGCAGCCTTCTGAATCATCTAAATAGTTTCTGTGGAGGAATGTTCAAGCTAATGCAAAATTTGATACAGATTTGTTGCTTTGCTTGCTCAGTCATTTTGAATGTGACACATGCTCACTCAATGGTATCTACTGCCCCCACTGACTAGTATAGTAAAGTCGTCATTGTTCACGCATGTGCATTCCAGTCCACTTTCCATGGCTGCCAGGTTGCATCAGTGTCACGTAAACCATTCTCATTATATATATTTTAATGATTTATTTATTTATAGACAGAGGGGGAGAGAGAGAAACATTAGTGTGTGGTTGCCTCTTGCACACCCCCAACTGGGGACCTGCTCTGGAACCCAGGCGTGTGCCCTGACTGGGAATTGAACTGGCAATCCTTCAATTTGCTGGCTGGCAGCACTCAATCCACTAAGCCACACCAGCCAGGGCCATTCTCATTATATTAACAATAGTTGGACTTTTTCTGGGCAGATCTTGTATGTCTCTTGTTTACTTAAACTGCCTGAAGTCTTCCCCAGCCCTCCTTTTTGTTGGTTTGGGCCCTTAAAGGTACATGCAAAGAAAGTAGGTGCAGAGATGTGAAAGAGAGAGACTGGGGAAACTAGTGATGGACAAAGAGGAGGAAGCAGGAGTTGACAGGGAGCCATTCAGTCCACCATGCAGATGTGACCTCTATAAGGGAGAGAGGAAGGAAGGAGGAGTCCTAACTATAGTGAATTCTAAAATTTCAGCCAGGCTGAAGGAGTGTCCCCAAGCACTAAGTTGTCCAAATTTCCTGACCTGCTTGAATTGGCCTGAATTAGTGCCTTGACCACATGTAGTCAGTGGCTGGGTGCAGCCCTGGGGAGCATGCTGCTGTAGGAGCATGGTAGCTCAGAGGGACTGTAGCTGTTCTGCTAGTCAGCTCCATAAGTATGGAGCTGTGTTTGTGTGTTTGTACATAAGTGTGTTTGTACACACCCCACACGGTGTGTACAAACTCTTTGTATGTTACAGGCATTGATTTATTTACATGGCTCTCTTTCCTACTGATCTTGTTTTAAGACAGATCATATGTACTTTTTTGGTCTTTGTATACCCAGTACCCAGCACATTGGTTGCTTAGACTATGTTAGCTGAACTAAATCTTTGCTAATTAAATTTGTAAACTCTATCATACTGTGCAGTTTGTGCATGTGTTACCTGTTTCTGTTCTTTACTGGTTTTGAATCATTCCTCTTTCCTTTCCCCATTTCCCTCTTTATAGTTGGTACCATTCCTGAGCACTTCAGCCAGTGCTGCTGTGGATATCCTCAGGGCCATGAATCCAGGAGCCGAAACTCATCAGGTAGAAAGTGTATTTGGTTCAGTAATAATTTTAATCCTGTTATAAGTGGATTTGAGTTATATTTTTCTAGTCCTATTAAAAGAATAGGATTGGTGTGAAGTATTTTCCCAGCTGTCCTGTTTTTTAGAATCTTGTTCATTACCTTTTAGCAGTCAGGCAGTTGAATATCTCTTTTGTATATGATTCTTTTATGAAAATAAGTCTTAGTAATTAGTTACCTTAACTAGATTTTGGTCACTGTCATACAAATAATAAAAATCAATCTAGGGGATGAAAATTTGATACTTCAGTTAATACCGTTTTGTTTATCTTTACTCGAGGACATGCTTACTGATTTTAGAGAGAGGTGGAGGTGGGGAGAGAGAGTTTGCGACAACATTAATGTTGTCAGGGCAACTTTGCCCTCAAGTTCCCCCATCCACCACGGATGAAAGTAAGCACTACCAAGACATGATCTGCTTAGAGAAGAGAAGTGGCCAATTTCTTAGAAGAAAAAGGCCAGGAGCCCCTTCCTCCAGGGACTTTTATTGGGTTGTAATACACAGAAATATAGAGCGACAAAAATCAAGCAGTAAATAACATTTCAAAAAAATTTGAGGGCTTAGTCTGAGTCAGTGTCTGTCAAGAAAGGGGGTTGCAGAAACTTTAAGGAACATACTCATATCCTGCACAGACCATTAACATATGAATGAAAACACTCTTAACAAAACAGGTTTCACAAGATTTTTAAGAATTCTTTCTCATGCCAGATTTACCCCGATACCTCTAGCAAGACAAAGAGCTGCACCCCTCCCCATCAGGTTTTTGGGCTTAAGTAGATTTGAGCCAGAAAGCACTTCTCCCAGAAGACAGGGGGATTCCGGTTATGTCACATAGCCAGGGGGCAAGAATCCATTGCTCCCTCTTTGTCACAGCCCCCTGAGTCCTTCCATGGTGGCCTCCCAAGTGATTGAGTCTGGCTTAAGTTGCACCTCACTGTGAAGAGTCTTACCTGTCATCAACATTGACCATACTTTTGGAGGCAGGAGAGTAAGCTGAGACAACTTTTGCTACCAGAGACAAGCCTCATCTCCTTTGTGACTTATAATCCAGAGGTCACTCACTCATCCTTAGCCTTAGGGGGTAGGTACAATTCCTGAAACCAGGCAGAGCAATTTCCACCATGATGTGAGAAGGAAACATTGATAGGTTGCCTCTTTGTAAGCTCCCCGACTGGTAATCATACCTGCATCCTAGGCATGTGCCCTAACCAGGAATGAAACCTGCGACCTTTTGGTTTATGGGACTAGGCTCCAACCAATTGAGCCACACCATCCAGGGCTGACTAATAATATTCTTGATAAGAGCTACCAGTTATCATCAAATAAAAAAGAAACATGTTTATTTGTTTTATTATATAACATATGCCTCCAAAGGTTTGTATAAATTATACTTTTTTAGAGGTTTTATTTATTTATTTTTAGAGAAAGCAGAAGGGAAGGAGAAAGATAGGTAGAGAAACATCAGTGTGTGGTTGCTTCTGGTGTGCCCTCAGCTGGGGACCTGGACTGCAACCCAGGCATGTGTTCCTGACCGGGAATTGAACCTTTGACCCTTTGGTCTGCAGGCTGGTGTTCAATCCACTGAACCGTACCAGCCAGGGCTAAATTATACTTTTTAAAGTCAAATCTTACTGTATGTGTATTTGAGGAGTTGGTCAGTTAAAGGAATTCTGTGTTACTTTGGAGAGTATAAAATGTAGCTTTCTCCGTCCTGGCTGGTGTAGCTCAGTGGATTGAGCGCGGGCCTGCGAACCAGACGATCGCGGTTCGATTCCCAGTCAGGGCACATGCTTGGGTTGCAGGCCAGTTTCCTGCAGGGGCCAGTTCCCTGCAGGGGATGCACAAGAAGCAACCATACATTGATGTTTCTTTCCTCTCTCCTTCCCTTCCCCTCTAAAAAGATAAATAAATAAAATATTTTTTAAAAATGTAGCTTTCTCCAGACATAGCATTTTGCCAATAATATTACACATTCCTGTGTATGTATTATATACATATATATACACACACACATATATACATGCATATATGTGTGTGTTTGTGGGTGGGTTTGGCCGAACCCTCTTCTGAAAGATTTAAATATCAAATTTAGGATGAGATTAAACCAAGAGCAGCCAGTAGCAAAAGCTCCTATTGCTGTTTGTTTTTGCGAAGATGATGGTTATAGATTACTAATAAGATTTGTATGTTCTTAGTGCTCTTGGTGGTAGTTTGGCTTGCAGGAAGTGCCAAAGAATGTATGTGTAACTGGAGCTCAAGGCTTAGTGGACCTTAAGTTGACAATAACAAGTTTGCGTGGGTCAGTTCCCTTATTGTTGTCAGTGTGTCACATACAAGACCGTCTCCCGGACCCTTCATATCATATCCCCTGAAGAGTCAAGAATATTTGTGGACAAGTATTTTCTTTGTAGAGAATTTGGATACTTTATGTTTTTTAATGAATTTCATTAATGAAATTGACAACATAAATAAACTATCCATCAGCTTGTTATTTTTGAACAAAATTCAGGAAAGGTGTACTTTCTAATTGTCTTTCTTACACTATATATATAGTGTAGTCTTTCTTATACTATATATATATATATATTTATTTATTTAAATAAGGGTTTTTTCCCTGGATTAGTTTGAAAAGTTTATTTTAGTTGCAATGGCGAAAAAGGGAATAATACATTGATATACTCAAATATGTCGATGTGTTTATATAAATTGACAGATCATCTTGTTCATTGTAGGTTTTTGTTGTTTTCATTAACTTTAACCATTTACTATATAGTTCTTGTTGGGTCTGATTAGACCCTATATTAATCTGAGTTATTTTCTAGCTGCTGGTAAAAACAGCTACAGTCTTCTGAGAATACCAGTGAAGGTGTTCTTTCTTGTCACTGTTTTATAAAGGATGCCAAAAAATAGCCTCCTGCCATGCAAACACTCTTAGAATATTGCACGAAAAATGAAATGTACATTGGAATTCTCATTTTAAGAACTGTCTTCTTAATTCTTATGTTTTTGCCCTGTACTTCTTCACTTTGGGTAAACACTGCACCCATGTCCTTGGCAGGTTCTTCAGGGCTGCAGGTGCAGTCACCACAGTCCTTTCTACCAGGGGCCAGGCTACCAAGTGCTCCTACCCTCGCTGATACCCACCAGAACAAGCAGAAGCTGAGGAAGCAGCACTCGGACCCTGTGTGCCCAGCCCACATGGGGGCCACGCACAGTGGCTCATCTCAGCCTGGCCGGCCTGGCAGCCTTGGGACTTCTCCCACCAAACACACAGGGTCTTCTCCACGGGGGTCTGACTGGTTCTTTAAAACCCCTTTACCAACAATCATTGGCTCTCCTACTAAGGTGTGTTTATTAAACCCTTTGTATTATGACTTGGTTAAATTAACATTGGCAAAGTGAAGTACAGATTCCCAGATTGAGGTCCAAGGTTCCACTACAGACCACAGGAGAAATGGAAATACAGGTTTGTTCCTCACAGGTCCTGAAAGAAAAACCCTGCACACCCTGGGGCAGGAGGAGGGGGCCCAGGGACGTGCAGACAGGGCTCAGATAGGAAGAGACAGCACCTGGACCTGTGTACATGGCCTTCATGGGTGGAGTGTTGTGGGGTTCCCAGCTAAGACTGGATCAGTCATTTCAAACCAAAAGAGCAGAGTTCTGGTAAGCTCCATGGGGTCTGATATAAGGGGTGCACAGGGGAAAGATCCCGGGAGGTGGATAATCACCTAAGGAACTTACATTTGCTGTGACTCTGTAGACTGCCATCTAGGGTGTGTGCTTGCAAGCGGGCTGGGGAAAGGTTAATGTCCCTGCAGCCCACTTGGTTGCAACTGTCCACAGTTGTAGAGGCTGTAAGTAGAAGAGCCAGTATTTAATCCAGGTCTGACAGACTCGAGTCTTTTCCTTACTGCCAGGCCACATAGCCTAGCAAGACTGACTACTTTATACATCCTAATAACTAGTTTGCCTGTGTTTCTCTAGACTACAGCTCCTTTCAAAATCCCTAAAACACAAGCATCTTCCAATCTGCTAGCCCTGGCTCCTCGTCACGGGCCTCCTGAAGGACAGTCTAAAGATGGGACTGACCCACGAGAATGCTCTCATTGTCTCTTAGCACAAGGAAGTGAGAGTCAGAAGGCTGAGCAGCAGTGCAAGACCATGTTTGGCAGGTAAAAGACCCAATTTCCTTCCAGTGTTCAACATGAAAACTGTAATTGTGTTTTTATTTCTATTATAAAAGCAACAGATTAAATTAGTTTAGTAGCTGGATATGAACTGTGTACATTTATAATGTCTAAAAAACATGGATGTTTCCTTTAACTGTAAATACAGAGTTCTGATTTCCTGAATATTCTATTTCTGTCTTTTATTTGGGTTAACGAAGTTTATCTCTACCTTGAGTTGTTTGGTATCTTTTTTTTGGTATTTTTTATTATTTAAAGGTCTGGATTTTTTTAAATAAACTTTTTCATTACTGATATCACTCTTCTTTTTAGATCTGTCAGTACTGGGAAATTATCTGATCAACAAGTAAAGACACCTCTAGGTGGATATCAGGGCAGCACAGGCAGTTTAAATACAGAACGACCAATGGATACAGGTAAGAAAATCTGGTTGTTTTGTGGGGTTGGGGTTTGTGGGTGGGGGGAATGGGGGCAGGTAATTTGTTAGCATATGCATTAATTTCCTATTGCTGCTGTAATAAATTACCACAAGCTTGGTGGCTTAGAACCACATAAATGTATTATCTTAACAGCTCTGGAGGTTGAAAGTTTGAACTAGGTCTCCCTGGACTAAAATCAAGGTGTCAGCGGCTGGGTTGCAGTCCTTCTGGAGACTCTAGGGGAGAGTAGGTTTCCTTGCTTTTCCAGCTTCCAGACTGCCCTCTTTCCTTGGCTCGTGCTCTGTCCCACCCTGAATGCCAGCAGTGGCCAGTCTAGATTCTGACCTGCCTCCTTGCTCTGCATCTCAAGCACCCTCGTGATTACAGGGGCTCACTGGTAACCCAGGATTAGCTCTGTATCTTAAGGTCAGTTGATTAGGAATTCTGGTTCTATCTGCAACTTTAATTTTCTTTTGCTGTGTAGCATTGCCTCTTTTAAGGTTCCAGGGGTTAGTACATGGGTATCTGGGGCTGGGAGTAATTGTTAAGTTAAACTGCTTCTGTTGATTGAGCATGCACTTGGTGGTCTGGATTTTTTTGTGCTCTTCCTGTCCTGTATCTTCTATCTCAATATCCCATCAAGATAGGAGCTCATTCAGTATCTTGATGATCAACAGCCTGTGGATTAGAAGGAGTTCTGACCAAGGTTGTTTTTATCAGTAGGATAATACTGGCTAAAGTTAGGCTAAACACACGTGTTAGCATTTCTTACACAGTAAGTTGATCCTGTAAAGAATCATAGGTTGTGGGGGCAGCTTTCCTCAAAAGTCCCCCCTGTGTGCCACAGATAAGAGTAAATATGACTGAGACATGATGTGATCTGCTTGAGGAGGAGAGGTGGCCAAGTTTCTCAGGAGAAAAAGGCATTGAGCCCCTTACTCCAAGGGCTTTTATTGGGTTGTAGTACACAGGAATACAGGTCATCGAGGATTAAACAGTAGATAGTCTGAGTCTGTCAGGCAGAGAGTTCTCGAGTTTCCTGCTGGAACCCTTAACATATGAATGAAAGCACTCTTAGCAGAGCAGATTTCACAGGTTTATCAGGAAGTCTTTGTGTTGCCAGATTTTTCCCCAGGACACACTCTAGCAAGGCAAGGAGCTGCACCTCTCCCCATCAGGTGTTCAGGCTTAAGGGGATTAGAGCCAGGAAGCACTTCTCCCAGAGTACATGGGGACTCGGGCTTTGTCAAAGCCAGGGGATAAGAGTCCATTGCTCTTTGTTGCAGTCCCCGGAGTCCTTCCTTGATGACCTCCCAAGTGGTTGAGTCTGGCTTAAGTTACTCCCTGCTGTAAGGAGACTTACCGGTCAAGGACTTCTGACCATGCTTTGGGGGCAGGGAGGAAACTGAGGCAGCATTTACTACCAGAGACAAACTTTGTCTTGTAGTTCACATTCCAGAGGTCACTGACTCATCCTTAGCCACAGGGGTAGAGAGTTACAATTCCTGAACCCAGGCAGAGCGGTCTACACCGCTTCTCTTGTTATGTCTTATAAGGTAGTTCTGCTAGTAACAAATTCTCCCAGCTTTTGGTTACATAACAATGTCTCTATTTTGCCATTATTTTTTTAAAAAGAGGTTTGCTTGATAGTTTTTTTTCATCTTTTTAAATCTGTCATTCCACTGCCCACTTGTCTCCATTGTTGTTGATAATAAGCTAGTTGTTAGTCTTACTAGTTTCCTTTGCATGTGACAAGTCTCAAGATTTTCTTAGTGTTTGGTTGTTACTGTTTTACCGTGATGTTTCTGGGTTTGGATACTTTGAGTTTATCTTATTTTGAGTTTGTTGAGCTTTTTTGATATGTGGGTTAATGTATTTCATCAAACATGAGTAGGTTTCAGCCATTATTTGTCTGTGTATTTTTTATGCTTCTTTCTGTCTCCACTCTCCTTCTGGTGCTAATATTATCCATATATAGGTATATTCAGTGATATCTTGATTTCCCTAAGGTTTTGTTCATTTCAGTTTATTCTCTTTTTTCCTCTTCAGATTGCATAATCTCTATTGATATTCAAGTTTATGGATTCTTCCGCCAATTCAAATCTGCTGTTGAGCTTCTGTAATGATTTTATTCATTTCAGTCATTTTTTTAACTCCCGAATTTCCATTTGGTTCTTTTTAATAATTTCTCTTTTTATTGATATTCTTTATTGATGAAACAGTATCATGTTTTTTTTTCCCATTATTTTTATTGTTGATACAAATATAGATGTTCCTATTTTCCCATTCTTTGCCTGCCTCATTCCCTCTTCCCTCTAGCCATTACCATACTATTGTCTGTATCTATGTGGTATGCATATATGTTCTTTAGCTAGTCCCTTCACCTTCTTATATCCAGTCTCCCCTTGCCCTTTCCTCTTACAGCTGTAAGTTTGTTCCATGTGTCCGTGCCTCTGTCTCTATTATGTCTCTATTATGTCCGTGCCTCCATCAGTTTATTTTGTCAGATTCTATATATAAGTGAGATCATATGGTATTTGTCATTCTCTTACTGGCTTATTTCACTTAGTATAATAATCTCCACATCCATCCATACTGACACCAAGGGTAAGAATTTCTTATTTTTATGGCTGAGTAGTATTCCATTGTGTAAACATATGATTTTTTTTTATCCATTCTTCTATTCTTGGCCACTTGGTCTGTTTCTGGATCTTGGCTATTAGAAATAACACTGCAATGGACATAGGGGTGTATATATCCTTTCTGATTGCTGTTTTGGAATTCTTAGGGTATATTTCCACAGTGGGATTGCTTTGTCAAATGGCATTAGTTTTATGAGTAAACTCCATATCGTTCTCCACAGTGGCTTCACCACTGCATTCCCACCAGCAGTACAGTAGGGTTTAGTTGTATAAGTTCTTTATATATTTTGGAAGTGGACCTCTTACTAGATGTATCATTGGTGAGTATATTCTCCTGTACAGTGGGTTCCCTTTTTATTTTGTTAATGGTTTCTTTGGCTGTGCAGAAGCTTTTTAGTTTGATGTAGTCCCATTTGTTTATTTTTACCTTTATTTTCATTGCCCTAGAAGACATAGCAGCAAAAATATTGCTACAAGTGATGTCTGATGTTTTATACCTATGTTTCTTCTAGGATTTTTATAGTTTCACAGCTTACATTTATTTAAGTCTTTTATCTTTTTTGAGTTTATTCTTGTGTATAATATAAGTTGGTGGTCTAGTGTCATTTTTTTTGCACTTACCTGTTCAATTTTCCCAACACCATTTGTTGAAGAGACTGTTTTTACTCTATCATATAGTCTTGCCTCCTTAATCTAATATTAATTGACCATAGGTGTGAGTTTAACCTGGGCTATCTGTTTTGTTTCACTTATCTATATGCCTTTTCTTTTTTCTTTTTTTAAAGATTTTATTTATTTATTTTTAGAGGGGAAGGAAAGGAGAGAGGGAGAGAAATATCAATGTATGGTTGCCTCTCATGCGTCCCCTGCTGGGGACTGGCCTGCAACCCAGGCATGTGCCCTGACTGGGAATCGAACCACGATACTCTGGTTCACAGTCCCCTGCTCAATCCACTGAGCTACACCAGTCAGGGCTCTATATGCCTTTCCTTATGCCAGTACCAGGCCGTTTGATTACAGTGGTCTTCTAGTATAGTTTGATATTAGGTGTTACAATCCCTCCAACTTTGTTCTTCTTTCTCAAGATTGCTGAAGCTATTTAGGGTCTTTTTGGTTCCATGTAAATTTTTGCAATATTTGTTGTACATCTGTGAAGTATGCCATTAGTATTTTAATTGGAATGTTAATTCTGTATCCTGCTCCTTTGCCAAATTTATTTAATAGCTCTAGTAGCTTTTTGGTGGAGTTTTGGTTTTTCTTTGTACAATATCCTGCCATTTGTGAATAATGACAGTTTTACTTATTCCTTTACAAATTGGATGCCTTTTTGTTTGTTTGTTTGTTTATGTCTGATTGCTATGGCTAAGGCTTCCAGTACTATGTTGAATAAGAGTGATGAAAATGGACATGCCTGTCTTGTTCCTGATCTTAAAGGAAACATTTTTTAGGTTTGACAACTGCTTCTGTTGTCATAATGACAACTGCTTCTCTTGTCATTATGTAGTATCCTCCTTTGTCCATTTTGTCAGATATAAATATTGCTATACCAGCTGTTTTTTTCATTTCCCTTTGCATGACATAACTTTTTTCATGCCTTTACTTTTAGCCTGTATATATCTTTTGTTCTGAGATGGGTTTTTTGTAGACAGCATATGAGGTCTGTCCAGAAAATGTCTAACCGTTGTTAATATAATCAGAATGGTTTGTGTGACATTGCTGCAACCTGGAATCCAAGGAGAGTGGAATATAATGCACATGCATAAACAATGATGACTCCATTGTACCAGTCAGTAGGGGCTGTAGACACTGTTGAGTGAGCATGTGTACTGTGTGGCCGTCACATTCAAAATGACTGAGCAGACTTCTGTCCAATATGGAAGTGTAGGTGGATACCCTGTACCTCCTTGCACAAGCAAAAGAAAGACAATAACAAATTTAAAAACAAAAACAACCAGAGCTGACAGAAAATCAAACTGTATGGAAGTCTGACAACTAAGGAGTTAAAGAAGAAACATTCATCCAGACTGGTAGGAGGGGCAGAGATGGGCAGCCGGGTAGAGAAGCCTTGCAGCAAGGCTGCAGCTGGAGGACCAGGGTGAACACAGTGGTGGCTGGCGGACTGGGTGGTCCCACATTTGCATGTGGATAAACCTTGAGGAACAACTGGGGAGTGAAACAGACCATGCAACCCAGGGTTCTACTACGAGGACTCAAAGCCTCTGAGTGAGAAAACCTGTGGGGGGTTTAAGGCAGTGAGACAAACTCTCAGCCTCATAAGAGAGTTTGTTAGAGCCTTGGCTGGTGTAGCTCAGTGGATTGCGCACAGGCCTGTGAACCAGAGGATCTCGGTTTGATTCCCAGTCAGGGCACATGCCTGGGTTGCAGGCCAGTTCCCTGCAGGCCAACTCCCAGCAGGGGACGCACAAAAGGCAACCATACATTGATATTTCTCTCCCTCTCTCCTTCCCCTCTAAAAGTAAATAAATAAATAAAATCTTAAAAAAAAAGAGAGAGAGAGAGTTTGTTAGAAAGATTTACAGGTTTGTTAGAGAGATCTACAGAGACCTAGAACATTCGCAAACCCATTCATCAGAGAATCAGCACCGGAAGGGTCCAATTTGCTTATGGGTAGCGGCAGAAGGATTGAAAATGGGCAGATAGCTGAACAAGCAGCATTGTTCCCTCTTGGACCCCTCTCCACATACAGTGCTACAACACAGCAACGTGGATTGCCCCACCCTAGCGAATACCTAAGGCTCCACCCCCAACTACAGAACAGGCATGCTGAGGCCAAAAAAAAAAAAGAACAAATCAAAGCTCCAGAAAAAATAACAACTAAATGATGAAGAGATACCCAGCCTATCAGATGCAGAGTTCAAAATGGTGGTAGTCAGGATGCTCACAGAATTGATTGAGTATGGTAGCAAAATAGAGGAAAAAAACAAAGGCTATGAAAAGTGAAATAAAAGGAACCAACAGTGAAGGGAAGGATACTGGATCTCAAATCGACAGTTTGAAGCAGAAGGAAGAACTAAACATTCAACCAGAACAGAATGAAGAAACAAGAATTCAAAAAAATGAGGAGAGTCTTAGGAACCTCCAGGACATCTTTAAAAGTTCCAGCATCTGAATCATAAGGGTTCCAGAAGGAGAAGAGGAAGAGCAAGAAATTGGAAACATAATGAAAGAGAACTTCTCTAATCTGGCAAAGGAATTAGACTTCCATGAAGTCCAGGAAACTCAGAGAGTCCCAAAGAAGTTGGACCTGAGGAAGCACATCCCAAGGCACACCATAATTACATTCCCCAAGATTAAAGATAAGGAGAGAATCTTAAAAGCAGCAAGAGATAAGGGGACAGTCACCTACAAAGAAGGGCCCACCAGACTGTCAGCTGATTTCCCAAAAGAAACCTTGCAGGCAAGAAGGGGCTGGAAAGAAGTGTTCACATTCATGAAAGGCAAGGACCTACATTCAGGATTACTCTATCCAGCAAAACTAACATTTAGAATGGAAAGGCAGATAAAAGTACTTCCCAGATAAGGTCAAGTTAAAGGAGTTCATCATCACTAAGCCCTTATTATATGAAATGTTGAAGGGATTTATCTAAGAAAAAGAAGATAAAAATTTGAACAGTAAAATGACAACAAACTCACAACTATCAACAATCCTAAAAAACAAAACAAAACAAAAAACTAAGGGAATAACTAGAACAGGAACAGAATCACAGAAATGGAGATCACATGGAGGGTTATCAGTGGGAAAGAGGGAGGGGGCAATGAGGGAAAAGGTACAGGGAATACATAGCATAAATGGCAGGTTGAAAATAGGAGGAGGTTAAGAACAGTATAGGAAATATAGAAGCTAAAGAACTTAAATGTATGACCCATGGACGTGAACTAATGGGGGATTGGGCGATGTGGGTGGGAGGAAGTGTGCAGGGCAGAGGGGAATAAAGGGGGGGAAATGGGACAACTGTAATAGCATAATCAATAAAATGTATTTAAAAAAATGACTGAGCAAGTAGAGCAGTGAATCTGCATCAAATTTTGCATTAACCTTGAAGATTCCTCCATGAAAACTATTCAGATCACTCAGAAGACCACAACTATGGGCAGCTGGTGATTGGAAGCTTCATCACGACAGTACACCCACCTATTCTCATGCAGAGTTTTTTTGGTGAAACATCAAATACCCAGGTGATTCAGCCCCCCTACAGCCCAGATTTTTCATCCTGTGATTTCTGCCTTTTCCCAAAGCTAAAATCACCTTTGAAAGGGAAGAGTTTTCACACTGTTGATGAGATTCAGGAAAGTACAATGGGGAAGCTGGTGACAATTGGGAGAACTGTGTGAGGGCACAAGGTGCCTACTTTGAAGAGGACTGAGGCATCATAGTTCTGTGTACAATGTTTCTTGTATATTCTTCAATAAATATCTCTTATTTTTCATATTACACACAGGGATATCTTCTGTGTAGACTTCTTGGGTCTTGGTTTCTTATCCATTCAGCTACCCTATGTCTTTGAATGCAGCATTAAAACCATTTACATTATTGTGATTGGCTTTATGATTATCACAACAAATGATTATTGTGAGGTATGTGTTTATTGACATTTTGGTCTTTTAGTTTAGTCTAGTTTTGTTTGTTTTCTTCTATCTTCTACTTCCTAAGACAGATCATTTACCATTTTTGGTAATGCTGGTCTGGTGGAAACAAACTCCTTTAACTTTTTTTTTTTTGATCTGAGAAGCTCTTTATTTTCACTTTAATTTTAAGTGTTAGCCTTGCTGGATAAATTAGTGTTGGTTTTAGGCCCTTGCTTTTCATAACTTTGAATATTTCATGACAATCCCTTCTGTCCTGAAATGGGAGCTCTTTGTAGGTAATTATCTACTTTTCTGTTGCTCCTTTTGAGATTTTCTCTTTGTCTTTAACCTTGCATTTTTTAAATTTATTTATAGACACAGGGGAAGGGAAAAAGAAAGAGAGGGAGAGAAACATCAATGTGTGCTGTTCATGCACCTCCTACTGGAGACATGGCCCACAACACAGGCATGTGCCCTGACTGGGAATTGAACCCTAGACCCTTTGGTTCACAGGCTGGTGCTCAATCCACTGAGCCACACCAGCTGGGGTTAATCTTAGGCATTTTTTAAATTTTTATTTATTTAGTTTTAGAAATGGGTTTAGAAATGGGGGTAGGGAGGGAGAAAGAGAATGAGAGAAACATTGATGTGTGGTTGCTCTCACATGCCTGCAACCCAGACATATGCCCTGACCAGGAATCAAACCTGCGAACTCTTGGTTTGCAGACCAGGGCTCAATCCACTGAGCCACACCAACCACGGCAAACCTTAGGCATTTTAATTATGATGTATCTCAGTGTGGGCCTCTTTGAGTTTCTCTGGTTTGAAATTCTATGTCTTCCAGGACTTGTATGTCTTTTTCTTTCATGAGGTTAGGGAAGTTTTCAGTCATTTTTTCAAATAGTTTCTAGTTTCTCATTCTCTTCGTCTTTTTTTTTAAGATTTTATTTATTTATCCTTAGAGAGGAAGGGAAGGAGAGAAATATCAATGTATGGTTGCCTCTTTTCAGTCCCCTGCTGGGAACTGGCCTGCAACCCAGGCATGTGCCCTGACCTGGGAGTCGAACCGTGATTGTGTGGTTCATTCCCTTCGTCTTTCTTCCATGTACCCCTGTGATATAGATGTTGTTACACTTCATGTTGTCCCAAAGTTCCTTTAAACTATCTCAATTCTTTTAAATTATTTTTTCTTTTTGCTGCTTTGATTTGGGTGTTTTTTTCCTACTTTGTTTTCCAAATCACAGATTGAATGCTCTGCTTCAACCACACTACTTTTTATTCCTTCCAGTGTATTCTTGATATGTATTCTTCATTTCATTTTTTTTTAGAAAACAAGTTTTATTATTTTAAGTGCATTTGAATTTTATTGTTGTTCAAGTTCAGTTTTCTCCCTTTACACCCCACCCTTCCCCACCACCCCAGAAGTCTGTACCTCCCTCCCCTCTTTCTCCCTCCCCTTGTCTTTATCCAGGTGCCCTTTATACTTGTTCCTGTAAACCCTTCACCCTTTTTGCCCCATTATCCCCTCCCCTCTCCCCTCTGGTTACTTTCAATTTGTTCTTAATTTCAATGTCTTTTGTTATATTTTGCTTGCTTGTTTGTTTTGTTGATTAGGTTCCAGGTGAGATCATATGGTATTTGCCTTTTACTGCCTGGCTTATTTCACTTAGCATAATGCTCTCCAGTTCCATCCATGTTGTCGCATAGGGTTGAGCTCCTTCTTTCTATCTGTTGCATAGAATTCCACTGTAAATGTACCATAGTTATTTGATCCACTCATTTCCTGATGGGAACTTAGGTTGCTCCCAGTGCTTGGCTATTGTAAATTGTGCTGCTGTGAACATTGGGGGGCATAGGTTCTTTTGGATTGGTGTTTCCGGGTTCTTAGGATATAATCCTAGCAGTGGAATTGCTGGGTAAAACAGCAGTTTGATTTTTAGTTTTCTGAAGAAATTCCATACTGTTTTCCATAGTGGTTGTACCAGTCTGTAATCCCACCAATGGTGAACTAGGGTCCCCTTTTCTCCACAACCTCTCCAACACTTGATGTTTGTTTATTTGTTTATGATGGTCTTTCTTACTGGTGTGAACTGGTATCTCATTGTGATTTTAATTTGCATCTCTCTGTTGGCTAGTGAAGTTGAGTGTCTTTTCATATGTCTCTGGACCCTCTGTATGTCCTCCTTGGAGAACCGTCTGTTCAAGTCCTTTGCCCATTTTTAAATTGAGTTGCTTGTCATAGAGTGGAGTCGTGTGTGTTCTTTGTATATTTTGGACATCAAACCCTTATCTGAGGTATCATTGGCAAATATTTTTTCCCATATGGTTGGTTCTTTTTTCATTTTAATGCTGTTTTCTTTGGCTGTGTGGAAGCTTTTTAATTTGATGAGGGCCCATTTGTTTATTCTGTCCTTTATGTCCCTTGCTCTAGGGGAAAATATTGCTGCATGGAATATCTGAGATTTTCCTGCCTATATTCTCCTGAAGGACTTTTATGGTGTTACGACTTATATTTAAGTCTTTTATCCACCTTGAATTTATTTTTGTCTATGGTGTAAATTGGTGGTCAAGTTTCATTTTCTCACATGTATCTGTCCAGTTTTCCCAACAACATTTGTTGAAGAGGCTATTTTTAGTCCAATTTGTGCTTCTTCTTACTTTGTTGAATATTAATTGACCATGGAGACTTGGGTTTCTGTCTGGGCTCTCTATTCTAGTCCATTGGTCCATGTGCCTGTTCTTATGTCAGTACCAGGCTGTTTTGATTACAGTGGCCTTGTAATATAGTTTGATGTCAGGTATTGTGATCCCTCCTACTTTGTTCTTCTTTTTCAAAATTGCTGTAGCTATGTGGGGTCGTGCATGGTTCTATATAAATTTTTGAAGTGTTTGTTCTATATTTGTGAAATATGCCATTGGTACTTTTATAGGCATTCCATTGAATCTACAAATTACTTTTGGTAGTATGGATATTTTGACGATGTTAATTCTTCTAATCCATGAACATGGTATATGTTTCCATTTGTTTGTGTCTTCCTTAATTTTTTTCCTCAGTGTTGTGTAGTTTTCTAAGTACAGGTCTTTTTAGGTTTATTCCTAGGTATTTTATTTTTCTTGTTGCTATATCAAATGGCATTGTTTTCCTGATTTCTGTTCCTGATATTTCACTGTTGGTGAACAAAAACGTCTTGATTTTTAATATTGACTTTGTATCCCACTCTTTTGCCAAATTCACTTAGGTAGAATACTTTTATGATGGAGTTATAGTGTTTTCTATGTACACTATCATGTCATCTGAAAACAATGACAGTTTTGCTTCCTCTTTTCCAATTTGGATGCTTTTTATTTTCTTTTCCTGTCTCATTGCTGTGGCTAGGACTTCCAATACTATGTTGAATAGAAGTGGTGAATGCGGACAACCTTCTCTTGTTCCTGATCTCAGTGGGAAAGCTTTTAGTTTTTGCCCATTGAGTCTGATGTTGGCTGTAGGTCTCTTGTATATGGCCTTCATTATATTGAAGAATGCTCCCTCTATTCCCAGTTTGCTGAGGTTTTTTTAAAATCATAAATAGGTGCTATAATTTATCAAATGCTTTTTCCAGATCTATTGTTTTGACCATGTGATTTTTGTGTTTGCTTTTGCTTATGAGATGTATTACATTTATTGCTTTGTGAATATTGTACCATCCTTGCATCCCAGGGATGAATCCCAGTTGATCACAGTGTATCATCTTTTTAATGTATTGCTGGATGCGGTTTGCCAATATTTTTTGAGGATTGTAGCATCTATGTTCATCAGTGATATTGGCCTGAAGTTTTCTTTCTTTGTTGTGTCTTTATCTGGTTTTGGCATGAGGATGATGCTGGCTTCATTAAAAGAGTTTGGGAGTCTTCAATCTTCTTGGATATTTTGGAATAGTCTGTGAAGGAGAGGGGTTAGCTCTTCTTTTTTTTTCTTTTTAATATATTTTATTGATTATGCCATTACAGTTGTCCCATTTCCCCCCCTTCATTCCCCTCGACCCTGTACACCCCCTCTCCCACCATCCCTTCCTTAGTTTATGTCCATGTGTCACAAGTTCTTTAGATTCTATATTTCCCATACTATTCTTGCCCTCCCCCTATCTGTTTTCTACCTACCGTCTATGCTACTTATTCTCTGTACCTTTTCCCTCTTTCTCCTCCTCCCACTTCCCTATTGCTAACCCTCCATGTGATCTCCATTTCTATGGTTCTGCTCCTGATCTAGCTGTCCTCTTGGTTTGCTTTTGTTTTAGGTATGGTTGTCAATAACTGTGAGTTTGCTGTCCTTTCACTGTTCATATTTTTTATCTTCTTTTTCTTAGATGAGTCCCTTTAACATTTCATATAATAAGGGCTTGGTGATGATGAACTCCTTGAACTTGACCTTATCTGAGAAGCACTTTATGTATCCTTCCATTCTAAATGAAAGCTTTTCTGGATAAAGCAATCTTGGATGTAACTCCTTGTCTTTCTTGACTTGGAATACTTCTTTCCAGCTCCTTCTTGCCTGTAAGGTCTCTTTTGAGAAATGAGCTGACAGTCTGATGGGAACTCCTTTGTAGGTGACTGTCCCCTTATCTCTTGCTGCTTCTAGCATTCTCTCCCTCATTTTAATCTTGGCTAATATAATTATGATGTGTCTTGGTGTGTTCCTCCTTGGGTCCAACTTCTTTGGGACTCTCTGAGCTTCCTGGATCTCCTGGAAGTCTACTTCCTTTGCCAGATTGGGGAAGTTCTCCTTTATTATTTGTTCAGATAAGTTTTCCACTTCTTGCTGTTCCTCTTTCCCTTCTGGTACCCCTATAATTAGGGTGTTGAAACATTTAAAGATGTCCTGGAGGTTCCTAAGCCTCTCCTCATTTTTTTGAATTATTTGTTCTTCATTCTTTTCTGGTTGTATGTTTCATTCTTCCTTTTGGTCCACTCTATTGATTTGAGTCCCAGTTTCCTTTCCATCACTATTGGTTTCCTGTGCATTTCCCTTCATTTCAATTAGTTTGGCCTTCATATGTTCCTCTAATTTGTGGCTAAACTCAACCAGTTCTGTGAGCATCCTGATCACTAGTGTTTTGGATTGTGCATCTGAGAGGTTCGCTATTTCCTGGTCGCTTAGAGTTATTGGCTCTGGGGCTTTGAGTTCTTCTTGAGCCATGTTTTCGACTGTTCATGCCTGTTATATATGAGGAGCGGAGTCCTAGGTGTTCACCAGGGTGGGACCACTTAGTCTCTGGGTTGTGACGCTGTATGTGGGTGTGAGGTCAAAGGAAAGCAATGGCGGTCCCCTCTGTCGCTTCCCGCAGGGGCCTTGCGGTCTGTCCCACTGTGTGTGAATGTGTGACCGTGGTCAGACCGCCGCCTTGTGCACTCACTGGGTTTGCCCGCTGGGGCCTGCGTGGTCCATCTCACTGCTCACTCCTCTGCTGGTTCATCTGTGCGCGAATGTGCTACTGCAGTCAGCCCGCCCTCACTGGGTTCAATGCTGGGGCCTGCGCAGTCTGTCTCACAGCTCACTCCTCTGCTGGTTTATCTGCGTGCAAATGTGTGACCGTGGTCCGACCGCCGCCTTGTGCACTCACTGGGTTTGCCCGCTGGGGCCTGCGTGGTCTGTCTCACTGCTCACTCCTCTGCTGGTTTATCTGCGCGCAAATGTGTGACCGTGGTCAGCCTGCCCTGCACCCTCACTGGGTCTTCGCTGCTCTCCCTCTGCCTGAGCGCCTGGGTTGGGGGATCTTTCCTGTCCGTCACCGCTCCTGGCTCCTCGCCTCTTACCGTCCCGGTTGAATGGTTCGTTGTTTTTGGACTTCCATGTAGTTCAATTTTCTGTTCTTTGGCTGGGTCTTTGTTTACTAAACCTTTGTTGTATTCAAACTTGGTTGTGGGAGAAGGCACAGTGTTTCCACTTACGCCTCCATCTTGGCGGAAGTCGACCTCCTCTTTCATTTCTGATTGTGTTTATTTGGGTCCTCTCTCTTTTTTTCTTGATGAGTCTGCTTAAAGGCTTGTTGATTTTGTTTCCCTTTTGCAAAACCAACTCCCGGATTTATTGATCCTGAGAATTGTGCTTTTAGTCTCTATGTCATTTAATTCTGCTCTGATCTTGGTTATAGGGTTCCTTGTACTTGTTCTTGGCTGTCTTTGTTGTTTTCCCCCCAGTTCTTGTAGGTGTAGGGTTAGGTTGTATATTTGAAATGTTTCTGTCTTTTTTAGGTAGGCCTCTATCGCTGTGAACTTTCCTCTCAGGACTGCCTTCACTGTGTCCCATAAGTTTTGGGTTGTTGTGAGTTCATTTTCATTTATTTCCAGAAACTTCCTGATTTCTTCCTGGATCTCATTCTTGACCCATTCATTGTTTAATAGCATGCTATTCAATCTTCATGAGTTTGAGTGTTTTGAGTTTTTTCCTTGAGGTTGGTTTCTGATTTCAGTTTCTTTTGGTCAGTGAAAATGCTTGATATGATTTCAGTTTTCTTGAATTTGTTGAGATTTGTTTGGTGTCTTATCATGTGGTCTGTCTTTGAAAATGTTCCATGTGCATTTGAAAATAATGTGTATTTTGCTTCTTTGGGATGAAAGGCTCTCTATATATTTGTTAAGTCCATTTGATCTAGGACATTGTTCAATGCTGCAATATCCTTTTTGATATTTTGTTTTGATGGTCTATCCATTTTTGACAGTGGGGTGTTGAAATCCCCTGCTATAATTTTGTTGCTGCCAATATCTTTCTTGAAGTACTCCAAGATTTTCTTTATGTCTTTGGGTGCTCCTATGTTGGGTACATATATATTTACAATGTTTATGTCTTCTTGATGGATTCTTTCCTTGAGTATTATGAAGTGACCTTCTGAGTCTCTCTTTATGGCGCTTTTTTGAAGTCTATTTTGTCTGATATGAGTATTGCTACCCCGGCTTTTTTTTTTCTGTCCATTTGCTTGGAATATTTGCTTCCAGCCCTTCACTTTCAGTCTGTGTAGGTCTTTTGTCCTGAGGTGGGTCTCTTGTAGGCAGTATATGTGTGGGTCATGATTTTTCATCCATTCAGCTATTCTATGTCTTTTGGTTGGAGGATTTAGTCCATCTATGTTTAAGGTTATTATTGATAGGTACTTATTCATTGCCATTTTTTTGTACCTGTGTTCCTCTCTCTCTCACTCTTTTTCTTTTCTTAAAGCTGTCTCTTTAGCATCTTTTGTAGAGCTGGTTTGGTGTAGGTATATTGTTTTAGACTTCTTTTGTCTGGGAAATTTCTTATTTGGCCTTCCATTTTAATTGAGAGCCTTGCTCGATAGAGTAGTCTTGGTTACAGGCATTTGTTTTACATTTCTTGGAATATTTCTTGCCCTTCCCTTCTGACTTGGAACATTTTCATTGAAGAGTCACTTGCTAGTCTTATCAGCACTCTGTTGTATGTTACTTGCTGTTTCTCCATTGCTGCATTGAAGATTCTGTCTTGGAGTTTTGCCATTTTAATTATGATGTGTCTTGAAGTAGGATTCTCTGGGTTCCTCTTGATTGGGACCTTCTGCAGTTCTTGGATTTGTGTGACTTTTTCTCTCATCAAATTAGGGAAGTTTTGTATAATTACTTTTCAAACAGGTTTTCTATCCCTTGCTCTTCTTCTCCTTCTGGTATCCCTATTATACAGATATTGTTATGTTTCATGTTCTCTTGCATTTTCCTTACCATTTATTCTTTCTTCCTAAGTCTTTTTCCCTTTTCTTTCTATACCTGGGTGTGTTTTCTACCTTGTCCTCCATCTTACTGATTCAGTCCTCTGCTTCATTCAACCTTCTCGTAATTCCTTCTAGTTGTTTTTCCCCCCAAGATTTTGTTGTTCATTTCTTCCTGGTTTTTGTTTATAATTTTTGTTTCCTTTTTCATATGTTTATAGTTCTTACTCAGTTCCTTGTTGTCTGTGAGTTCCTTCAGCATCTTTATAACCATTTTTTTGAATTTTATATTTGATAGTTTGCTTACCTCTGTTTCATTTAGCTCCTTTAGTGGGGAGTCTTCCGTTCCTTTTTATTGCAGGTTGTTTTTTTCTCTCCTCGTTTTAGATGACTCTTTTTGTTTGTATCTGTGCTTCCTGATGTTTCACTTTGCTAACTGTCTTTGTAGGGTGAACTTCTGTGGTAGGAATTTTGTGGTGTTCAGTACTGTGGTCTTTTCAGACTTCTTGTCTGGATGCTTTAGGTTTGCCCTTTCTTCTGTTTATGTGGGCACTTGGATTGTTGCACTTGGATTTTTACCTTTTGGTGGTTCCTTTATTCATGGTTTCTCTCATCCAGAATGTATTCTAGTGTTCGAAGTTCATACTTATTCTTGTAGGTGATTAGTGGCAGGGATTAGGCAAAATGGATTAAGATAACAGGAGAGTATTTTATGGGATTTAAAATATGAGCAAGTAGAGAAGAGATAGGAGATTCTTTGGATAAATACAGCATTAACTGTGATAAATACAGCATTAACTGTGATACCCAACTAGCTACTTTTTATGAAAGGTGAAAGACAGATAGATGAGGGTCTAGTTCTAGGGTATGAGGATTGTCAGCTGAATCCAGAAAACAGAGCCCTTATGCAAGGTTAGATGATAAGACATAGTGAGAGTAAAGGATAGAAAGTAGTCATAGTATGAGAGAGAATAGAGTTAACCAGAACAATAATAATGCTCAGGAATAAAATAAAGTGGGCCAAGATCAGGGAGGGTTGCTGTATAGTATGTACAATTGTATGGAACAACAATAATTTGCAGTAGTACTGGAACAACAATAATTTGACAAGAATATATGATTTAGATAAACAGAATAGAAAGTGCCCAATCAAGAGTAGTGTGTTATTGGAACATGAGTGAAGTGAAAGAAGGAGAGTTAAAATACAATAAAGAGAGAATAAGGAAAACCAGTCAAACAATGTAATTAAACAGAGAAATAAAACAAAACTAAACATATGGAAGAGAAATTAAAAAATACTAATAAAATAAAAGAAGTAAAAATAATGAGAAAATAATAATAATACACATAAACAATAAAATGCCAGCTCTATGGATAGGAAAGTGGCATTTGTGTCAGTTTCCTAGTTTTGGGTTAGCCTTGTGCCCCCCCCCCCCACCACCACCTTTGGATCTGTCTCTGGACCCTTTGTAACTCCACTTATTGTCTCACATAAGGGAAGGAAAAAAAGAGAGGAAAGAAAAAAATAAGCCTCCTGCTGACTTTAAACCTGTTCAGGGAGTTCTGCTGGTCTTCCTGGATGCCAGAGGAAGAGAGGGGCTGTGCTTTGCTTTTCTCCCTTCCTTTGGTTTTGAGAGGATGGGGACTTGGTGTGGGCGACAATATTCACAGTTGCCCAGGTTCTCTGTGAGCTGGCAGGCTCCTATCAGCCACTCAGCCTCTGGGGCATGAAACTCAAATCACCCTTGGGGTGATCCAGCCTAGAGTTCCTTACAAAGCAGCTGCCCACCACAAGGCTTTTCACACCGCCCAGTTTCCAACCAATCTGGGGACTGTTCAAGTCGGGGTCCAACACAGTCCAATCTTCCCTTCTCCAGGTGTCACCTGGCACCTCAATTTCTCAGATGCTGGCATCTATAGTCCCAGCATGTGTATACTGCCTCTGTGTATCTCCCACTTCATCTCTATTCCCCCAGGGACTTCCAGCATCCAGGACCCTCCTGGTACTGGGCTCCCCTCCCTGCTCTGGTAGGGGAGGGAGCTGGTGATCTAACTCTCCTTGTATCCTGTGGCAGGTGCTGGGCCAGGAGACCAGAGCAGCCTAGATGCCTTTGCAGATCTCAGGGACCTTACCATCCCAGGGCAATCTCCTCACCATCATTGTTTCAAAAGCATCTACAATTTTTGGCCTCCAAACTTATAAAAGCTGGGATTCTGTTGGCTGTTCACTCTGTTCCTCAGAAGATCGGCTAGCTATTCCAGCTGGGCACAGGGAGAACTGGGGTCCACTCCCATCTACCTTGCTGCCATCTTCCTGCTTCTAAGATGTGTTCTTCATTTCTGACTGTTCTTTTTCGTGGTTTCTTTGTCCTTTTCCATGTTGTTAGATTTCTCAGTAAGTTCCCTCAGCATGCTTTCCTTCAGTTCACCTCAGCTCTTTTTCTGAAGATTCCTCCTGTTGTTACATTTGGGGCCTATGTGGTTGTCTCCTCATTTTGGCTGTCTTTTTGTATTTGTTTCTATGTATTAGATAGATTTGCTATGACTCCCAGTCTTCATAGGGTGGCCTTGTCTAATAGGTGTCCTGTGGGACCCAGTGGTACAGTTTCCTTGATCACCTGAGCTGGGTGTTCTAGGAACATCTCTTGTGGGTTATGTGGGCTCTCCTGTTGTAACAGAGTCTTGGTTGCTATTGGTCTTTTTCTGCTTGGCATTGACCCTCAGGCTAACTTACTGAGGCTCAACCCCAACCACTGTGTATATACTGAAAGCTTCACTGACTGAACTGAAAGGTGCTGACCAAAAGAAAAGCTAAAAATATTAAATATAATAAAATCAAGCTAAAATGTTAAAAATAATAATTAAAATTAAAAATAAAAAAAGTTTAGCATTTCAGCCCTGGCTGGTGTAGCTCAGTGGATTGAGCATGGGCCTGCGAACCACATGATCCCAGTTCGATTCCCAGTCAGGGCACATGCCTGGGTTGCAGACCACTTCCCAGCAGGGTTCTCACGAAGGGCAACCATACATTGATACTTATCTCCTTCTCTCCTTCCTTTCCCCTCTAAAGATAAATAAATAAAATCTTTAAAATGAGGCGTAGAAAATAAAGAAATAACAGAGAAGCAAAAAATTTAAAAAGAAAAAATCAGGATTCCCCTCAGGAGAGTTTAGTGGGTTCTGCAGTCTCCCTTTGGATATATTTGTGAAGTTTGATGGATCCTGCTCTGATGTTAACTGAAGCTGGACACTTGGCATGTTGGTTCTAGGACCCTTGGGAGGGATTCCAGGGCAGAATTTCAGTGGGTATGTGTGCCTGGCTTTTGCTTGAAGCTACAAGTGATCCAGTTTGTGGCTGCTTCTGCTGGACCTGGCTGCACCTGGGAAGGACCAAACTGTTCTCCAAGGTTGGCTTTTACCAGCACTCCACCCAGGCATGGGCCATGTCCCAAGGTACCCCAGGATCCACCTCTGCCTGCCTTCACCCACTGACTGCCAGCTAGACTTCCTCACTGGATCTCCTGTGATGGGGAAGTGCCCTTCAGACTCCAGGGAATATAGTGGGTGTGATTCCTCCCCGACAAGGCCACATGACCAAGTCTGTCCTGGATTTTGTACTAGCTTTAGTAGGGCAGAGCCCCTAGTAGTCAGGCAGGTGGGGACTCCAGAGCCTGGAAGCCAGGAGGGGTGTTTTTATTAGATCTCCCATGATGGGGCTATGCCTGTCTGGTCAGTGGGGAAGTGTGGGTAGGCCCTACTCCAAAGCCAGTTTCTGGCACCCCCTGAGTCTTCCCAGACTGCTATGCCTAGGCCTATGCCTCTGACTCCTCTGTCAGGGTTAAGAGCCACCAAGTGGGGTAATATAAGTTCCAGAGCATGGGGTAATTGCTTTCCTCCAGGTCAGTGCCACTTCCAGGGGGTTGCTCTGCCCAGGGAAAGTGGCTTCTGTGGTATCTGAGTATGACTCGGCACTGGGATCCTAGTGATGGCTGTTCCTTCCCCACATTAATCCCTGGAGCCACAGTCCTCAGACTCCCCTCAAGTGAGTCCAGTCCCACTGCCCTCCCTCCACTGGAGCCCATGGTGAGTAGCCATGAGCAAAATTGTGTATGTTGACACTTTTAAGAGGGTGTCTGTACCTCCAGCAGACTCCTTGGCAGACAGAAACCCCGCCCACTTTTCATAGTTGGCTATGTGCTTGCCCATTCCTGGCTTTGGTGCTATGGGCCAGGGAGCCTCACCCAGGGTTTAAGCCCCATGCTGCTCAGGGGGAGCCCCTGCAGCTGAGATATCCCCCTGGCACCTCATCTCCAATTTGCCTGTGGAGGTGGGGCTAGCCCTTTCTGTATCATTGCCCATGTCAGAAACCAGTCTGTGGCGGCTTCTACAAACCCTAAAGGCTCCTCTTCAGCAAGTCTTCAGTTGGTTTTCCAGGGTGATTGTGTCCCATTTAGTTGTATTTCCAGTTTGGTCCTGGGAGGAGGTGCCTTCAGTATCTGCCTACTCCACCACCATGTTAAAACCCTTTACTTCTGAAGTGTGGTTTTGTATTTAACAAGTTTAAAATAGCTGGCTTGAAGTATTTGTTTACTAATTTTGACAATTGAGCCCTCTGGAGGGCAAGTTCTGTTGCCTTCTTTTCTTCCCGTGTATGGTAACTCTTTTTTGTTTATTTGCATGTATCATAATTTTTGTTGGAAACTGGACATTTTATATATATATATATTTTTTTAAAGATTTTTATTTATTTATTTTATTTTTAGAGGGGAAGGAGAGAGGGAGAGAAACATCAATGTATGGTTGCCTTTTTGTGCATCCCCTGCTGGTAGTTAGCCTGCAAGGAACCGGTTTGCAACCCAGGCATGTGCCCTGACTGGGAATCGAACCGCGATCGTCTGGTTCGCAGGCCCGCGCTCAATCCACTGAGCTACGCCAGCCAGGGCTTATTTTATATATTTTTGTAGCAGTTCTGGGTACTGATCTCCCTAGTCCTGCACCTGGGCCTTGTTGGTTTGGCATGTTTATTTGTTTAGTCTTGGCTGGACTATTTCATTGAGGTCTGATCCATATAGTATGAAGCTTCTGTTGTCATTCCTTAGCAGGTACAACCTTGGGTATGTATACAGTTACCCTGTGATGGTGGCTTTAGAAGGTCTCTCTATTTCTCTGATATCTTGGGCTGCCTACCTCTGTTGGTATCATAGCCAGCTGGTAGTCTCCACTAATTGCTAGCTGATTGTTCTGTTGTTTTTGACAATACATTGTTGTAGCATAAATTGTTTTACAGTCTTGTTTAGTTGAATTCTGACCCTTTTACAGAAGTAATATCTGAAGTTAGTCTTCTTTGAACCTTGATTGACTCTTCTTTGCTGTCTTTTTCCTTGGTTCTTTGTTAAACTTAAATGGTCTATTTATTGATTTGTTCCTCTCAGAGAGATACCAGACTTCACACTTACCTTGGTAAGGTGCTTGCTTACCTTCACAGTCTTCATTGTTTTGGACAGCACCCTTAGGTGTGAACTGCCCCATGATTTGTTTCAAATGAAGTCAGTTCCCATGGGGAGAGTTTCTGAATTCTCTGTTCTCTGTCTCCCTGGGTCCAACTTCTTTGGTATTCTCTGAGTTTCCTGGACTTCCTGGAAGTCTATTTCCTTTACCAGACTGGGGAAGTTCTCCTTTATTATTTGTTCAAATATGTTTTCCATTTGTTGCTGTTTCTCTTCCCCTTCCAGTACCCCTATAATTCGGATGTTGGAACGTTTCAAGATGTACTGGAGGTTCCTAAGCCTCTCTTCATGTTTTTGAATTCATTTCTTCATTCTTTTCTGTTTGGTTGTTTCTTTCTTCCTTCTGGTCCATTCCATTGATTTGAGTCCCAGTTTTGTTTCCATCACTATTGGTTCCCTGTGCATTTTGCTTGCAACTAAAATCAACCAGTTCAGTGAGTATCCTGATCACCAGTGTTTTGATCTGTGCATCTGATAGGTTGGCTATCTCTTGGTTGCTTAGAATTATTGGCTCTGGGGCTTTGAGCTGTTCTGCTTGAGCCATAATGTTTTGGTCTGTTTGCGCCTGTTTGGTATGGGGGGAGAAAGCTTAGGTGTTCACCGGGGCTGGTCAGCCCAGTCCCTGGGTTGTGACTGGGGGTGGGGTCAGAGAGGGAGCAATGGCATTTGTTGGGCTCTCTCTCAGATTTCAGTCCCCTCTCTTCCTGCCTCCCTTCTCCTCTTTCTAAAAATAAATCTTTAAAAACAAAATAAAGATAAAAATGCAACCAAAACACACACACACACACAAAAATTGTGCCATGTATGGAGAAGGTGCTGTGACTGATCAAACTCATCAGAAATGGTTTACAAAGTTTTGTCCTGAAGATTTCTTACTGGACAGTGCTCCACCTGTTGGGTAGACCATTTGAAGTTGGTAGCAATCAAATAGAGACATTAGTTGAGAACAGTCAACATTATACCATGCAGGAGATAGCTGACATACTCAAAATATCCATATAAATACAGTTATTGGTGAAAAT
The DNA here is from genome assembly GCF_014824575.4 of Sturnira hondurensis. Lineage (NCBI taxonomy): Eukaryota > Metazoa > Chordata > Mammalia > Chiroptera > Phyllostomidae > Sturnira > Sturnira hondurensis. The sequence continues at coordinate 357,652 of NW_028093301.1, forward strand.
GAAAAATGTGTCTTTTATTTTGTAGAAAAAAACATACAGACTTTTTGGCTGACCCAATATACTGTATGTGCACACACACGCAACGCTGCCCCCCATAGCCATCTTTAAATACTTTTATATCTACTAAAATAAAATCATAGAGATATTACATTAAGCAAAGAGAATTGTCTGTGTCATTTTGTACATCTTCTGTGACAATAGGAACTATTTAATTACTTTCCACTGATTGACCCCTTGCTTCCTGAAAGGTTTTTATGAATTCACTTTCCTGCTGTTAAGTTCTGTTGATAAGATGGGCCCTGAGAGGTCGTTGATTTTTGTGTGTGGGTCAGAGTGTCTCCTTTAAATTTATGATTTATGTTTTTAACTCCCACCTCCATTCTCTGGTCTCAGAAATGTAATGTTCTTCAGATGCTTTAGTGTGAAAATGCTTTGGACAACTTTTATTGATTCTGCTTAGTTTGGTGGTTGGGGAATTTTTTACCTTTTCTTCATTTAGCCCAGATTCAGCCCATCAGGCCCCTTTGACACCTGTCTTACCTCCCTTTCTTCCTGACAGATGTAAGGGTGCAATTCTAAAGCATAAAAGTACTTTGACAGTGAAAATGTAATTGTCTACATCCTTCTGTAGCTCTGTTGCTGTGGAGACTCCTGATCTCCTTTCACCATTACCTCACATTTTATTTTATTTTTAGATACTCACCCAAGGACATGTCCATTGATTTTAGAGAGAGAGGAAGGGTGAAAGAGAGAGAGAGAGAGAGAAACATTGACGTGAGAAACATCGATTGATTGCCTTCTGTATGCTCCCTGACAGGGCATCAAACCAACAACCTTTTGGTGTACTGGACAATCAACTGAGCCACCTGGCCAGGGCTTCCTCACATTTTTATTCCCTGTTCTTGGTTTCCACTTTTTCAAATTACCCTTAACAGGAGTGACTGCAGTTTATGTATTTTAAAAGTATACAGAAATGATTAAATACTAGGCTTTGCTGTGAAGATTCACAACCATGAAGAGATTACCATAAAATAGTTTTAATGGATATCTGTATTGAATGCTTGTTGTAAAAAATAAAGGAACCTAGTATACTTATTTGGCAGGGGAGATACCATGATCACGAAGGTGGTTTTCCCAAGGTGAGGTTCAACCATTGCACTCCAGGTGTGCTGCCCCCTGTGATTTCCCCAAATGTGGGAAACTCAGCTGCAAAATTTGTGGTGGTAGGGGATGACATTCGTACTCTTCCCTGAAAAAAGAGGGAAGAAACCTAGTATAAAAGTAAAGGTCTCCCTATAATCCTATCCTGAATATAAACACTTTCAAAGTAATGTAACTTTTTGTGGCAGCCCCTGCAGGAGCCTATGATGTGGTCCTCGTACCTACAGTGGGAACAGCACCAAGTTCTAGGGCTGTCCTGTTCACAGTTGGGTCTCCTCCACACAGTGCCACAGCCCTGCCCTGTGCCCATGTGGTCCTCCGAGCAAGAACAACCTCAGGTGAGGAGTGCTGTCCTGCAGTCTTTAGCTAGTGTTTGGGGTAATTGACAGTGACTTAATGGGGCAACTTAGATAAGTCACTTAACATCTCTGGAATTCATTTCCTTTTTCCAAATGACATGGAAATAACTTTTTTTTTTTTACCTTAAAGGGTTGTAAGGAATAAATGAGGCAATATTTGCCAAAGAAAAGACCTTTATGAAATAAAAGTACTGTATTGTATATTTATAATAATATGTATTATTACATTTCAGTATAAATGTGACTTTGATGATGAAGCAGGTATGCATATATAGTGCTTCCTAGCTTATATTGAAGGCTTATTTCAGTACATCCAGTAAAGATTTTGAAAATGATAAATTGTTTATTTTTCTTTTGTTTTTTCAAGACTTAAGTTTTACCTTTTTTAAAATACTCTGGGCTCACTCTTTGCACTTAATCATATATACATTTAGACAAGCTAATAGATTGGACTTTATCATTCATACTCTATAAATAGGTTATTAATACTAAAATTTAAGAGAATATTTAGATTGGACTTGAAATGAGTTATCATTTGACATTATTTGTTGTTACTTGTGTCCTTTAAGTTCTTTGATGCTAAATAAGTTACTAATCAAGATTAGTAGATTAGTAAGCAAAGGATATGAGTAGATAATGAGAGGAAATAGAGCTAATAATCTTGTTTTCAAGATATTAAAAGTATTAAGTAATAAGAATGTCATTTTAAGAAAGTAACATTTTATACCTCTTAACTAAACCAATATTTAAAGGAACATAGTGTCCAATGTTGAGGTTTAATGAGGTCTGTGTGCTCACTCACGACTGCTTTAGAAACCAGTGGCAGTTCTTACAAAGAGCTGTTAAAAATGTTTATGTTATTTGCTCTGTGGTAATCACATTCCTGTTCATAATACCACTTTAGAGTAGTAACCACAAATAAATCATTCAAAAATAGGAAAAACTTTGGGTTTTATTGTAGTGTTGTTTATTATATTAAAAAACAGAAATAGTATAAATGCTTTCACATAAGTATTATATGTATAAATTTAGTGAACCACTATTGTGTCCACTGAGTTTTATAATTATGAGGACTATGTAGAAAGAGGGAGAAATGATTTTGCTATAAGTTTGTTTAAAACAGAATACTTAAAAACTGGCTGTGATGATGTTTATAAAATAGACATATAGGCAAGGAATAAAGGTGAACATAACAAAATAAAACCTGTGCATATGTTCAGATAGATCAGTGGCTTTCTTTTTAATGTTCCCTTGTTCCTTTTATAGTATAAGTGGGCAGGGTGGCCTCTTGCCCTGCTCATTTACTCTGGGCCCTGTGCCGCCTTACCTGTTTCCTTGCAGCAGGCTCCAGCAGCTCCGGAGGCTCCTTGTGTTCCGCAAGTGGCCGAGTGTGTGTGGGCTCCCCGCCTGGGCTGTGCTGGGGCTCTTCGCCGCCAGGAGCAGAGGCAGCTCCTAGCCTGAGATACATGCCTTATGGTGCTTCACCCCCCAGCCTAGAGGGGCTCGTCACCTTTGAAGCCCCTGAACTGCCAGAGGAGACACTGATGGAGGTAGAGAAGAGACCGTTATGACATACCATAATCTGGATACAGTAGGAGAACGTTCTAGTGATGATGAAAGAGCAAAATGCTATCAGAAGTTCTGAAGTCCTTTTCTTCTCTTCAGTGTACCTTTTCTTTTCTATTTGAAAAACATTGCTGATATATTTTCAAAACAGTGCTGGCCATGACACTCATCCCTGACAAACTCTGGTTGATAGGAAGTGACACATACAGATTTTGTGTCCTTATTTTTTTTAACATTTTACTTATTTATTTTTGGACAGAGGGAGAGAGGGAGAGAAACATTAGTGTGTGGTGCCTCTCATGCGCCCCCTACTGGGCACTGGCTGAAACTCAGGCATATGCCCTGACTAGAAATTGAACCAGTGAACACTTTGGTTCACAGGCTGGCACTCAGTCCACTGAGCCACACCAGCTAGCAGTTTTGTTCTTAATTTTTTAATCTGAAGTTCATTTACTACTTATAGGACTTTTGAAGCATAATCTTTCTCCTAAAACCATAACTTTTTATTTTCAAAGCTTGTTTTTCTTTTTTAAAAAATATTTTTTATTTATTTATCTTTAGAGGGGAAGGGAAGGAGAGAAGGACAGAAATACCAATGTATGGTTGTCTCTCGTGAGTCCCCTGCTGGGAACTGGCCTGCAACCCAGGCATGTGCCCTGACTGGGAATCAAACTGCGATCGTCTGGTTCGCAGGCCCGCGCTCAATCCATTGAGCCACACCAGCCAGGGTTGTTTTTCTTTTTTTTTTTAAAGATTTATTTATTTATTTATTTATCTTTAGAGGGGAAGGAGAGAGGGAGATAAACATCAATGTATGGTTGCCTTTTGTGCGTCCCCTGCTGGAAGTTGGCCTGCAGGGAACTGGCCTGCAACCCAGGCATGTGCCCTGACTGGGAATCGAACCGCAATCCTCTGGTTCACAGGCCCGGGCTCAATCCACTGAGCTACACCAGCCAGGGCCCCAGGGTTGTTTTTTTTTATAAGGTAAAAATAATACACAAACTCAGGTTTGAGAAACAAAACAAAACACCATAATGCCAGTAGTCACTAACATTGAGAAATAAACCTGCCAACACAACTGGATGCTTACTCATATTTGTAGTTCTCCATGGCCCCAGTTCTACAGGGAAAAACACATCACAATCTGAAGCTTGTTGAGCACAAGTCTAGAACAAGAGAAGTCAGTTTTATGATTCCAAAGATGCACCAACACAATTCCTCAGTCTGGCTCTAGGAGAGCAGTCAGTGGGCTTACTTTGTGTCCCTTGACCCCTGAATACAGTGCTAACTTTGTCTGTGTTTCAGATTAAAATGATTAGTTCTCTAGACCAAGGAAAGAGTAAATTTTCTCTGTAGGCAGGACCTCTTACATTTCTATTTTGTGTGAGTGAGAATTAAATATTTCACATAAAAGTTATAGCATACTACATACAAAGCTCTAGTAGTGATTTTGTGGCAAGGTTAGTAGTAATTTTGAAAATGTTTTACTGCATGCTCTTGTGTCTATCTGTACTTCCCTAACTGAAAAGATCACAGGAATTTAGATCATTAGTATTACCTAAAAAAACACTAGAAATTAAAATAAAGCATTGCTAAAATTATAAGTCAGTAGAATTCACCAAAATATCAAGAAGTATGGTTTACTATACAGAATATCCTTATAATCTTCATGTCTGTTTTATCATGTTTTTATCTCACATATAGTGATTTAATTGTTCAGTATTTCTTTTTTTTCTGGTAAAAGCACAGTGACCTGATATCTTTGGAACTTAATTTTGTGATTGTTCTCATATATACACACAAACACATGCTCACATCATCCATGTTTGGTTTTATTTGTGTTTATTTTCTCACTAGTATCCTGGGATTTAAAATTTTCAGTCTCCTTTGATTATTCTGATATTCATAAGTATAGAAAAATATTAGCAGTGCCGTAATTATGTATGGAGCGTGCATTCTTCTTAAACTAAAAGTTTCTAAGATGAGTTGGCTTTGCTGCAGCGAGAACACACAGATGCCTTACGCCACCTGAATGTGATGCTGATGTTCACTGAGTGTGTGCTGGACCTGACTGCTGTGAGGGGTGGGGACCCAGAGCTCTGCACATCAGCTGTCTCCTTGTACCAGATTCAGGAGAGTGTGGTTGTAGACCAGATCAGCCAACTGAGCAAAGACTGGGGGTAGGTGCCTCCTTTGTCATTTTTTTCAAGGTTCTTTATGCTTTCCATAAATTCAAGTCTGAGATAGAGGACTTGTCATCCACTGAAGATCATATCTCATTATTAAAAGCTCCAAGGAAGTATTTCATTGGCTCCATTTCACTATGTGACCCGAGACCCAGAGATTCTGTAGCTCTAGTGTTGCCTTTTCCCTGTGAAGTATACTGTTCAAGACATTTCATGATAAAGAGATTGTTTTGATTCTCATCTGTTTATATCGTTGTATTCAAAGTACACACATCTTTTTCCATGCCAAAACTTCCCTCTTCAGGAGTTATTTGTGCGTTAAAAATATGAAGGAGAATGATATTCCCTTAGAAAGGCTATTTTAATGGTGCTGTGATGTATAAAGAGCCAAGTCTGGTGTATGGTTCACAGGATAATCCTCTGCTTGCTGTCTTCCGGCACAGGCAGGTGGAGCAGCTGGTGTTGTACATGAAAGCTGTGCAGGTGCTAGCAGCATCGCTGCATCTTGCTAAAGCCCAGATCAAGTCTGGGAAACTGAGCCCATCCACGGCAGTGAAAGAAGGTATGTGTGGAATGCTTGAGCTGCCCCCTTTCCCCTTACACTAAGAAAGTTTTTGATGAGGTGTCACTGTTATTACATATTTTTAAATGGGAGAAAAAGCTCTTTTCTGTTTTCTTGTTTTTGCCACTTAATTATTACCAAGAGCAAAGTGCTTTATTCTCAGTCTTCTAAACAGAAAGAGCATTTGAAAGAATCTGATTTTCAGTCGTTTTAAATTTTTCATTTTTTGTTTGTTTTGTTTCTTATTGTTGACACTATTACAGATGTCCCCTATTTCCCCCCTTTACCCCCGCTCCACCCAGCCCCCACCTTCCTCCTGGCCTTCACTTCATTGTTGTCTGTGTCCATGGGCTATGCTTATATGCATATATATTCTTTGGCTAATTTCTTCCAGTCTCCTCCACCTCCCTGCCCTCTGAGATCTGTCAGTCTGTTCCATGTATCCATGCCTCTGGTTCTCTTTTATTCATAAGTTTATTTTATTCATGTGATTTCGCATATAGTGAAATCATAGAGTATTTGTCTTTCTCTTACTGGCTTATTTCACTTAGCATAATGCTCTCCACATCATCCATGCTGTTGCAAAGGGGGAGAGGTCCATCTTTTTATAGCTGCGTAGTATTCCATTGTATAAATGTACCACAGCTTTTTTTTATCCACTCATCTACTGATGGGCACTTGGACTGTTTCTGGATCTTGGCTACTGGAAATAATGCTGCTATGGACATAGGGGTGCATATATTCTTTCTGATTGGTGTTTGGGGTTTTTTGGACATATTCTCAGAAGTGGGGTTCCTGGGTCATAAGGCAGTTCCATTTTTAATTTTTCAAGAAAATTCAATACTATTCTGCAGAGTGGCTGCACCAATCTGCATTCCCACCAACAGTGCATGAAGTTCCGTTTCCTTCACACCTTGTCGACACTGGTTTGTTGATTTATTGATGATGGCCATTCTGACAGGTGTAAGGTGTTATCTCAGTGTAGCTTTAATTTGCATCTCTCTGATGATTAGTGATACTGAGCATTTTTTCATGTCTATTGGCCGTCTGTACGTCTTCTTTGGAGAAGTGTCTATTTAGGTCCTTTGCCATTTTTTTAAAAGATTGTATTTATTTACTTTTAGAGGGGAAGAGAGGGAGAACGAGAGGGAGAGAAACATCAATCAGTTATCTCTCACACACCTCCAAATGGGGACCTGGCCCACAACCCAGACTTGTGCCCTGACTGGGAATCAAACTGGCAACCTTTTGGTTTGCAGGCTGGCACTCAGTCCACTGAGCCACACCAGCCAGGGCTCTTTGCCCATTTTTTAATTGGCTTGTTTGTATTCCTGGTGTTGAATTGTATGAGTTCTTTATATATTTTGGAAATTAACCCCTTATCAGATTAATCTTTGACAAATATAATCTCCAATACAGTGGATTTCCTTTTAATTTTGTTGATGGTTTCTTTTGCTGTGCAGAAGCTTTTTAGTGTGATATAGTCCCATTTGTTTGTTTTTTCCCTTGTTATCCTTACCCTAGGAGATATATTACAAAAAATATTGCTACAAGAGATGTCTGAGATTTCACTGCCTGTGGTTTTTTTTTTAGGATCTTTATGGTTTTGCAACTTATATTTAAGTCTTTTATTCATTTTGAGTTTATTCTTGTGTGTTATGTAAGTTGGTTGTGTATTTTTATTTGTTTGCATGCACTAGTCCAATTTTCTCAACACCATTTATTGAAGAGAGTTTTTACTTCATCGTGTGCTCTTGCTTCCTTCATCAAATACTAATTGACCATATAGATACAAATTTATTTCTGGGCTTTGGGCTCTCTTCTATTGATCTATATGCCTGTTCTTGTGATCATCTAATGTCACTTTCCTTAAATCAGCAGAGAAGGTATATGTCAGTGTGACTTTATGTCTGGAAGAAAATTAAAATTTATTCTTTCAACTTTTTTTCAGTTGTGAAAAATCTTAATGAACAATACAAATTCTGCATCATCATGTGCAAGAAACTTACGGAAAAGTTGAATCGCTTCTTCTCTGACAAGCAGAGATTTATTGATGAAATCAACAGTGTAACTGCAGAGAAACTCATCTATAATTGTGCTGTAGAAATGGTAACCCTTTTTAAGGTTTAATACTGTATAATGTTACTTATCTGGAAGAGTATCTTTTGAATGAAATACCTACTTGACATTATCTAGACCTTTAAAAAGCGTTTGTGCCCAACCATTCTCCAGGTCTCAAGTATTGTGATTGCCTCTTACTAATCTTGGAATTAATATTTAAGTAACACATTAAGTAATGTTGGTACTACATTTGGTAAAATTCTATTATTCCTCTTAAAAATTTCTAACATTTTCTATTTTGCATCTGAAAGCTTTAGCTGGGTCTGTTTCTGTGTTTTCTACAATATAAGAAATTTTGGTTTGATAAACAGAAAAAATCTTATTCTGTTAATCCACAAAAATTCATAGGCTCAGATTCCTGAACGAAAATCTTCTTTTATAATTGTCTGGTTATACTATTGGAAATAACTTGTTTTCTGTCTCATAGGGGGGAAAATTGCTCTAAAGTATAGATGAAATTAGGGCCTGTTAAAGAATAGTGGTAAGCAGGAGAAATTATCGACCCATCTTATTTTTACCACATTAACATAGACCACTCTTTCCCCCGCCGAGATTTGCTTTTTTGTTTTGTACTGTTACATTACACCCTTGGACTTAATTTTGAAAGCCATTACAATAAAAATCATATGAAAACAACTTTGGAACATAAACTGTTGGCATTAATAGTATGCAATGTATCACTCTATACTGAGTCAAGACTTCATATGATGATTTTTTTATTCTCACTCAAGGACATGCTTATCAATTTTAGAGAGAGGGGAAGGGAGGGAGAAAGAAAGGGAGAGAAACATCGATGTGAGAGAGAAACATTGATTGGTTGCTTCTTGTATATACCTCAACCGGGATCAAACCTACATCCTAGACATGTGCTCTGACTGGGAATTGAACCCGTGGCCTTCCAGTTTATGGGACAGTGCTTCAACTAACTGAGCCACACTGACCAGGGCAATAATATTTTTTTGCAGAAGTTGTACCAAGAAGAATGTCCTTTCAAAAGAAATTATGATGCTTCTTTCTTTTCTGAGAAAAAGAGCCATGTAACTTCAATAAGTCCCTCGTTTTGCCCTGGCTGCTTAGCAAGCCTAGAGATATTACCACTTATGTTTAGCTACTTATTTCTTCTTCCTTTTCCTGACTCTGATTTTCTATATTCATGTTATTTATTGTTATAAGTGGCTTTAAATTATTTTTTGAAGGAGACAGAACATATTGACAAGTAAATTAGGAAACTGGATTACTGACAGTCCTAGCTTTTAATGATTACAGAGAAAATCAGAATGCCGTTGGGGAAACTCAAATACTCATAACCCTGTGAGTAATACTACTGTCCCCTAGTTTTGGAAAGCCCCCACCTACCTTTTCCATCATTGGGCTCACTCCTACTGCATCTTCATGACTGGCCAAAATGTCACTTCCTGGAGGTCTTCCCTACTCTTCCCCTCCTTCTGTGACCTCCATGCCCCCTGGGGCTTCCTCCTAGCCATACCATGTCGCCCTTGGAGTGAGAGTGGCACGTTTTGCAGGCCTGTCTCCCCCAGACTGTGAGCTCTCATTTGTGTGCACAGTGCCTGGCACTCAGCAGGTGCTCAGTGAGGATCTCTGAGTGAGTGAGTGAATATATGAGACAATTGTTTAACTAAAAGATGCAGCTGAGAACTGACTTTTAACACCATTTAATTATTTTATTGTAGCAAAATCTACTCTAATGAAATGCCAGCTTACCCTAGTGTGAAGGTGTATGTTTCACATAAGCCATAGAAGAGCCAATTTAGCAGTGTAAATTCCATGAATGTCTTATCGTCAGTCAGGAACGTCTGAGGATAAGAAGGCTATGTTTAAATGCAGAATAACTCTTTTGTCAGGAAGCTCCTTCTTTATATTGCTTATCCAATGAATTTCTTATCTTTTAAGTTTTATCTAGTTTGGTAGATTGTAATCATTTTTTCAAAAGGTGTTAGTTTTAGATAGATTCCACTTAAAGCTGCCTTGCCCAAATGGATTTGTATTTTCTTGGAAAAGCTGAGCATCATTTCCTTTTTGTTGGCTGGCTTCAGGTTCAGTCTGCAGCTCTGGATGAGATGTTCCAGCAGACGGAAGACATTGTCCGTCGCTATCAGAAGGCAGCCCTGCTTTTGGAAGGCCTAGCTAAGATTCTCCAGGACCCTGCGGATATTGAAAACGTACACAAATGTAAGTTGGCTTAGCAGTGTTTCTCACACAGGTACAGTAGGAAGAGCTTGGCGCTGGGAATCATGCTGCCTGGATTTGAAGTTGGTTTTCCAATCTTGGGCAAATCACTTCACTTTTCTGTGGTCTCAGTTTCTTCTTCCAAAAGATAAGGGAACAGTGCCTGCTTCGCAGAGCTGTTGTGAGGATTAAAGATAATGCTTGTAAAGCACTCATGGCTTTTGTCCTTACTCTTTAGATTTCTATACTGCACCACTGTGTTGGTGGGTGTGTGTGTATGCAGAGAACTTTGCTTTTATTATTAAATAATACATGCAGTTATCTTAAGCCTCATAGGCTTAGTGACTGAAGAATCTCAGAAAGACTCTGTGTGTTGCATACTTGGTATAGATGGAATGGAGGTTGATTGGATACCAGCATTATCTCATCACTGGTCAGATAGGAGTGAAGTGATGCAGTTTTGGGGGAGGGGGTAAGGGATTTGTTGGAGTATATGTGGTCACACCACATTCTGCAGAACCACAAGAGTTGGCAGGTCTAAAATTATTTGCGATTGTTTGTTCTTTATTTGCTGTGCTAATCTAAATTTTACCAATGTGCGGCACTAAACTACAAGTCATATCCTAGCAATTACCAGGCAGAAAGAAGAAGTATTCAGAACTGTTAGCTTTGGGGCAAAATAGAACAGAGATGAGGATGTAGGTAGAGAGTTAGTGATTTTTTAACTAGTTTTTCTTTCCTTAGTTTTGAAAATATAAATGATCTTTATTATGATTTTAATTTATTTTATTTGTAGATAAATCTAGTATTGAAAGAAGATTGTCGGCACTCTGCTCTAGCGCTTCCACAATGTGAGCAGCGGCAGGCCTGTCCCGTGGCCCCTTGGTGGGGTATGAGGTGACGTGTTAGGGGTACAGCTTGGGTTCTGTTGCCCCAACTCCAGGAAACTCGTTTCTTACCTGGTGACAACCAAAGAACAAGCAGTGATCTCAAAACAAAAACAATCCAAAAACTAAATGTGCATAGGAAATCTGCCTTATTGGAGAAGCCACCCCTTTTCTTTTCCATCATAGAAGCAGAAGCAAGAGTATTCCACTTGGCTCTCAGTTTAAACTTGGTAAATAAATGTACCTTAGAACTAGAATTATCAGTACATTTATTCTTAAAGAAAATTAAGAATGAAACAAGTTAGTAGCTCATCACTCAGTTCACCAGAGCAATGTGTAAAATTCCACATGTTTACTGAGGTATTAAAAAAAAATTTCCATCTCATCCAGGCAATTCCATACTTGGAGTAAGTTTGTCTGAATCTGAGCATGCATCCTTAAACAGCTCAGGAAGACGGAACCTAAGGAGACACGAAAGATGGCTCTTAGAAGGACTTGTGAAATGTTCCATTTGACCTGATACAGACACTTGTTAATCTTCCATATATTTCATATATTGTACTAATTTATTAAAACAACTCTGTATTGGACTTCACAATTTAAAAGTAACTGAGGCATAGCGGATTTGTTTTGAAAATATTTTACTTGATTATATACACACACTGTTTCCAGAATTCACACGTAATCTCTGGTGGGCTTTTCAATAGTAAAAATTTGTGTTCATGTGAATCTTTGTATTTTTTTAACCTATTCATCTATCTATACCCACAGATTTTCTCAGTGATATTTTTGAGTTGTTGGTTATTTGCTTTTGGTTGTGTTTGTGTGTATGCATGCAGGATGCGTATTGATTCCTGTGACTTCTGGGTTTATTAAAGGCTAGGTTTGGTTTACTTGGGCAGTATTAGGAAAAAAAAGGTCAATCAAGGGATACCTTCTAGAATTTTAATAGGACCAAATCAAAGTTGGTGATTTAAAGGCTTATTAATGGTGTGGAGTTTCCACATGAAATTAGTGAAAAGTGAAATTTGTTTTCTCTTAAGAAAATGGGCAGCTCTCTCTGGCCTAAAACATTTTTCTTGTTAATCCTGACGGTTCACCAAATAGCTAGTAGTGGAGAATGTGGGCAGTTAGCATCCCTCCAGAAATGTTTCCTAGGTTGTATATTATTTGTTTCTTTTATTTACCTGCTTGAATACTTGAATAAACCATTCTTCAGTTTTAATCCTTTTATTTTAATCCTTTTAGATAATAAATCTGAACTCTGACAAATTGCATAGAAGCTCTTTGGCATTAATCTAGTTTTAGTGTACTGATAAAAACAAAAACATGGTTTCCCTTTTCTTTGATGATGTAATGTAATTTCACCTTATTTATCTGTATGAAATTCCAGCAGTTAATTTGAACATTTATTTATATGATGTTTGTGTATTTTTAGGTCTTTAATACAGTGTTTCTACCTCTCATTTGTAACTGCATGTGTTATTCTCTACACTAGGTAAAATTCACTGTATTGTTGTATGGTAAATAGCCTTTTTATAACTGCTTATACAGATGTAAATTAAGGTAAAATAAACCTGACAAAGTGTTTCTAGGGTAAAGCTGGGTTCATATCACTAGGCTTTTCAAGCCAGGGCCTTCCTCAGAACATTTGGAAGCTCTGCCCCACCCCAGGGTGTCAGGCTCCAGTGACTGCCATAGTACAGGAACGATTTGTGTGCAGTTGGGACTCCTGCCTCTTTGCCGGGCTGAGAGCACTGTGTGTCATGTAACTTGTTAGGTATGCGGTTACCTCCCAGGCTGTCTCAGTTCATCCTCCAGGGCATGGGTTCATTCTGGGCCTTCCTCCCCTCTCCATTTTTTAAAAAATTTAATTAAACATAGAGTGAAACAGGGTCACAGCCAGCAAGTGATCTGAAGTCTGGTAACTAGGGGGAGCTAAGCCAGGCTTTGTGGCTTCCAGGGCCATTCTTTTTCCGCTTGTGTAATAAAGGTTTTGTTGTAGATAGTGTTCATGAAACTGAAGTCTCAACAGCAGAGAAGATCAAACTGCAAAGTCATGAATAATGATTCTGATTATGTTTCCATTATCAAGGCTAAATGTTTTAAGAGACTTTGCCTTGATTATAACAATAATAAATCCTTTGTTTCCATTAGTATTTTTTAATTTCATATCATCTATTTCATAATGTAGAAATTGACCACTTCATATATTCATGGGTTGACACCTACATTCAGGCCATAACCCAGAAAGTTACTGACCACACAAATGTAAACCAGTGAATTTGCTGATTGGCTCTATTCCTGCTGTAAGGATTTCCTTTACCTACACTGGTGCTAGACCTGGTGGTTCCCATAGTCTTAAGCTCCCTGACCCCACCAAGAGGAGAAACCAGAGCAGCAGTGTTCTGTCCTGACCTCAGTGAGGAACAGGAGCCAGGAAAAGAGCTTACCACTGTGGGTGGGTGGCCTTGGTCTCCACAGGGTAGTAAGGAGGATGTTGAGCTGGACATCATGAACATGAGGTCATTGACTCGGGTATATAAAGAATTCTTGAGGTGCTAAAGTGATTTGAGCTTAGTGATTTGGAGGATGACTTCTCACTTTTTTATATATATTTTATTGATTATGCTATTACAGTTGTCCCATCTCCCCCCCTTCATTCCCCTCCACGCTGCACAGCCTCTCCCACCCACATTCCCCCACTTTAGTTCATGTTCATGTGTCTTAAGTTCTTTAGCTTTTACATTTCCCATACTGTTCTTGCCCCACCCCTGTCTATTTTCTGCCTGCCATCTAAGCTACTTATTCTCAGTACCTTTCCCCCACTGTCCTCCTTCCACTCCCCTGTTGCTATCCCTCCACGTGGTCTCCATTTCTGTGGTTCTGCTCCTGTCCTAGTTGTTTCCTTAGTTTGTTTTTATTTTAGGTGTGGTTGTTAGTAATTTTAAGTTTGCTGTCATTTTAGTATACATGTTTTTTATCTTCTTTTTCTTAACATTTCATAAAATAAGGGTTTGGTGATGATGAACTCCTTGAACTTGACCTTATCTGAGAAGCACTTTATCTGTCCTTCCATTCTAAATGAGAGCTTTGCTGGATAGAGCAATCTTGGATGTAGCTCCTTGTCTTTCATGACTTGGAATACTTCTTTCCAGCCCCTTCATGCCTGTAAGGTCTCTTTTGAGAAATGAGCTGACAGTCTGATGGGAACTCCTTTGTAGGTGACTGTCCCCTTATCTCTTGCTGCTTCTAGGATTCTCTCCTTCATTTTAATCTTGGCTAATGTAATTATGATGTGCCTTGGTGTGTTCCTCTTTGGGTCCACCTTCTTTGGGACTTTCTGAACTTCCTGGAAGTCTATTTCCTTTGCCAGACTGGGGAAGTTCTCCTTTATTATTTGTTCAAATAACTTTTCCACTTGTTGCTGTTCCGCTTTCCCTTCTGGTACCCCTATAATTTGGATGTTGGATATCCTGGAGGTTCCTAAGCCTCTCCTCATTTTTCTGAATTCTTGTTCCTTCATTCTTTTCTGGTTGAATGTTTCTTTCTTCCTTCTGGTCCATTCCATTGATTTGAGTCCCAGTTTCCTTCCCATCACTGTTGGTTCCCTGTGCATTTTGCTTCATTTCACTTAGTCTAGCCTTTTTTTCATCTAATTTGTGACTAAAATCAACCAGTTCTATGAGTATCCTGATCACCAGTGTTTTGAACTGTGCATCTGATAGGTTAGCTGTCTCTTTGTTGCTTAGAAGTATTGGCTCTGGGGCTTTGAGCTGTTCTTCTGCTTGAGCCATAATGTTTTGGTCCGGTTGTGCCTATTAGGTATGAGGGGCAGAGCCTTAGGTGTTCACCAGGGTGGGGTAACCCAAGTTGCTGGGTTGTGATGTTGTATGTGGGGGCGGGGTCTGAGAGGGAACAATGGTGCTTTGCTCCACTCTCTGTTGCACCTTAGTCCCTTCTGCTGCTTCCCCCAAGCAAACTGGGCCTTTCTGGTACTGATTCCCATGTGGGTGGGCTTGTGTGCATTTTAGGACCCTGTGGGTCTCTCCAGTGAACTCTCCTGTGAGGCTGGGAGTCTCTCCCTGCGCCTCTACCCCCACAGGCATTTTCAATCAGTGTTTTGAGGCTTTATTTCCCGGTTCTAGGAACCTGGGTTGCATGATATGACTCACTAACCAGTTCTCTGCGTGCGAATGTGGGACCACTGCCCGGTCAGCCAGCCACCTTGCGCCGTTTCCCAATGGCTGCCTCACTGGGTCTGCCTGTTGCCACCCCACACCCAGGGTCTGCCAGCTGCCGCCTGGGTGCCCAGGGTCTGCCCTTTGCTGTCTTGTGTGAACGGGGTGCCTTGTGCACCTGGTGTCAATGCTTCCTGTGCCACGACTGTTCTCTGCTCAGCCGCCCACTCCACCCCACCTACTAGTCTGGCTGAATGTGTCTATTTTAACTCCTTTGTTGTCGGACTTCGATACAGTTCAATTTTCTCTCAGTTTTGGTTGTTATTTTGTTTCTAAATTGTTGTTGTCCTTATTTTGGTTGTTCGAGGAGGCACAGTGTGTCTACCTATGCCTCTATCTTGGCCGGAAGTATCAACTTATCACTTTTAACATATCCTTTCTCCTCATAGTTTCTATAAGCAGTCTTAAATTCTTTCTGGAATAAAGCAACGTGATGTGTTCTCTTGGAGGGTTGCCTGCTGATGAACTTGACAGGGAGTAGCTACTGCTGGAGATCTGCTGTCATCCCTCCATGGATAGGTGCTTCTGAGAAGTGTTTCTGCCACCACTGGAGACAGTTCATGTCTGGATGATGTACCCTTGAATCTTCAGCCATGGAACCCCTGGACCTACCTAAGTCTCTTCCTTGGCTGTTAAAGCCCTGTGAAAATCCTTTTTTGGGGAGAGGGGTCCAGAGTGTACTTCCTCACCTGCCACAGAGGAAACAGCACCAGAAGTGATTTGCCTGGGAAAGCATTGCTCTGAGGAAAACTGGCAGTTGTTCCAGAAAGCTCCACTTCTGTGGAAGAGGCAAAGCCAAACCAGTGAAGGGCCATTGTGAACTCAGTGACCATCATTCTGGAGAAAGGAACAGAAGTAGAGGGGCCACTGAAACTGCAGCCCCACTATGTGCAAGGACCAGGACACCTGTGCCCGAATGAGGCTGTGTCTGCACTCAGTGCAGGCGACCAAATCTGTGGGTTTTTTCCTTTTCAGAGAGGGCCTCTCAGCCCAGTTTTTAATGTGCCAGAGGTCCCTGGTGCCTCCGAGAGGGATCTGAGATGGGAGGCTCTTCTGAAGTCTGCAGCCTGGGAGTTGCTAAGTGCATGGGAGTGTGTTAGGAAGAACTGATTTGATTTCCTTCTTTGCCTGGTCAGCTGTCTCAGTGCTGCTCCCCACTGAGTCCCTCCCCTACAAGGCCACCCTGCTCTGGGAGAGTTCCTTCACATCACTAGGAAAGGCCATCAGAGCCCTTATTTATGGAGAACTTCTGTCCATCCTTGGACATAGTGGTGCACTTGGTCTGACTCCAGCTCTCCCGTGCGTCACTGTGTGTCTTTGGGCACATGCCCTGACCTCTCTGTATCTGGGGGACCAGGGGAGGGCACAGCTTACAGAGTCATGGTGAGAATGAAGCAAGTTAGTAAGTGTGAAGTTCGAACAGCCCCAAACCAGCACATTAAGTCCTTGGGAGAGTCAGCTGTTGAAGTGGTGGTCCCTCTGTAGCTCCTTGCTGTTTCTTCTGGGGAGAAGTGGTGAGCAATTTGTTTTGTGAGGGTGGTTTTGGGGGCAAAGCCTGGTTTCAGGGCTCGCTGGAACCACATTTGCTTTAGCCAGACAACTAAAGGATGCAGCTTCCCTAGCCTGCCCACCAGGCACTCTTTTCAGGATATCCTTAGCTTACCCTTTTTGGTTGACCTGACAATTTTAACGAAATGTGTGTCAATCTCCTATTTATTACTTTGATTCTCATACCAACCCTTACATGCCTCATTTTACAGCTGGAAGAAACTGACTTGGAGAGTAATTTTCCCAAGAGAAAGGCCACATGCCTAGATATGGTAGAAGCAAAGCACTGCAGGGGTTGGACTGCCGGACTGCTGGGCAGGGGGAAGCTTGCTTCTCTCGCACAGTGCCCCAGAGTGCCATGCCTGTGCACACCCTGGTCCTTCTAGGAGAGGGGAGCGAAGGCAGCTTTATGACATTGGGTATCCAGGTGCCTCCTGCTGGAGCCGTCTTTTAGTAACAGAAGGCAGATACCAAGAAACAGATGAAGTCAGCAGTTTTGTGCAGCCCCCTGGGGTGTGTGCAGTAGGAGTACCAAGCATAATACCCTTGAAACTGTGAGAGGGCTTCTATGATGGGAATAAACTTGAGCCTTTGATGGACCCACTTTACAGTTTCCTTGTTTGTTGTTGATATTTGCCAGTGAAATGGAATAGCAGGGGATTGTCCAGTCCCAAGGG
Source organism: Sturnira hondurensis (assembly GCF_014824575.4). Taxonomy (NCBI): domain Eukaryota; kingdom Metazoa; phylum Chordata; class Mammalia; order Chiroptera; family Phyllostomidae; genus Sturnira; species Sturnira hondurensis. Next base: position 375,147 of record NW_028093301.1, read on the forward strand.
GAGTGGGGTTTCAACCCTATGTTTGCCCAGGGGCCTCCCAAGGGCCCTGTTTGCCTCTTGGGCTCAGTTCTTCCACTGAGCTGGGCATAGATACAGATCCCTTCCCAGGAAGCTCCTTAGCCTGTCCTCACCATCATTGTGCAGTCTCAGACTCTCCACTTGGACTTGACTAGCAGAGAGTTCAGTGCCAGCCCTCTCTATGCTCCAGGAGGAGGGTGGCATGCACAGCCTTTGTCTCAAACCAGCAGGCCCCCACCAGGTTGCTCCTTCTCCCTTTGCCTTCCTTGCCCTTCCCATTTCAGCCCTTTGTGTGAGGGTCAGATGCCCACAGGGTGTCTGCAGGAGTATCCATCAGTATTTGGGCTCTACCTCCTGCAGGTAGAGGTAGGGAGGTGTGTGTGTGTGTTGGGGGGAGGGCAGGGGGCTGCTTTGTCTGCCCCTGGGGCATTTCTCTGCCTCCACTTTGGCTCTGGCACTTTTGCTCCTGCGTACAGCTCCCAGAGCCGCTTGCCTGTCCTTCAGGTGAGCTCAGGGAGGACAGGGCCAGCACCTGCCCCCAGGGCAGCTTAGCAAATGGTATTGACAGATTTGTTGCATTTCTACGTGGATAGAACTTAAGGGGGAAAATGGGTATTGTGCTAAAATACACAGAACATAAAAACTGCTTGAAAGCCCTAGCTGGTGTGGCTCACTGGATTGAGCTCAGGCCTGCAAATCAAAAGATTGCAGGTTCGATTCCCAGTCAGGGCACATGCCTGGGTTTTGGACCAGGTCCCCAGTAGGAGGCATGCAAGAGGCAACCACACACTGATGTTTCTCTCCCTCTCTTTCTCCTTCCCTTACCCCTTCTCTCAAAAAAATAAATAAATAAAATCTTTAAAAAAACACACTTGAATGTATTTCATTCAGTGGCATTAAGTACATTGGCATTGTTGGGCTACCGTCACCCTATCCAGACTGAAACTCTGAGCCCACTCACACTAACTGCACAGTCTCTTTTCCCTACCCTGACAGCCACCACCCAGTGGAACCATTCAGTATTTCTTTTTGTGACTGGGGTATTTCACTCGGCCAAATTTCCTCAGGTTCACCCAGGTTGGAACATGTGTCAGAATTTTCTTCCCTTTCAAGACTAATTTCCCACTGTGTGGGTAGTGTGCAGACAGTTGGAAATGGGGCCGTGCACACTGTAGCTATCTCAGTGGTCCCAGGAGCAGCTGCCAGCCCCTGCCTAGGGTCACCAGGGTTGGACACAGGTGGAAAATGGCATGTGCTTTAGTGGGGGGTCCCCAGAGGGACTCTGCCGGTCCTCTACCCCCTAGCTCCCAGGGCCTGTTCTGTGCCCTGTGCACCACAGAGACCTGTCCAGGGTGCAGGACTGAAGGGCTCTGTCCGTCGTCCTGGCATCTCTCAGCCACCTAAACAGAAAACTAGACACTGGAGAGCTGGGGAGTTGAAGGAATTGTGAGCCTAAGGACACTTTTCCCAGCTTCCTCTAACTGCCCTGCAGTGGATTCCCCACCCCCGGAACCAACCTAGGGGTTCCTAGAGAGTTACTGAGAGAGCGAAGGTGGCATTTCATTGCCCCACTGGGATGTGTCCTCAGTTGGGAGACGTGCCAAAGAGATGGGGGTGGGAGCCTGCGTCCCCCACTGGGCACCTGTCTGGCATGCAGTTCATCTGGCTGCTGCACATAGAGGACCCCTGTGGGGCGACCTTTGTGCTACCAGGGAGCTGCTAGCTGGGTAGGGGACCCCGAAGGAGGGTGCTGTTGATAGTGTGGATGGGAGCTGAAGGATAGCAGTGATCTCCCTTCCTGGACCATGCAGCGCTGGCGCTGTGGGGCCTTGAGGACCAGCTTGGGTTGCCCATGGTGGCCTGGCTCTAGCAGCCCCGCCAAGGGAAAAGCTTTGCCTCATCGCTGCCTCTCCTGCTGGCACCAGCACAGCGGGGGAGAGGGAGCCCAGGCAACAGGGCTGTGGAGGGGGGTGTACCCATGCTGGAATCAAAGTGTTAAATTCTTCTGGACAGATATTTTGGTACCGGCAATTGACCAGAAGTGATAGTGGCAGCTGAGAATGTTTGAAGGGATGGAAAATAAAGATTCCAGGAGGCACCGCTGGAGGCAGTAATTGCAAACAAATTTAAAAAGCAATTTTGTGTGCACACTTCACTTGGTCCAAGCACTAGTCTAGAATTAAAAGTACAAAACTCTCCAGGGAAGAGGAAATATTACAGGGTACAGAAACTGCAGGCTCAGGTAAGACCCACCCAAAGCCAGACCAAGGCCAGGGTGGAGCCAGCAGGGAGGAAGTGAAGGCTACTTAGGCTTCTGCCTCCCAGAGTTACAGTAGAATGAATGAACTGGCATTTTGCTTTCAGATAATTGTGGAAGAATGAGCATCTGAATCTGAGAGCAGGGAGTGAACAGGGACTGGGGAGGAACAGGGATGTGGGAGAGCTGACAACAGGGAAAGGAGAGGGAGTCAGGACCATCTGGGAGAAGAACAAGGTCAACAGACACCATAGAGGAATGGGAAGAATAACATCAAGCCTTTCAGTCATTATTCTAAACAAGAGAGACTCTCATATATGAATAAAACAAACCCCAGCTGTATGTGATTGGCAAGAAATGCATGCCATGCAGCATGATAAAGAAAGGCTGGAAATAATTAGGTGTGTAGGCAGATGTAAACAAAAATAATACCAGTGATAACTTTAAGGTTAAAATGTGTTGTGAAGAAAAGCAAAAATTACAAAAATGAGTCAAATCTGTATGAACGAAGCAAAGTGATGGTTTATATACACAAGGTGAGAGAACTGTAACAGGGTGCAGCCAAGGGGGGAAGGGCCCGAGAAAGGGATTTGGAATGGGATCCAGAACTCAAGGTGTCCAGGAAATATTGGAAAGACATATAAGATGTCCTCACCTCTTACACTCCACCCCGACAGGTGTCAGTTGGGGGAAGGGACAGATGGAGCAGGGCCATTGAGAGGTGTTTTGCATAGCAACAGTTTTGCAGATAGCCTCTAGAATGGTCATTTAGCATATCTATAACCTTTAGCTGGTTTCATACATATGTTAAATAGTTGTGGCCATGCTTTGAGCCAGGGAGAAGGGAGTGACTTCCATCCTGGATGTAACTGGGAGGCAACTCCCAGCCTATTACAGCGCCTATGTGAGAGCTTGGAGATGATTGGCTCCACACCATGGGGCCATGCCTGCTCAGACTCACTATGGCAGCCCAGTAAAGCTGGGAGGATATGGGAGTCCTGGCAAGTGTAGCTGATTGTAGGAGTCAGAAATGGGGCTGCAAAGGAGGACTGGCACGGGGATTTAAACAGACGTGGCAGCCATTGAGCCACACGGTTTTGGCAGAGTGAGGAACTCTGCGTCCATGTGAGAAGGAGTACCACTTGGCTTTGCCAGAGTGGGAACCCCTGCAGCCATGTGAGGAGAGAGCCATGTGGTTTTGCCAGAGTGGGGACCCCTGCAGCTGGGGGTAGAGAGAACCACGTGCTTTCGGCCAGAATGGGGACTCTGCGGCCAAGTGAGAGAGAATCACCATGCGGCTTTAGCAAAGAATCTCCACTTGGATTTGTCAGAGTGGTGACCCTACCCTCTCTGCAGCTCTGGTGGAGAAAAGAACCACGTGGTTTTGGCCAGAGTTCAGACTGCCGCAGCTCTGGTAGAAGAGGACCACATGGCTTTGGGGTGCTCTCTTTGGCTGCATGGCCTGGGAAGCAGGAGACACTGCCTGGAAGAAGGGTGAAAGAACTCTTGCCAGTGGACCATGAGAAGGTGCCACATGACTTTGGATTAATTGGAGATCCTGCCTGGACAGTGACAGCTGACAGTGCCAGTGGCCTGAAACACGAACGTGTGCTTCTTTTCCTGAGTTACGGTACCCCGAATTAGGGCAGGGGGGGAAGGAGGCACTGTGGGCATCTATGGGTATCCAAAAAGGCTTTGATATTTTAATGGGGGCATTGGGTCACTACTTTAAGTCTGTGTAGTTTTAAATAAACCTTTCCTTTCCTTTTCACAAATCTCTGGCATTGAGAGATGTCTTTCCTCTGGCAGCGGATAGATGAACCCAGTAGGTGGTCCAGATGGTACTAGTATACCATGCTTGGAGGGGCCCCTGTTCTTCTGTAACAGTTTTGGCATCCCTGGGTGGGCCAAATATTGGCCGCCCCCCCTGCACCTTGGACCTCTGTTCAGTAACAGTACTAGAAGTATAAGGAGAGATTTCATGATACATCGCAAATTAGACCAAGTAAATAAAAATCAAGTAATCAATAAATTTGATTTAATAGGTGGAAATTCTTACATGTATGAACAGAAAATGTACATCTTTTCTCTCTCAATTGTTGACTTTTCATAAAATTTTTTGTTGACTTTATTGGGGTGACATTGAAAACATACATCTTATTATTCATGTGCCCCTGGGAATGCTACAAAAATTAATCATCTATCTGACCATAAAGAAAACCTGAACCAATACAGAAAAGTAGAGAAAAGGCCATATTTGTATCATAATATGATAAAATTGGTAAAAATAATAATAAAGGTGTGACCAATATCACATTAACTGCTTGTGCCACAGGTGGGCACAGGTAACCAGGTTCTTGGTGATCAGGACAAAGAAGTGAACTGAACACTGAGAGTTTATAGCAGAGAACATGGGAGCAGACCAACTCCAAGCAAAGAGTGACCTCATGGGCTGGAGGTACTCTGTTCTTAGAGGGCGGGTCCTTCCTGGCTAGTTTGGGCAGGCTTTTTACTGTGCGTGTACAAGTAGTTGGTTCACCTTTCCCTCTGTCAGAGAAATACAGCTCTCCATGTTAGAGATTGGTGAAAAGGAAAGGAATTATTTATTCAAGTTATACAGACTTAAGAGTAATGACTTAATGTCTTCATCGAAGTCCCTTAAAACACCCACAAACACACACAGTCCTTCTTTCCCCCTTTACCCAGTCCAAGGTACTGTATCTCAAGAACAGAAATAGAAAGCTGTGTGGTGAAATCTGCACTTCCCAGATTCTTTGCCAAAGCCATGTGGTGGTTCTTTGCTAAAGCCCTGTGGTGGTTCTCTGCTAAAGCTGCATGAGATTCTTCTCAAAGCTGTGGGGGTGGGAGTGGTCCCCCCACTCTGGCCAAAGCTTCGTGATTCTCTCTGCTAAAGCCACATGGTGATTCTCTCTCACATGGCTGCAAGTGTCCCCATTCTGGTCAAAAGCACGTGGTTCTCTCTTCAGTGGCTGCTGCATGTGTTTAAATCCCCATGCCAATCTTCCTCTGCAGCCCCATTTCCACCTCCTCCCACAGTCGGCTACACCTGCCAGGACTCCCATATCCTCCCAGCTTTACTGGGCTGCCATAGTGAGTCTGGGCAGGCATGGCCCCATGGTGTGGAGACAATCATCTCCAAGCTCTCACACAGGCGTTGTAATGGGCTGGGAGTTGCCTCCCAGTTACATCCTGGGTGGAAGTCACTCCCTTCTCCCTGGCTCAAAGCATGGCCACAGCTATTTAACATATGTATGAAACCAGCTAAAGGTTATAGATATGCTAAATGACCATTCTAGAGGTTATCTGCAAAATTGTTGCTATGCAAAACAACTCAGTGGCCCTGCTCCATGTATCCCACCCCCCAGTTCAGACTTTTGGGGGTGAGGACATCCCATATTTTTAATATTTCCTGGACACCCTGAGTTTTGGACCCCATTACAAGTTCTTCTTTTGGGGGCCCCCTGGCTGCACCCTCCTACACTTGGACATTAGGAAACAAACTTCTAGAAAACAGGGACGGAAGGAAGGGAAATTCAATTAAAAACTTATGAGAGAGCAATGAAGATGAGAGTGTTTCATCCCCAAACCTCTGGGACAGCACAAAACTGAATCCAGCAGAAAATTAAATGCCTTCAGTATTAAAATAGACAAAAATAAAAAATACCCTACATACTCAGGGTAAGTACCGAAAGAAAGAAGGAAGGAAGAATCAACAGAGATAACAGAAATTAATGAACTAGAGGACCAGACCGGCATTTGCCATCACATTTCCACGAGAAAGGATAGATGAGTGTGAATCAGCCTCTGCACACCAGGGGACAGAAAGCCCAGGCTTACCATGACTTGTACTTTCTTTGCAATTGGAAAAATGAGATAGTAGAAATATACCAGATTAGGAATGAGAAATGAGATATAAGAGATTAAAAGAATTTTAAGGAAAGCATATTCAACACTAAGGCAACAAGTTTGAAAAACTAAAAGAAATGAGTAAGGCAGCCGGGTAGGAGCCTCAGACCAGGGATGCTGAAGTCAATGGGAGGCCATGGCCAAAACCTGCTGCATCCTCACTAGCCAGTCACTCACCTCTCTGTGCAGTGACCTCAACAATAAACTGCATAGGATAAAGGTTTCTTCCTCTCAGGTGGTTATGAGGATTAAATGAGTTAGTACATGGAAGATCCATCATTACTATTGGTATTTTTATTAAACAGTGTTAGCACAACAGGCTGTCCATCAAAAAAAAAGTAACATGGATTCTCTTTTACTTCATGTGCAAAATAATTTCTTTACATAAAACGAAAAATCTTACAGAATATCTGAGGAATTCAGAGAGGACTCTCCTCATCCAAATTAAAAGGGAAGAGTTTTATTTGGCTTTATAAATATCTTTTGTATAGAAAAAGATGCCATAAATAAAGTCCATGGACAAATGACACACTAGGGAAAATACCAGCAACATAAATGGCTACAATACAAAGAGCTCTTAAGTACACATTGACCAGGAAAACATGAAACAGACCTTGAAGCAGCAAGTGGAGGCCTGCACTTTCCAGACTCAAATGCAGATTGCTTGAGCCATCCCGAACCCAGTGCAGCTCTCTGGGCCTGAGGCTGCTGCTCCAGAAACTTGGGGGCTCTTTCCTGCAATGCCTGCGGCCTGCTGGCTCGCACTGCTCTGCTGGTCTTCCGTAGGGTTGCCTGTGGAGTGATCTCTGGCAACACCCATGAAATTAAAAATGCAAATATTTCTAGGACTCTATTACAAAGAAATAAAAATCACCTGAAAGTTCAAAGAAGTTTATGGAGCAGTGGTCAAAAAGTGGAAGGAAAGAAAAATTTTTTAAAAAACGTGGAAGCAAAGAGATGTCCCACAAATGGGAAACATATGACCACAGGCTTATAAATATTATTAATATTAATATTAAGCAGCCACCAGAGTGGATAGAATTAATGAACCTGTCCCCATGGCCTTGGAGGGAGGTGTGCCCACATACCACTGAGTAGGACCAGAAGATGCAGGAACATGTTTGATAAGACCCTGTTTTTGAAAACAATGAAAGCCCCATTTGTCATGTACATTTTAACGTTGTTGGACATTACCCAAGCATTGAAAAATACACAGGGGAAACATACTAGTTGTTGGGGGTGCTGCCAACTGAGAGAGAGGCGAGCCGAATGTGGAAGAAAGATTTGTTTAAAAAAACATTCCTCACTTTTATGCATGTTTGTGGAGTTGTATTTGCATGTTATTGTGCAGAAATAAAACGGGTTCTTGCCATTTAGGTGTAAACAGTTTACATTTAGTTGTAAACAGGGAGTACACTCTGCTTGCTGGCCCTGATTCGGGTGCGGTTGCAAGGGAGTGCCTAAGCAGCTGCCCAGGCAAGACCTTCTGTGAGCCTCAGGCCAGGCTTACTTTTGGGAAGCAGGGAGGCGGGGCGCCGAAGGGCGGGCGGGAGGTCAGAGGGAGCTGCGGCTGGGTCTTGAGTGGTTGCCAGGCACTGGTGCCTAGTTCATCGTGACTTGCACTTTGCTGCAACGCTGCCCTGCCTTTGCCTTCTGTGCCACCTGGCTGCCCTTGGTTCTGACTTAGGACCTGGCTTCTTGGGGGCTTCCTGGGAGCCTGCACAGGGGGAAGGTTGGAGGGTCTGGCTGAGAGAGAGGGGACCTCTCTCTACCTCCCACTTCCCTGCCCCCCACCGACTCCCAGGGTTGCAAACCTACAGCTTCTCCCACCGGAGGCACTGTGACTAGAAGCAGAGAGCTGCAAAGGCCTGGGAGTCCTTTAGTACATTCCCTCAGGAGGTACAGGCCCAGCATCCAGGTCTTTCTGCTCCCTAAGCTGCCCTAGAGGGACAGGGTTTGTAAACAATAGCAGACAGACTGATAACAAACAAACAACAGCAACAAAAAACCAAATAGAGTCATCTTGAGACTCACCTGTGGGCGTTTAAGAATTGTTGGCTAGGACCCCTCCTGCCAATTGCAAGGATTGAAGGGGACCCAGGAGCAGGAGCTCCTGGTCAGAAATCACCTGCATCTGGGTGAAGTCAGGTTCAGCTTTCCCCACACCAGCCTTCCTCATCATCTCCCCACCCTCACCCCAACCTAGCCCTGCCAGTCAGCCATCTAGGTTAGAGGGCCCCACTGTTGTTGCACCACCCGGAGTCTGAGTGTGAAGGATCCTCACCCAGTTAGAGGGTGCTGCCATGGGGTCCCCCAGGGGGAGCTGATGGCTGGGGGCAGGGAGGGCCTGCACTGAATGCTGGGAAGAGCAGGCTGAAGAGGGAGGCACTGTCGGTTGCATGGAGAGCCAGGAGGAAGAAGTGCAGTCCACTGCAGATGGCCAGAGGCAAAGACCTATGTAGACATATTAAATTAGGAAAGCAAGCATGTTTGGGGACTAAAACACAAGTAAATTTTGTAGGTAATCAATGTAGCTGTTTCAGAGGATTATTTTGGAGGGAATTTCACTTTCCAAAGTTCATTAATACATGTTGTCTCATTAACATCCTACCACAATGGCTGGAGTCTAAGGCATAGCCATGTTTACTGACAGAGGAAATCAGACCCAGAGAGGGTGTCTTTTCCTGTCGAATAGCTAAGGAGCCATGAAGCTGTAATTCATTTAACCCTACATGCCTTCAAATCAGTTTTTAAAATATACTTTTTGCCTTGGCCTGTGTACTTGGTTGGTTGGAATGCTGTCCTGTAGAATGAAAGTTTTACAATTCCTGGTAAGGGCACATACCCAGGTTGTGTGTTCAATTCCCTGTCAGGGCAGGTCAGGGCATGTACATCCACATGCATCAGTGTGCCTTTCTCTGTCTAAAAAGTAAAGAAAAAAATATCCTCAGCCTTCACTGGTGTCTGGTATTGTTCAGTGGATTGAGTTCCGGCTGCAGTTTGATTTCGGGTCAGGGCACCTGCTTGGATTGCTGGCCAGGTCCCCAGTAGGGGGCGTTCAGGAGGCAACCACACATTGATGTTTCTCTCCCTCTCTTTCTATCTTCCCCTCTCTCTAAAACTAAAAATAAATAAAATCTTTAAAAAAAATTTGTACCAATAAAAAAGAAGTTCTCATGTTAGGATTTTAAAAAAATACACTTTTCACTTTAGAATTGATTTGATTTACAGAAAGTGGCTAAGGTAGTTGTGACAAATGAATGCCATCAGTGCATTAATGAACCAGTGTTGGCACATTCCTATTAACTCAGGTCCATGCTTCATCTGGATTTCTTTAGTTTTTGCCTAATATCCCTTTTCCATCTGGATCCTTCTCAGGAAGTCACCTACATTTGTCGTGTCTCCCTAGGCTCCCTTGGCTCAAACTTCTTTCTGATAACTCGACAGTTCTGAGAAGTGCTCATCAGGTGTTTTGGAGAATACCCTTTACTTTGGTGTTGTCTGATGCTTTTTTCATAATTGGACTGGGATGATGAGTTTGAGGCAGTAAGACCATAGAGGTGAAATGCCCTTTCCATCACATCTTTTCCATGGAGCATGCTGTCACTGAGACTTGTTACTGATGCTGTCAGCCCTCACCACCTGGTGGGTTGTGTTCCTGGGGTTTCCCCATAGAAGTTGCTGCCCCCATCTATCCTCAGTGGCCTCCCTGGAAGGAAGGCATAGTCCCGTCCTGCACCGAAGATGAGGGTGGGGGGTTATGTTTCATCTTCTTCAGGGAGTATGATCTACATAAATTGTGGGGGTGACTTTTCCCATAAGTCCCCCCATCCGCCACGGATGAAAGTAAACAAGACATGACATGATCTGCTTGGGGAGGAGAGATGGCCAGTCCCTCAAAAGGGAAGGGCCATGAGCAGTGGCCAGGGGAAAAAGGCCACGAGCCTGTTCCTCCAAGGGCTTTTATTGGGTTGTAATACACAGGAATATAGGGTGGCAAGGATCAAACAGTAGATAACAATTCAAAAAAATCTGAGGGCTTGTGTCTGAGTCAGTGTCTGTGAGGAAAGGGGTTGCACAAACTTTGGGAGACATACTCATTTTCTGCTCAGACCCTTAACATATGAATGAAAGCACTCTTAGCAGAGCAGATTTCACAGGTTTTTCAGGAATTTTTTGCGATGCCAGATTTTTCCCTGGGATCCGCTCTGGCAAGGCAAGAAGCTGCACCCCTCCCCATTAGGTATTCAGGCTTAAGTGGATTAGAGGCAGGAAGCGCTTCTCCCAGAGGACATGGGGACTTGGGCTGTGTCACATAGCCAGGGGGCAAGAGTCCATTGCACCCTCTTTGTTGCAGCCCCCCCACCCCAGTCCTTCCATGATGGTCTCTCAAGTGGTCAAGTCTGGCTTAGTTGCTCCCCACTATGAGAAACATACCCGTCATGGACTTCTGAACATGGGATCTTTTTCTGGTTTTTTTAGATCTTTAATTTTTTCAATAAGGGGTTACAGTTTTCAATGTACCAGTCTTGCAATTCTTTTGTTAAATTTTGTTAAATTTATACTTAAATTTACTTCTTCTTGCCCTGGTCAGGTATAGTTCAGGGGGTTAGAGAGTTCTCCCAATATGCCAAAGTTTCCAGTTTGATCCCTGGCCAGGGCACATGCAAGAATCAACAAATGAATGCATCAATAAGTAGAACAACAGTTAATGTTTGTCTATCTGTCTCTCCCCCTCTTCCTCCTTTCCTCTCTAAAATCAATAAATAAAAAACATTTTTAAATATTAAATTTATTTCTTCTTTTTGGCGCTGTTGTACATTGAATTGCTTCTTCTGGTCAACATCCTTCCTCAGGGCTCTTTAGAGCTGTTGGTCTCCCTCATGCTTCCTCTCTACCCACAGTGTCAAATCTGCCTGGGCCCAGGGCACCACATGCCCAGGTTGGTTAGAACCACCTGTATAAGGAGACAAGATGTGGTATGTTCAAGGTAGGGCTGGAGGGGCTCTGCTGTAAGGCACAGACATGGATTGTGTTGCTTCCTGTGGGGATTCTTGGGGATGCATCTCACTTCTCAGGAGTCGGGGTGCATTGGGTGACTTTGCCTATACTTTGGTGCCTACCAAGCATGGATTGAAGCCCTGGTTCTGCCACCTGTGAGCACCTGGGTGAAAGTCCTTGTGCACCTTCTCCCCTCTCCTATAAGATGGGGGTGATAGCACCTTCCTTGTAGAATTGTGATCACAGGTTGCACTGTAAGGGCTCAGGAAATGGTGGTGGTGACCATCAGGCAGTCTGCGCCTGGCCTGAGACTTGCCATTATCTGATGACATCATGGTTGCCACTAAAGACATTCCATTTGTTCCTGAAAACAATTTATTATAAGGTTTTGTGCTATTGCCCTAGCTCCTCAGACACTTAAAAAAGTGTAAACTTAATTCTGTGCCACATACCCATATAAAATCTTACATTTACACCATTGCTATGATTCTAGCCAGCTTTGTTGAATTATAAAATACAATTTTAAAAAAATTGTTTATTTTTAGAGACAGGGGAAGGGAAGGAGCAGAAAGAGAAACATCAGTGTGTGGTTGCCTCTCACTCACCCCCACATAGGGACCTGGCTCACACACTCTCTATGCATGTGCCCTGACTGGGAACTGAACCAGTGACCCTTTGGTTCATAGGCCCATGCTCAATCTACTGAGCTGCACCAACCAGGGCATAAAATACAATTTTGTGAATACATATAGAATTAGGGTCCTGGACCCAATTCAGTGTGTGTGTGCGGGGCAGTGAGGGGAGGGTGCCCCACATCAACAAACAATTCTCAGACAGCAGTAGAGTGTTCAACAACTTACCAGAGGCAGCATCAGATGCCCCAGGTTACAGGGCCTGTCCTGTAAGGCCACTATACCTCAGATACTGGATATAAGCCCAGGCTCTTGCCTATGTTTTAACCTTCTGGCCATAAATCAAAAGGTCCCCAAACTCCTCTTTGGATTTGATTAATTTGCTAGAATGGCTCACAGCACTCAGAAGCATGTTACTTACTAGATCACTGGTGCATTGTTAAAGGATATTAACCCAGGAACAGCGGATGGGAAAGATGCACAGGGTGAGGTATGTGGGAAAGTGTGCAGTGCTTCTGTGCCCCTCCTGGTGCTGCTGTCCCCACATCTCTGCTTGTCTACCAACTCAGAAAGTCTGCACAAAAGAAGGCCATGTTCTGGCTGGGTAGCTCAGTTGGTTAGAGTGTTGTCCCAATACTCCAAGTTTGTAGGTTTCATCCTTGGTCAGGACACATACAGGAATTAAGCAATGAATGCATAAATAAGTGGAACAACAAATTAATGTTTCTCTCTCTCCTTTCTGTCTCTGAAATCAATCAATACATTTTTTAAAGGCCAAAAAGCTGTCCTCCTGGTTTTTTATGGACACTTTGTTGTGCAGTCATAATTGACTAAGTCAGTGATTTTCAACCTTTTTCATCTCTCATGGTGCACGTAAACTAATGACTGAAGTTCTGTAGCACACTGAAAAATGTATTTTTCACTTATCCTACAGAAAAATTGGTATGGTTTTGATTTAGTTATGCTGGATGAGTATTGTATTGGCTGTTGTCATTTTTTATTTGACAATCTAAGGGACAGAGGTTAGTGCCCCTGACTAGAGTCAGGTGTTGCATGTTTTATAAATTCTTGCTGCACACCTGTTGAAAATTGCTGAACTGTCATTGGCCACTGGTGATTGAACTTAACCTTCAATTCCTCTCTCCTCTTTGGAGGTCAGGGGATTGAGACAAAGTTTCAACCCTGTAATCACAGGGTTGGTTCCCCTGGCACCTAGCCCCATCCCTGGTGTTCCCAAAGGTCACCTCATTAGCAAACCAAAGCACACCTTTATTCTCCCAACAGTTGGGAAACTCCAAGGGTTTTGAGAGCTGTGAGCTAAAAATTGGATGAAGACAAATATCTCATAAATCATAATCTATTTACAAATTTATAACATTTAGCAGATGTTGAAGAGTAAATCACATGCTTTTCTTATAGCAATTTGGTAATTTTTAGATTTTCATACAGCTTAGTTTATTCATTTTAAACCCTGTTTTTTTTCTTTTTATTAAAGTATATTTGTTGATTTTGCTATTACAGTTGTCCCAGTTTTTCCCCCTTTACCCCTCTTTACCTGGTACCCGCTTCCCTCCAGCAATCCTTCTCTTAGTTCATGTCCATGGGTCATGCATATAAGTTCTATTGCTTCTCCATTTCCTATGCTATTTTTAACTTCCCCCTGTCTATTTTATACCTACCTATTATGCTTCTTAATCCCTGCACCTTTTCCTCCTTTCTCCCCTTTCCCCCTTCTGCTGATAACCCTCCAAATGATCTCCATCGCTGTGATTCTGTTCCTGTTCTGGTTCTTTGCATAGTTTGTTCTTGTTCTTGTTCTTGTACTTGTTCTTGTTCTTGTTTTTTAGATTCAGTGGTTGATAATTGTGAGCTTGTTGTCATTTTACTGTTCATAGTTTTTCTTCTTCTTTTTCTTAGATAAGTCCCTTTAACATTTTATATAATAAGAGCTTGGTGATGATGCTTATTATGTCACCAAGCATTATCTCCTTAGCTTTACCTTGTCTGGGAAGCACTTCATCTGCCCTTCAATTCTAAAGCATAGCTTTGCTGGGTAGAGTAATCTAAGTTGTAGATCCCTATTTTTCCTGCCTGCAAAGTTTCTTTTGAGAAATCAGCTGACAGTCTTACAGGAACTCCTTTGTAGTTAGCTCTCTGCCTTTCTCTTGCTATTTTTAAGATTCTGTCTTTACCTTTAATCTTTGGCATTTTGATTATGCTGTGTCTTGGTGTGGTCCATTTTGGCTCGAGTTCCATTTTGGCTCGAGTTTTGGGTGTTCCCGAATGTTCCATCACACATTCAGAAAGAGTCTAGTCTCTTACCCCTCACAAGAGGTGTTGTGCCTGAGTTTATGGGTTCATCTTGCAGTTCCAAGTTTTCACAGGGCACCTCAGGATCTGGTCACAGGCTCTTTTCCAGATTCTAAGTCCAAGCATTTTTCTACCTCATCTCAAAGACCACCATGGATACTTGGGTATGCAGCCTCAGCAGGGGCGGACAGGAAAGTCCCTTCTGAGAATTTGCTCACACCCTGCCAGTGACTTTAGCTGCAGGGGCAGACCATCTGGGGCTCCGGGCAGCCCGGCTCAGGAAGGAGGCCAGGGTGTTGCCCCCATAGCCTGTGCACGACATGTTCCTACAAGTTCCCTGCTTCCAAGCCCCTCCTTTTTGTCTCTCTATAACAGAAAGAGAAAGAGAACTCCACAGATCCAATGTTCAATTTTTCCCTTCTGCTCATAAACAGAAAGTGATTTTCCCTTCCACACATCTAGTTCTCACCTGAGTAAGCATTCCTTGAAATTTAAGCACAATAACTTTTTAAGCTAATTCTTTCTTTCATCTAAAAAAATGTCTGCTAGCTTTAGGTGAATTTGCTGAAAATCATCTAGCTACATGACTGATGATAATTTCTCTTAGCCTCAGGTAAGACCCTGCCCAGCTCCCTCTGCAGGAGGATTTGGTGTGCTGGCCAGTTTCTGTTATCTTCTGAGGTCTTTCTATATGCCAGGCACTGTGCTAAGTGCTAAGGATATGTAAGTTAACAGGAGTTGCAACCACTGCTTTCATGGAAATTCCAGTCTGTGCAGGGACATAGAGCAATGAAAAATGATCAACAAATAGTCACACAAATATTTGATTGCACTTTGTGACTGGGAAGTAAGGGAGGTATTATTTGGCGGGTGGGGAATTATTTGTCAGAGAACCTGAGGTGTGAGCAGGAATAAGAATGTAAGAGGTACCAGGGTACAGAGTAGTTGGAGAAGTGTTCCAGGGTAAGAACAGCAGGTGCAAAGGCTCTGAGGTAGGAAAGTGGCCCATTCAAGTAACGCCAGTGGACTGGGACACAGGGACAATGTTGGAAAGTGGTACAGAACAAGGCTGGTAAAGTGGCCAGAAGTCAGGCCATTTACACTCTCAGAGACCAGGGGAGGTTTTTTTCCTTAAGAGTAGTCGGAAGCCCAATGGAGGAGAGACGGGCTCAGCTTCTCATTTCCCACAGGTCCCTCTGGCAGCTTTTTGGAGAAGGTGCCATGGAAGGTGAGCATGGACTCAGGGAGAGTAGGCAGGCAGCAATGACAGTGGCCCAGAGAAAAAAGGGATGATCTGGGCTAGGGCAAGCCATCAGGGATGGCATGTTAGGGCTTGCAAAGATTAAAATCTAAAAAGCATATATCTGTAACACTTTCTTTTTTTTAAAATATAGCTTATTGATTATACCATTACAGTTGTTCTATTCCCCCCTTCATTCCCCTCCACCCACACACTCCCTCCCCCATCCTTCTCCCCCCTTAGTTTATAACCATGTGTCTCAACTTCTTTAGATTCTATATTTCCCCCACTATTCTCACCCTCCCCCCTATCTATTTTCTACCTACCATCTATGCTATTTTCTGTGCCTTCTCCCCCCTTCTCCTCCTCCCACTCCCCTGTTTCTAACCCTCCATGTGTTCTTCATTTCTATGGTTCCACTCCTGATCTAGCTGTCCTCTTGGTTTGCTTTTGTTTTAGGTGTGGTTGTTAATAACTGTGTGTTTGCTGTCCTTTCACTGTTCATATTTTTCATCTTCTTTTTCTTATATAAGTCCCTTTAGCATTTCATATAATAAGGGCTTGGTGATGATGAACTCCTTGAACTTGACCTTATCTGAGAAGCACTTTATCTGTCCTTCCATTCTAAATGAAAGTTTTGCTGGATAAAGCAATCTTGGCTGTAGGTCTTTGGATTTCATGACTTGGAATACTTCTTTCCAGCCCCTTCTTGCCTGTAAGGTCTCTTTTGAGAAATCCGCTGACAGTCTGATGGGTACTCCTTTGTAGGTGACTGTCCCCTTATCCCTTGCTGCTTCTAGGATTCTCTCCTTCATTTTAGTCTTGGCTAATGTAATTATGATGTGCCTTGGTGTGTTCCTTCTTGGGTCCAACTTCTTTGGCACTCTCTGAGCTTCCTGGATTTCCTGGAAGTCTATTTCCTTTGCCAGACTGGGGAAGTTCTCCTTTATTATTTGTTCAAATACATTTTCCACTCGTGGCTGTTTCTTTCCCCCTTCTGGTACCCCTATAATCCGGATGTTGGAACGTTTAAAGATGTCCTGGAGGTTCCTAAGCCTCTCCTCATTTTTTTGAATTCTTGTTTCTTTACTATTTTCTGGTTGGATGTTTCGTTCTTCCTTCTGGTCCACTCCCTTGATTTGAGTCCCATTTTCCTTTCCATCGCTATTGGTTTCCTGGACATCTCCCTTCATTTCAATTAGTTTAGCCTTCATATGTTCCTCTAATTTGTGACTAAGTTCCTCTAATTTGTGACTGTACTCTACCAATTCTGTGAGCATCCTGATAAATAGTGTTTTAAATTGGGCTTCTGAGAGGCTGGCAATCTGTTGGTCGCTTAGAGTTATTGGCTCTGGGACTTTGAGTTCTTGCACCATCTTTTGGGCTGTTTGTGCCTGTTAAGTAGCAGGAACGGAGCCCTAGGTTTTCACCAGAGCAGGGCAACTCAGTTGCTGGGTTGTGACGTTGTATGTGGGGGCGGGGTCAAAGAGGGACAATGGCTTCCCTCCGGCGCCCACCGCCGCCGCGACCCCCACCAGCACCGCAGCCACCACTGTCACCAGGGCCACACGCCCCGCTCCACTGCATGCGAGTGTGCCACCGCTGTCAGCCCTCCACCACTGGGTTCGCCCCCTGGGGCCTGCGTGGTCCGTCTCACTGCACGCGAATGTGTGACCTTGGTCAGTCTGCCCTGCACCCCGACTAGGTCCGGGCTGCCTGCGCTCCTAGGTCTGTCCTTCCCGACCCTGCTCCGCTGCTGGCTCTGCCTCTTTTACCGTCCCCGTTGAACGGTTCGTAGCTGTCGGACTTCCGTATAATTCGGTTTTCTGGTCTCTGGGTGTGTCTTAGTTCTCCAAAACTTTTGTTGTATCCAAACTTGGTTGTGGGAGAAGGCACAGAGTTTCCACCTATGCCTCCATCTTGGCGGAAGTCTCCCCTCTGTAACACTTTCTATGACAACTCAAATTATGCTGGAACTCAAACTTAATAATGATAACAAAGTTTTAAATCTAAAGATTTTGTTCTCCATAGATATAAATAAGTCTTAAGGCTCCTTGCTCCATATTACCAATATTTAAAAGCCATTACTTGTAACAATAGCAACAGCAACATTTACACAAAGTGTTTGTAAACCAAAAGCCATCTCCATCCCTTTTGGAGTCACAGTTGCCTTTGCTTGTTTGTTTCCATTTGCTGACATGGTTGTTCTCAGGGGGCAACTTCATGCTGAAAGATGAGAAAGCAAATGATGGACCCAAGGGCCAAGAAGAGAGGGCTCGGAGCCCATCCGTCAGCTTCTTTCTATTGGATCATTTTTCAGCTGAGGAAGCTTAGGCCCAGAGAAATTAAATAGTTTGTTGAAGAACAGACAGCTGATAGCATTAGCGGTTAGATGAAAGCTTCCACTGAACAGAGAGAGAGCTGAAAATCAGACCTGGGCCAGGTTGGGGCTGGGACTGGGGCTGTCAGGAACCCAGAGAATGGCTGTCATGATGAGTCAGCTTCTTTGGCCTCTGGTCTTGCATCCTGTTCTCCATTCAGGGCAGTCCCAGCAGAATCTGGGTGGCCTCACGGGGACCCATGCTCACCTTGGCTAGTCTGCAGCCAAGCACACTGGTTGACCACCTCACCAAGTCTACAAGCAGAGGGGAAGGGTCATCTCCACAGATAGGAGCAGGGGTAGGGGTCCAGGTTAGCACAGAGATCTGGCCCACCCACCTGCTCCTCCCCATCCCAGAGGGTGGCCCACCTTCTGCCCACCACCCAGCCTGGGCACTACAGGCACCAGAGCCTGCGAGTGTTGCCTTCTGGAATGTTTTACATTTCATCTGTGTAGATTGGGGTCTTGTAATTTCTTGCTTCTATCACTGGAAGCTGCAGCTTTCAGTCTACACCTCATTAAGACCAGGGGCTCTCTAAAAACAAAAATCTCAGATATAGATTTCTATACTAAGCTCCCTGCCCCCACAACTTGGCCCAGCCCACAGTCCTCCTTGAGCCTCCAGTCCCCAGAGCCTCACTCATCCCCTCACCTCCTACTGTGCCAGACACAGGACTTTGTTCCCTGCCTCTGTGCCATTGCTTTTGCTGTTCCAAGACCTCCTCTGTTCTTTGCCTTAATGCCTCCCATTTAGCTCAGATGCTGCCTACTGTGGGATCCCCATCTGAGTCCCTGTAGCATCTTATGCATATTTCAATTGCCACAGTTTTCATATTGTTTTGAAATTTTTTGTTTATCCCATCACTCAGCAAATATTTATTGAGAACCTACTATGTGCCAGACACTATTCTAGGTGCTAAGGATTGCATCAGGGAACAGATCAAATTCTAGTTGGGTGTTGTGGGGGTTGACAGGTAGCAAACAAAATAAGTAGACAAATAGCATGTCAGAGGATGATAAATGCTCTGGGGGAAGAAGGCAGAGAGATGTTGAGGGGTTGGTGCTATTTTTACATAACATTTGAGCAGATCTATGTGGGTGGATATATGGGAAGGGCATTTGAGGTGGAGGGAGGGGGAAGGGCAAGTACCCAGCCTCAGGGGCTGGTAGGCCATCTTGGAAAGTTTGTGTTTTCTTCCAGTGAAATGGAAGCCGGGGCCCTAGAATGCTGGCTGGAAAACATCCCTCAGGTGGAGGAGGGTGGCTGGAAGTGACTGGGAAGAGGAGGCCAAGAGTAGATGTGACTGTGATTGTTGTGGTTTTCCACATCTACCTCCATCCCCGCTACATGGCACGGAGCAGATGCCAACAGATGTCTGTTAAATATTAGAGGAATGGGCTTCCAGATTCCCTCCTTCCCAAGCATGTCTGGTTGTCAGGATGAACACAAGAGAGATCCCTGGCCATTATTACTGTTCTTGGCCTCTTCTCTGCTACTTAACAGACCCATGTACCAGTGGAGGAAGCCCCTCTCCAGGCCTGCACGTTCTGGGGTTGGTGATCTGTGTCACTGGGGGCCTGGCCCCTGCACACAAGGCCAGGTGTAGGGGATGAGAATGTGTCTTTGCATTGGTGCATTTCCAGGAAGCTGTGTGCACACTCACTGTAACTCATCCCTCACCTGGTACTGATCTTACGTAACTGTAACTGGAAACATCAGGAGCCCAGCATCTGGCAGTTGCCCTTTGGAAATCTGGAAGAGGTCCATGTCAGGCTGAATCAATCAGCAGAGCCCATGCCCAGGGCAAACACATGTATGGGCTGCTTTGGGAGATTGGATGTGAGCCCCACCCAAGCCTTCTAAGATTCATTCTTGCATTTTAGAGTAGGGCAAAGGCCTAATCCCCAGAGCTGGGGCTGCTGGGGAGCAGAGGCTCCTATTAGGCTACACCCCACATTGAATATTGTTTTGGTCTGTTACACAACCTTCCAGGGTGGGGATGCGGGGCTGAGTGGGAGGGGAGAAGAGCTTACTGGGCAGGGAGAAGAGTTCGTAAATGCATCCCCTCCAAGCTGATGCTCATTCCAGCAGCTCCAGCCACTGGGAAAGACTGTGTGGAAGGTAAGCCTCTTCCTTCCAAGTTCTCCCCCTCTCCACCTTCCCATGGGACTGTGGGACTACCTAGCTGGAGCCTGCTCTAGGAGAAGGGTCCATTTCTGTGGCTGATCCTCCCCGCCCCCCAGAGTGTCTAATGAGAGTCCAAAGCCTACCTCCGGTAGCTCTACCATCCTCAGCCCTGGGGATCCAAGAAGCAGGGGCCAAGGGATGGTGGGTGAAAAGTCCTCATGCCCTCCCCTAGGAGGCAGCAGAGCTCAGTTAAGAGAAGTAAGCAGAGGACAGAGATAGAAACAGGTTCAAATCCTGACTTTGCTGCATGCTAACTATGAGAGTATAGAGCATTTAATGTCTCTCTACCTTACTTTCCTTATCTATAAAATTGACCTGTAACAGTTCCAGAGTTTTTTGAGAGGACAATGAAAGGGGAGTCATCCACAGGGATGCAGGGGAGTAGACTCCAGCTGTTCCCCCCGGGGTGTCAGGCACAACAGTAGATGCTCTCAGCTCCAAAATCTTTGTGATAATGGTGAGGTGAAACTGTCCACAGAGGAGGCACAGGGAGACCTCTTCCCAAGACCACAAAGTTCTGAGTGGTCTCAGAACTGGGCCACCAGCCCACCCAGTCCCACTCACACCAGGCTCTCTGCCCTGGGCTGCCAGACCTGGGTGGTCAGTGGCCAGAGTCTGTGGCTCCTGTTTGACCACTTAAGGCAAGGGAGGCCAGGAGGGCCTTACCATTGGGCTGTACAGTTGGGGTCATGGGCAGCAGGGGTGGCCATTGAGAGGGTTCTGTCCAGCCTCCCATGAGAACTAGGGAGGGTCCCATGACCTCTCCAGGTGGTGTGGGGGTTGGATGCCAGCAGGGCCCCCTCTCTGTGCAGAAAGCCTGGGGTGAGGGTCAGTACCATGGAGAGGACAATCCATGAAAAGGATCAGCAAACACTTGCTGGGACTCAAACAGGAACACACACAGGAGGCTAGTTCCATTTTTTGAGAAAAATCACATATATCATATATAATACACACCATATATAGCACGGGCCACACATGCATACATACATGGCATCTGCCACACAAATTACACATGCATGCATGGCATAAATACATATATGTGGTTATATGTATTTTTTGTGAAATGGAAATAGCCTTATTGTGGTGTTTTGTTTTTTGTTATTGTTTTCTCTTCTTCTGATGTTAGAAGTTACCCAATATCTGGCAGAGGGCCTGTGTCTCTGGTCGGGCAGGAATGAATTGCTGAAGGAGAAGGGAGAAGGGAGACTTTCTCTGTGACCTGCTTTTTGTATCTTTTACATTTTCTACCATGAGCATGTATTACCTATTACCAATGACTTTCATAAAAAAGTTAACAAATATTTTTTTAAAATATTTTATTTATTTATTTTCAGAGAGAGGGGAAGGGAAGGAGAGAAGGAGAGAAATATCAATGTGTGGTTGCCTCTCATGTGTCCCCCACTGGGAACTGGCCTGCAACCCAGGCATGTGCCCTGACTGGGAATCGAACCGCGATCGTGTGGTTCACAGGCCCGCGCTCAATCCACTGAGCCACGCCAGCCAGGGCAACAAATATTTTTAAAAGATGTCAGCTCATGGCACAAAAATGAAGCACTACAGAAGATGAAAACAGAGATCACTGCTAATTCCACTCCTGTTGATCGACACCACATGGGAGCTGCATGTAGGGTCTTTTCTTGCATGTGCACACACCCACCACACCTAGTGTACCTGCTGTTTTGTGACCCACATTGTTTCTTTGCCCCTGTGAGACTGGGGACGGGGTGGGGCACGTACACCTCTGGCCCAAAGAGAGCACCTTCATGAAGGTGCCAGAGCACTTGCTCTGCCTCTCTCCTGAATGCAGCACCACTAGCTGTCACAAAGGCGTGGCAAAGGCAGAGTTCAGTTTTAAATTGTCTCCTGGTGGTGAACATTTAGGATGTTTCCAGCATTTCTCTGGATAAACTTTCTTTTTTAAATATATTTTTTATTTTTAAAGACATGTTTTATTGATTATGCTGTTACAGTTGTCCCATTTTCCCTTCACTCCCCTCCACCCTGCACACCCCCTCCCACCCATATTCCCCCCCCTTTAGTCCTTTGTCCGTGGGTCGTACATATGAGTTCTTTCATTTCTACATTTCTTATACTATTCTTACCCTCTCCCTGTCTATTTTCTACCTACCATCTATGCTACTTATTCTCTGTACCTTTCCCCCCTCTCTCCCCCTCCCCTAAGCCCACTCCCCTGTTGATAACCCTCCATGTCATCTTCATTTCTGTGGTTCTGTTCCTGATCTAGCTGTCTGCTTAGTTTGCTTTTGTTTTAGGTGTGGTTGTTAATAACTGTGAGTTTGCTGTCTTTTTACTGTTCATATTTTTATCTCCTTTTTCTCAGGTAAATTCCTTTAACATTTCATATAATGAGGGCTTAATGATGATGAACTCCTTTAACTTGACCTTATCTGAGAAGCACTTCATCTGCCCTTCCATTCTAAATGAAAGCTTTGCTGGATAGAGCAATCTTGGATGTAGGTTAGGTCCTTGCCTTTCATGACTTGGAATACTTCTTTCCAGCCCCTTCTTGCCTATAAGGTCTCTTTTGAGAAATCAGCTGACAGTCTGATGGGAACTCCTTTGTAGGTAATTGTCCCTTTTCTCTTGGTGCTTCTAAGATTCTCTTCTTCATTTTAATCTTGAGTAATGTAGTTATGATGTGCCTTGGTGTGTTCCTCCTTGGGTCCAATTTCTTTGGGACTCTCTGAGCTTTCCTGGACTTCCTGGAAGTCTTTTCCCTTTCCCAGATTGGGGAAGTTCTCCTTCATTATTTGTTCAAATAAGTTTTCAACTTGTTGCTCTTCTCCTTCTGGTACCTCTATAATTCAGATGTTGGAATGCTTAAAGATGTCCTGGAGGTTCCTAAGCCTCTCCTCATTTTTTTGAATTCTTGTTTCTTCATGATTGAATGTTCCTTTCTTCCTTCTGGTCCACACTGTTGATTAGAGTCCCAGTTTCCTCCTCATCAGTATTGGTTCCCTGTACATTTTTCTTTATTTCCCATAGTGTAGCCTTCATTTTTTCATGTAACTTGCAACCAAGTTCAACCAATCCTGTGAGCATCCTGATAAACAGTGTTTTTGAATTGTGCGTCTGATAGATTGGCTATCTCTTCATCACTTAGTTGTATTTTTTCTGGAGCTTTGATCTGTTCTTTTGTTTGGACCATTTTTTTTTTTTGTCTTGATGTGCCTGTCACGTAGTGAGGGGCGGAGCCTTCGTTATTCACGTGGGCAGGGTAACCCACATCAATGCGTTGTGATGCTGTATGTGGGGTAGGGGTCTGAGAGGGAACAATGGCATTTGCTCTGCTCTCTGCTGGATTTCAGTCACTTCCCCAGCTACCCACAAGCAAAGTAGGCCCTTTTGGTGCTGATTCCCATGTCGGTGGGCTTGTGTACATTCTAGGACCCTGTGGGTCTCCCCAAAGAACTCTCCTGTGAGGCTGGAAGTTTCTCCCACTGCTGCGTCAACCCCCACAGGTGTTTTCAATTGGTGGTTTGAGGCTTTATTTCCCTTCGCTGGAACCCCAGGTTGCAAAGTCTATCTTGCTCCCCAGGTGTTCCTCCCTGCTTTATCTGCACGTGAATGTGAGACCACCTGTTCCACCAGCCACCACTTTGCCTGTCCACCAGCTGCCACCTTGCTGGCCCACCAGCTGCAGCCTTGCCCACGCTGGTGCTCTATCGCCACTTTGCCTGGAGTCCTCCACACCCAGCTGCTTGACTCCGCCCCTCCTACCAGTCTGGTTGGATGTTTCTTCTTTAACTCCTTGGTTGTTGTACTTCCATACAGTTTGATTTTCTGTTTAAGTTCTGATTTTCTGTCAGTTCTGATTGTTTTTTAAATTGCTGTTGTTCTTCTTTTGGTTGTGCAAGGGGCACAGTGTTTCTACCTACGCCTCCATCTTGGCTGGGAGTATTTATATTCTTTTTTTAGAGAGGGGAAGGGAGGGAGAAAGAGAGGGAAACTTGGATGTGTTGTTGCCTCTCCTGCGTCCCCTGCTGGAAACCTGGTCTGTAACCCCAACATGCCCTGTCTGGAAATGGAACCAGTGACCCTTTGGTTTGTAGTCTGGCACTCAACCCACTGAACCACACCAGTCAGGGCTTAATAAGTTTTCTTATTTGTGAATGTTTAGAAATGTTGTAATTTTTAGAAACATTGTAAGCTCCTGAATGTGGACCTACAATGCCAGAGTAATACCTTTTAGAGCAGGGGTGTCAAACTCATTTTCATGGGAGGGTGGGGAGGGGACAGGGGGGTATTATATTGGCCTCGAGTTGCCTTCAAAGGGCTGAATGTAATTTCAGTTAGTTACAACTCATTAAGTTAAGGAGTAGTTACATTTATACAGTCCTAAAATTATTTCGGCCCTTTGAAGGCAAATGCAAGGCTGATGTGGTCTGTCATAAAAATAAGTTTGATGCCCCTGTTTTCAAGGCTTTGCTAAATGGGGCCAAATTGGTCTCAGGAAGAGACATCCCAATCTGTCACTGTGGCTTCCTGTTCTGGTGCAGGAATCCCCTCCCCACTGGTGTGTGGAAATCTGAAGATCCATGAGAACCTCGCTGGTGCTGGCTCATGTCACACAGGTGTTACAGGCAGACTTTTGAGAGCAACTGCGGACATTTTGACTTTGGGTTTTCTTTGGTCAGCTTGGGTGTGGAATCGCAGGCTGCGTTATCCAATCTAAACTGGGAAGTGGCCTGGCTGGGTGTGCAGAGCTCTTGGAGTGCTGGTCTGGGAGTGTCACCAGCCTGGCCAGCCAGGAGAGTCAGGAGTGGGACATGAGAAGTATCAGGAAGGGCCTGCCCCAGCACACTGCCCAGACCTCCCATCAGCACTTACACTTAGGGTTTCTTCCGATGCTGCCCCGCTCCCACTGCAGATGAGTTTCTCATCCAGAGGGCCAGAAGGGTCCAGGCGTCTGGGTTAGGGAGGTGCAAAGGCAAAAGCAAACCATTTTCCCGGTGCTCCTGACAAAGTCTTCCTCTCCCCATGCATATTTTGGAGTGCTCATACTTTGGAGTGCCCTCTACCTCCCCTGCTCCAAGGCGCTGCATCTCTCCCCAGACACCATGAACAAAATCAGCCAAGTCGTGCAGCGGGCCAGAGCTGCCTTCAATTCGGGCAGGACTCTCCCCCTGCAGTTCCGGATCCAGCAGCTGGAGGCGCTTCGGCGGATGATCAAGGAGCGTGAGAAGGACATTGCGGGAGCACTAGCCGCAGACTTGCACAGGGTACGCTCTGCCTGCCCTAGGCCCCCAAACACACCCTCCAGGGCAGATCTCTGGGCGCCAGGTGGCGGTGCGGGGGCAAGGGTGGACAGGAATGGGAACAGTCGCTGCTTGCCTATAGGGCAACTGCTATGCGCATGGAGCCCAGTGCCGAGCTCTTTACGTAGAACCCCGTTTAGTCCTCAAAATCCAAGGCGAGTGTCAGCACCCATTTACAGAAGAGGTAAGTGCAGCTCAAACCATCAGACACTAAGATGGGGCACGCTGGCCTCTCCTTCCTCCCCATTCTGAGCCTCAGATCCCCAAGCCATAGCGCAGGAGCCTGCAGCTACTTCCCCGAATCTGTCTGCCAACCATTCCTTTCTGGCTTCACTTCCTTCTCCACCCAGCTTGGAGTAGGAGCCCCTCCCCTACCCCGGTTTCCACCGTCTCCTGCGGACTGACGTGCCCTCCCAAGCTCCTGGTCTCTACTCTCCTCCATCCCTGAGCCCCGAGTCTCCCTCTGCACCAGGGAACAGGGTAGCTCGCCCCCCCTAGAGCGCCGACGCTGCGCGGCATCACCTTCTCTCCTCATCCATCCCTCACCCTGAAGCAAAACCAGACACCTCCAAATTTTCAAACCCTTGCTGCACCCCAGACAGTGGGGACCTGCCTCCCCACTTCCATCTCAACTTGGAAAAGGGCAGAGGGCCCCTTGCTGCTGTATTTTGTTAATCTCTCAAGTTTGCTCATCTTAAAACAAACAAAAAATTAAAGATTAGAAAATCCATTCTGTTGACTTCACGACTCCGTTTTGCCCTTCACAGACAGAGTTCTCGGAAGAGCTGCATTTTCTCCTCACCCACCTAGCTGCCTCCCTGCCTTGGGAGGGTCCCACAGCCACTCCCTCCCTCCCTGGCTGAGTTTCTGAAGAAACTCCCTCCCAACTCTCTCTCTGGCAGCCTCTTTCCTGTACCCACCTCTTGAAGCTGGTCTTCTTAGGGCTCTGTCCTCAGTTCAAGTGCCATTTTAATTGGCAAGTGTTCCCAGACACTGGCTTGGTTCCCCTCCACTCATAAATGACTCTCAAATCACTGCCCAGGTCTGAGCTTCCTTTTGGCAACTTGAACTCAGTGTGTCCAAACCTGCCTGGATCCCCTGCACTAGCAGAAAGGGGCCTTGAAGACCCACAACTCCAATGGCTACTCCTCAGCTCTATATCCCATGTATCCTCCTGGGGAGCCCATGGTGAATAGTCCCCACCTGTTCAGTGTGTCCACCCAACAGCTGCTATTTTGTAGATCGGGAGACTAAGGTTAGAAAAGGGTAGCAGGTCATTCAAGGTCAGAGTGTGAGGGAGCAGTGAGCTGGCACCCACAGCCAGCCCTGGCACTCACAGCCAAAGCTGGTAGCCCAGCTCTGGGGCCAGTGCTCATGGGGCCCTCTCTCTGTAGAATGAATGGAATGCCTACCATGATGAAGTGGTGTTTGTCGTGGAGGAGATTGAATACACGATCCAGAATCTCCCTAAGTGGGTTGTGGACGAGCCCACGGAAAAGACTGCCAACACCCAGCACGATGAATGCTACATCCACTCGGAGCCCCTGGGTGTGGTCCTCATCATTGGCACCTGGAACTATCCCTTCGCCCTCACCATTCAGCCCATGGTGGGCGCCATTGCTGCAGGTACAGCAGGCCTCCTCCCAGGAGGGGTTAGAAAGGATCACCACCCCTCACTGCTGAGTGGAGCAGGGCCTCAGACCTCACAGTGGATGGGAGTCTGAGGGTCTGTCTTTCACAGGAGGCTGCAGGGACCAAACTCTTGAGCCAGGCTGGATGTCCTCCAGGCCCAGCCAGGCTCTGACATCCCTGTAGCTAAGATGTTTCAGAGTTTTCTTAGCAGTCAGCCTGCTCCACTTGGGCCCCAAGCTCTTCTCTCCCCTCTCCCCTCTTTCCCCACATCTCCTCACCTGCACAGGGCAGGTGGGGCAGATGGGGCAGGTCCTTTGGGGTGCACCTGTGGCTCTTCTGCCCACCCCTCCAAGGACACAGGAGGTGAAGGGAGGTACCAGGCTCAGTCACTGGGAGGGCAGAGCGTTGGGGTGGGACCACCCTGACTCTCTGTGTGCTCTGCAGGGAACGTGGTGGTCCTCAAGCCCTCTGAGGTGAGTGAGAACATGGCGAGCCTGCTGGCCACCATCGTCCCTCAGTACCTGGATAAGGTGAGGTGATTTCCAGGGCACACAGAGAACTGTGTTGAGCCCAGGTCTTGGGGTTGAGAGATAGTAACTTCTTGCAGCAAGGGGCCAAGCCACTGTTGGGGGTAAGGACAGCTGGCCTCTCCCATTGGGGTGACCAGAGCCTCTGAGTCAGGAGAGGGGGTCTACTTGGTGATGGCCACCTGGACAGGGTTGGGTGGGGGAGCTGTGGTCCCTTCTGAGCCTTGCCTTTTTCCTCGCATGGCAGGACCTATTTCCAGTGATCAATGGGGGCATCCCTGAGACCACAGAGGTGCTCAAGCAGAGATTCGACCACATCCTGTACACTGGGAGCGCTGGTGTTGGGAAGATTGTTATGATGGCTGCGGCCAAGCACCTGACCCCTGTGACTCTGGAGCTGGGGGGGAAAAGTCCTTGCTATGTGGACAAGGACTGCGACCTGGACTTGGCCTGCAGGTGAGGAGACCTGGTGCCTGTCGGAGCAGGAGTGGCCATCCTGACTGCCGTCCAGCTCACAAGGGCCACAGCTCTGCTCTGAGTGGTGTGTTGTCTCTGCCCTCACTGTACCTGTGGTCCTGGGAAGGAGCTTAGGGGGAGGGGCAGGAGCAGGTAGCCTGGGAAGACTTTGTGTACTGGAGAAGCCTAGCTGGGCTCTGCCCAACTTCTGCATTCCATGCGCATAGCCTTCAGGGTGGGGGCACCCCAGCAGCAGTAACTCCTGGCTGGCAGGACTCCAAGGTGTGCACAGAGGGTCACAAAGGCCAAGCACTCCAGACATCCTCTAGAAATCCCCAGCAGTCATGATGAGGTTAGCATGTGTGCTAACAGACCCTGGGGACATGTTTAGGGACAAAGGTCTGCTCAGTCCTGAATCCAAAAGCCAGTGGATTGATTAGGGAGACACCTGCTGGAAAGCTCACAGCCTCTGGCTTCTGCCAGCCCCAGAGCTCTTCCCCAGCACACTCAGCCCTGAGCCTCCATTCTGAGCTGATGGAATAAAGTGCTTGTTCTTGGGCAGCCTCACATGTCTTGAAAAATACCATTTAATCTGGGATTTTCGCAGACGCATTGCCTGGGGGAAATACATGAACAGTGGCCAGACCTGCGTGGCCCCGGACTACATCCTCTGTGATCCCTCCATCCAGAACCAACTCGTGGAGAAGCTCAAAAAGTCCGTGAAGGTGGGTGTTGGCCCATGGCTGTGAGAGGCTGCCAGGCAGGGAGGTGGGTGTGGACTTTAGAAAATATTGGATATTTTTTCCTGATCTTAAAAGTAATCAATACTCTGTAGATAATTTGGAAAAGATTAAAAAGCATAAAGAAGGAAAAGTATGTTCCATCCAGAATCCTGCCACACAGACAGTCACTGCTAACTTGCTGGTGTGTGCCCCTCCATGTTCCTCTCTGTGAACATACACATCTCTTCCTTGGGTGGTGCCCGAACAGCTGTGCAAGTATGTATTTGAAGCAATGCCGCCTCACGACACTTCACATGCCTGAAGATGGTGGTGCATCCCAGTGGATCCTGGTGTCATTGCTCTGCTGCTCATTGCACTAGCCAGGCAGTACCCACGTGCTCTCCCAGGCGAGGGGCCTTGCAGCCTTTAGCTGGGACTGAGGGTCCATGTCCTTATCTAGATCCTGTCACCTCTTCTCCACAGGAGTTCTATGGGGAAGATGCCAAGACGTCTCCTGACTATGGGAGAATCATTAACTCCCGGCACTTCCAGAGAGTGATGGGCCTGTTAGATGGCCAGAAGGTTGCCTATGGAGGCACTGGGGATGCAGCCACCAGATACATAGGTGTGTACACTCACCCTTTGGAAGATCAACACTAGCCCTTCCACCTGCCCAGCCAGGCTGCCAGGATCCCTGCAAGTTGGCAGCAAATGGGCACCGATACTTGAAGAGCAGACAACCTTGTGTGAGGTTGGGGCAGACCCCACTGGTACTCTGCTAGGCAGGGATTAGGCACAGCTCCTGGGAAGCCCCGCCCCAGCCCAGAAGCCCCTCTCCCCACAAGGTCCAGGGTCCTGCCCCCGCTACAGCAGCAGCAGGGGATATGGACAGCAGAGCCACAAGAGGCCCGGGGTGCAGAGCTGGTGAGGCCCTGAGTACCTAGGCTTGAGGGTCACCAGATGGGGCCCCAGTTAGCTGCCAGTTTACCAGGAGACTGAAGAGCTTCAGCAGAGGCTCAGATGGCTCGTGGGGGGCAGTGCCTCTGGGTGCAGACCCTGGACTCCCTTCCACTTGAGTTAGTCCATTGTTCTCCACAAAGGTGTGCCAGGTGTGGAGGGGCAGGTAGAAGTCTTGTCCCTACTCCTCTCTAAGCCTTGGCAGCCTTATCAGTAGAGCAGGTGAAGCAAGCAGCTAGCTGCCTGGACAGGCCGGGTGGGGGAGGTTCTTGGCACCAGCTGACTGGCTTGCTTCCTGCCTCAGCCCCTACCATCCTCACGGACGTGGACCCTGAGACCCCGGTGATGCAGGAGGAGATCTTTGGGCCCATCATGCCCATCGTGTGTGTGCGCAGCCTGGAGGAGGCCATCCAGTTCATCAACCAGCGAGAGAAGCCCCTGGCCCTCTATGTGTTCTCCCAAAATGACAGGGTGGGCCTGGGGCTCCGGGGCACAGCACCCATGTGGACAGGACCTGAGGGTCCATAGACCTGTGCTTGGTCCTGGCTTCCCAGCTCATTGCTGTGTGGTCCTCAATACTGTGGTCATGGGAACTGCTGCTATGGCCATTTCCCCCCAATCCTTTATAAGTGGGGAGAGTGGAAGATCCTGCCTGGGGTTCTCCCTCCATCTTCTCTGTCCTTGAGGCTCCAGGATGTACCCATATAGGGTGGGGAGGGGGCCTGGGGTATTTTGGGGCAGAAGACTGAGGCCAGCTGGGTGCTGTTGCAGGTGATTAAGAAGATGATTGCAGAGACATCAAGTGGTGGGGTGACAGCCAATGACGTCATTCTCCATCTTGCCGTGCATTCTCTGCCCTTTGGGGGTGTGGGTGAGTCTACGGTGCAGTTCGCTGCCCACCTGCACCCTGGGGCTGGGAATTGGGAGGAGCCAGAGCTGTCCTGGGCCTCAGACTTCCACTGACTTTCCGGTGTGGGCCTCTGGCCCCTGCTAGCATATCCATCAGCCACATGTAGCCTTGGGGCCCTAGGGGATCTGAAAGGTCCTCTGGTGCTCTGGGCCCTGGAAGAGACAACACAGGCTGGAGGGTGCCAGCTGTCTAGTGCTATGATAGGCATAGAGCTTATCTTGGGCACTGTCTCTGTTGTTCCTGTCATGGGCACTAAAGGGACACCCGAGGGGGTGGCCCTCCCTGGGAAGGTCTCGGGGTCTTGGGCACCTTGGGCCTGAGTGGCTCCTCTACACAGGGAACAGTGGCATGGGTGCCTACCACGGCAAGCACAGCTTTGTGAACTTCTCCCACCGTCGCTCCTGCCTGGTGAGGTCTCTGGGGAAGGAAGACAGCTTTAGAGACAGATACCCTCCAAGCTTGAGCAAGGTGAGAGGGGGTTGCTGTCAAGAAGGGCAGGCCTCTGGGCCCCTCTGGCTCTGCACAGGACAAGGGCCTCACTGCTGCTGCATGCTCCTCACAGATGACCCGTCCCTGAAGCTCACGCATGTGGCCTCCTGTGCTGTGCCTCCACCCTGCTCCCAACACCTTGGAGACTCACTCCAGTCCCACTGGCTCCTCCGTGGATCAGTGTGTGCCCCACGGCCATGCAGGCCGGCCTCTGCTCACCAAGTCCCTGCCCCCTTGCAGGCCACCGAAGACAATAAAGTTTCCCAAGTGCACAAGTGAGTGTGTACCCACACTTCTTTATAGCCCTGCCTCCACCTGGCCTCCATGGTGAAGAGCTCCCCAAAGTCTCACGTCAGCACCACTCACAATGTGGGCCTCATGGCAAGAGGCCCCAGTGTTTGTCTTCCATCTGAACTGTGGGGTATCAGCTTCATTTCTGGTGTGTCTAGTGCAGAGGTGACTAAAGGGGCTGAGTCTTGATGACAAGGGGCTCAGAAATCGAGGACCAAAGCACTGCTCTCAAGTTAGATTTGGCATCTAGGGCAGAGGCTGCTCAGTGACACCACACAGTTGGCAACACAAACCCACTTGGGTGATGCAGAGTGCTGCTCCTGGGGGCAGAAGGACAGGCAGCCGGGCAAGCCTCACTCACCCCGATCCCTGCAGGTGGGCCACCACCGCCTCCACTCCACTCTTATCCAGGCACCGCGGACCCTGTCAGCTCCCCCACCCCCTCAGCCTGGCTACCCCTCCTCCCAACACTCCCAGCACTCCCAACACTCTCTCCCTCATGTCTGGGTTCCTGGGACCCCACAGGTCATTTCTTCTCCTCCTTCACTAGTTTCTGCTCCTAAATTAAAGTCTCCAGCCTGGGCCCTGAGCCTTGACCCATGTATCCAACTTGACACATGTCAAGACCTCAGCGAACCCTCTCCCCTACCCCCAGACTTCTGGAGTCCACTTCCCTTTCAGTCCCTCTTTCAATCCCTAAAGGCTAGAACAAGGACTAGCACATAGTAGGTGCTCAATGAATATTCATGTAAAGGAATTTAAGTGGCACCATTGGTGTTTTGTTGCTCCGAATCCTCCCTTCCTGACATATTTTCATTTGAAATTACCTTATTTCCAATGATTAGAAGCTCACAAGGGCCAACCAATTGTGAAGATAGCCCAGAGGTTCAGACCCTATCAACAAAAAGACAATAACATGTCCCTTGTCCTCCCAGCACTGAGGCCCCAGAGTCATTGGTAACACAGCAGAGTCACCCCCAGGCCAGAGGTGGGCAGAGAGAGAAAGCACTGGCTGCCCCACCTCCTTCTTGCCTTACCCCCACCCTGCTAACAGCCCTGCAAGGAGACTTGTGAACCCATTACAGATTTGAAACAGGGGCTCAGGAAGTCATGCCACTTGGTTTCACGATGCTGGTCACAGGAACCGAGTCTCCTTCCCAACACCATGGACATGCCACTTGCAACACCATTTGGAGGGGCTCCTTGAAACCTCTGTGTGAGGAGCTGTTGAGAGAGCTGGAAACACTTAGCTTGGAGGAGACTAGATGAGAGGGCTCACCATTTCCAAAGACTCAGACTGAGGGTTTCCAGGTGAAAACGCTGGAGCGCAGGGATCAACATCACACTCGTCTCTCTGCCCCTCCCCTTCCTTTCCTCCCATGCCCTGCTCTCCCTGGTTTCTGTTCATTGTTAGAACACTTGCAATTTACAGTAAGACCCGTTTGATTTATAATGTCCTAAATGAGGCTTGTTCTGGACCGATGCTATTTCCAAACTAGATTTGCACTTTAAAGAAAACAAACAAAAACTTGATATCGTCCCAACACCGCACTGTGATTCAATCTCTTTTTTTTCGTTTCTACTTTTTTAAAATAAAGGATTAGGTTGAAAAAAATTGCACAATTATGAGTTAACCTTTCTAAACAATTGTCATTGTCCAAAACATAAATGGCCAAGACTGGTCACAACTCACATGTTACCAAGTGTAAGCAGATGACATGTTTGGTTGTTCTCCACCACATCTGGACAAAGTGCACAAAAATGCACATGTGGCTTCTCAATGGGGCCCTGTAGCTACAGTCTTAGTAGCTCATTCTTTAGTTAAATCGTCCAGTTACTTCTAGTGTTTAGATTCTCAGATAAACACACAACAAAATGGAAGACAATAAAGAAAAAGCAGCACAATCTATTGTAATCACAATCTTTTCCAAATGAGATGTTCTGGTGGTTGTTACACAACAGGGGGAAGATTTTCTTCACTCATCTCTCCGCTTGAAAATGTTAGTGAGTGGACAGTCCTGGATGCTGGGAACAGTGGAGAATAAAACATACAGGGCCTGTACTTTTGAGAAACTTACTTGTGATTGAAGTGGCTTGGTCAGGACAGGCCAGGTTATGCTTTGGTAACAAGTTAGCTTCACAGTGTCTGTGGTGAACACAGCACAGGTTGGTGAGCTGCGCTGCACGGGCCCATGGGGCTGGGGCAGGTGGAGCCAGGCAAGAGAGGTCTGCAGCATACACTGCAGACCACCCCGTCTCATGTCCGCTCACAGTTGAAAAGGTGCTGAGAAGTGTAGAGGAATGTTGTTTTTTATTGAACAGCAAATGTCTGTGTCACATGGGCAGAGAGAGACAATAAACACATGAATAAACAGACAAAAAATGCCTAAAAAAAAGGACAAGCTGTACAGATATTGAAGAACATGCTTAGATTTAGAGGTTACCAGATGAGGAGCTGACCCAGGGAAGGGTGCGCTGTGCAGCCCTCGGTCCACCCTCTGAGACCTAACCTTGACTGGCAGCGACACTGTCTCTCCTTCCCTGGGTTGGGACTGCTGCCATCTGGCCTCATCCTTCCATCCCCAGAGCGCGCTGGCGCCACAACCAGAGCTCCACTGGTCCCTGGTCTCCCCTAAAGGTAAAACATCAGGAAAGCTACCATACCCCACCTCCGGAAGCCTGGACAGAGGGCAGACACCAGGTGTGGACTCTGGACCAGAGCTCTGCACCTGAGCTTCTCTTGGCCCTGCCTCCACTGTGGGCTGACCTTACCTTCTGCCAAAGCCAGGGTGCCTCTTCTCTTATTTTCCTGCTTTCCCAGGCTTTCTGGTGTTGTCCTGTCTGCTTTGGACTAGCCATGGGGACCTCCTAAGTGCAGCACCTGTGTCTATGCAAAGTCCCTGCCCTCCTTGCTAACGGAATCCCCATTTTCCTTCAGACATTCACCTCAAGGAAAGGTCACTTCCTCCCCAGCTCAGAGATAAGTCCCAAACAGTCTCAACCAATAGGCCCTTGACCTGGGTGGCACCCTAGAATAGTGAAGCCACTTCAGGAACTTAACAATAATTCTAATGCCTAGGATCCTGAGCTTAAAAATTTTAGTAGGTTTTATTTCTTATTGCAATTTTAGGCTCACAGCAAAACTGAGTTGAAAGTACACAGATTTACCATGAACTTCCTGCTGTCCATGGGCATAGCCCGCCGCCTGGTGCCTTGCTGCCATCCAAGGACACATGCTGACGTTCCATTCTCCTGGAACCTGAGCTTTGTTTCAGGGTGGAACCTGGGCATTAATTAACTTTATTTTTAAAGATTTTATTTATTTATCTTTAGAGGGGAAGAGAAGGAGAGAGGGAGAGAAATATCAATGTATGGTTGCCTCTCATGCGTCCCCTGTTTGGAACTGGCCTGCAACCCAGGCATGTGCCCTGACTGGGAATCAAACCACGGTAGTTTAGTTCGCAGGCCTGCACTCAATCCACTGAGATACACCACCCAGGGCTTAATTAACTTTTTAAAAGGTCTTCAAGTGATTTTAATATACTGCCAGGGTTGAGAGCTGCTGGCATAAACCCGTAATGAAGTTTGTTTTCCAGTCAGGGATTAACTAAGGACAAGCTTGTGATCTCGTTGTGGGCCCTGGGGGCTGAGGGGACGTATAGTGGGGACTCTAGGAAAGGCTCCATCCTGAGAAGGGATGACGATGAGAAATTTTCTTCAACAATGGCGTGTCTGGATGCAAGGTTGGGTAGGGCAACTGTCTGTGGCCAGAGGACCATCTGCCTGAGGAGAAGGAGACCTGCTGAAAATGGTGTGGCTGGATGACGGGAACAACTCATTCCTCGAAGATGTTACTGAGCTACTGGAGTTGCCCTATCTTTGGACTTTTTGTTACATGTGACAATAAATTGTCCTTCCCCTACCTGTTTACAGTTGTTTACTTATATTTGAAAACATTCTAATGGATGGAAGGAATCAGACATTTTTTTCCTCCAGGAAAGACTCTAACCTCTCCCCTCAGCCCGTGTCTATTTCTCCTTCTCTTGCCTCGTGGTCCACTCCTGGCTCTGGGGACCTCCAAGCGGGCCATCTTGGTCCCCTTTCCAAGACTTCACTGACACCAGCAGTTCCTCTGTCCTGGCCCCTCCCTAGCCCTACAAGCAGGTGTTGGCTAGGCCTCCTGGTCCTAAACACCCATGCACTTTGCTTGCGCCCAGTACTCTGAAGCATAGGAAAAGACAGAAGGGGTCAGGGGCAGTGCCTCAGTGTGGGCCCCAGTTTGCCTCCTGTTTGCTCTAGGACTGTACCTATCAGGTTAGAACAGGAAGTGGAAGTTGCTGAGAGTATTTTCAACAGAAAGAGGTTCAGTAAAGGGATTTAGGTATCTCCCAAAACAGGGAAGAGCCAGGCCTCTGGGACTGATTCTAAAGCCAAACTAGATTTGAACAGACAAGAAAACAGTTGAAAGAAAAATGAAAATGCTTGATCTTGCCCCAATTCAGCACTGTGATTCAACCTTCTATTTTTCCTTTCTACTGTTTTTTTTTTTTTTTTTAAGTAAAGGAATGGTTGAATGCATGATAACTACCCACCAGGAGAGTCACCTCTCTGCCTGAGAAATCTGAAGCCACCTCTGGAATGCACTCCATGGACTGGGAGGTGGCATTGCCACCAAAACTGCCTCTTGACCTCACCCAGAGTGGTTGTAACAGGGTGCAGCCAAGAGGGGGGCTCCCAAAAGGGGATTTGGAATGGGTTCCAGAACTCAAGGTGTCCAGAAAATATTAGAAAGACATATAAGCTGTCTTCACCCCTTACCTCCCCCACAGGTGTAAGTTGGGGGAAAGGACACATGAAGCAGGGCCATTGAGAACTGTTTTATACAGCAAAGGCTTTGCAGCTAATCCATGGCATGGTCATTTAACGTATCTATAACTTTTAACTGGCTGCATAGATATGTTAAATAGCTGTAGCCATGCTCTGAGCCAGGGGATGGAAGTGACTTCCACCCAAGACATAACTGGAGGCAGGTCCCCTGAGTTACAGTACCTGCGTGAAAGCCTGGAGTTGATTGGCTCCAGGACATGGGGCCACACCTGCCCAGACTCACAATGGCAGCCCAGTAAAGCTGGGAGAATATGGGAATCCTGGCAAGTGTAGCCAATTGTGGGAGGAATCAGAAATGGGGCTTCAGAGGAGGACTGGTGTGGGGATTTAAAACTCAGACATGGCAGCCATTGGAGGAGTACCATGCAGCTTTGCCAGAGTGGCAACCCTACCCTCTCCGCAGCTCTGGTGGAGAGAAGAACCATGCGGTTTTGGCCAGAGTGCAGACCCCTGCAGCTCTGGTAGAAGAGCACCACATGGCTTTGGGGTGCTCCCTTTGGCTGCATGGCCTGGAAACAGGAGAGACTTTGCCTGGAAGAAGGGTGAAAGAACTCTTTGCCAGTGGACCATGAGAAGGTGCCACATGGCTTTGGAGTAATTAGAGATCCTGCCTGGATGGCAACCCACCAGATGGTGCCAGCAACCTGAATCATGGATGTGTGCTTCTTTTTTCTGAGTTACAGTACCCTGAATTAGGGCAGGGGGAGAAGGAAGGACTGTAGGCGTCTGTGGATATCCTAAAGGACTTTAAATTTTAGTGGGGAGCATTGGGTCACTGCTTTAAGTCTGTATAGCTTTAAATACACCTTTCCTTTCCTTTTTACAAATTTCTGGCATGGAGAGATGTTTTTCTCCTGGCGGTGGACAGAGGAGCCCAGTAGGTAGTCTGGATGGTATTAGTATACCATCCTCTGGAGTCTAGGCCCGGTGTGTCTGTTCTGTAACATGGTGGCTGAACACACAATGGCTGGCACAGAAAAAAACTCCATGTGTCCTTGTCCTTGCTTATCAGCTCAAGCAGTCACATTTTGACAAGTGCATATAACAAACAGAACTCAATTCTTACCTAGAACTCTGGCTTCAGGAGTCTAGAAAACCTAGTTTTTATGTTTCTGGCCACTGCCACACTGAAAGCTGCTAACAGGGAATGGGAATGGGAGGTGGAACCAGCTGGCCTTATGCACCACTGTGAAATAGGGGTGGATTGCTCAGCCATTTGAGCCTGTTTCTTTGATCTCCAAGTAGTTACAATATCAATACTTACCTCTAAGAATTAGTGTGAGGATTAAATGAGATATTGCAGGTAAAGCACTTGACACAATGCCTTATCAGGGGCTAATCAACATTACTTCCTCCTTCTAGCTCTGGTTCTCCAAGCCTCAGATAGGCCCCCTTCCTCTGAAATAGGCCACCACTTCCTTGGTGGGGAGTTTGTAGAAAGTTTGTAATGAATGGCCTTGGGAGGGTGACCCAGCTACAGCCACAGACAACCAAAGCCCTTATTCAGCACCCACCTCCTGTGTTTGCTGCCCTCTGGACTCCTGCTGTCCACTGAACTGACTTGGAAGCCAGGGCTATGAGTTATATAACTTGCTTCTTTTGCTTTGTTTATACAAAATGTTGAAAATACCAACTGGGTGTGGCCTATGCCGCTTAACTTCTCAGAGGCAATAGGGGTTGTTTGAGCAGGCAAGGCAGCCTCAGGTAAAGCTGCCCGGGACCCGGGCTGGGCTCTGGCCTGGCAGCACAGGTGGCCACTGGCAGTCCCTCAGTCAGCCCACTCTTTGCGGGAGGATGTACTCCGGAGTGCCCAGGGGAAACCACGTACTCTCGGGGTGCAGTGCCCAGTCGAGCTCACTGTGCTATAGGATCGAGCCCTCTACCTCTGCTTCCTGCAGGGTGCTGCAGTTATCCGCCCTGAGGACAGCCCTTTTCTCCCAGATGCTGAGTGAGCTGGTGACTCTGTCTACACTTCTGTCGACACCGTGGATGGGACTTAGCCTCTTAGCAAAGCAGGAAGAGAGGGAGGTCCAGCAGGCTCAGTGGGGAGGAGGACAGAAACTGTCTGAAGATGGTTTCACCTGTGTGGTTTGATTCACGCTTCTAAATCAAGAGGTGGGGAGCAAACTTACATCCTTTGTTCCCTCACATGACAGTGGTGTCTTGCAGGTTCCAAACTCCACAGAGAACTGCCTTGGCCATGCCAGGAATGCTGCCCAGTCCCATACTCCCAGGACACTGCATTTGCAGAACATCTTGCCTTTGAGCCTGGGCCAGGCATGAGCTCACAAGTCCTCACGTGACCCTCTGGGAAAGAAATGTTCATGCTAGTGCCTGTCGTGCTTGAAAAAGACAACAGCTCTCTGTTTCCACAAGCTTTTCTGCCTGATAGAAATTGATGAAGTCTGGGACTGGTAGAAACTGGAGCATCCACTTTTCTACCTTGGGAAAACAAAGGCATAGGGCTAGAAGGAACCAGCCCCAGCTCAATGCCCTGGCAAAAGGAGTGATTGGGCCTTCATGAATGTCTCAGTGTTCAGTCCCTTTCCAAGAATTGGCCAACAAGTGCTAGGTAGACAGAGATAAAAGTTTCCTTCCTATTTCTGCTCTGAACTTGTGATCAGCATGATGTAGGTTGGAGAGGCACCTACAGAGCACATGGGCTGTTACCCCTCTGCCCTAGGCCTACAGCTGGTCACTCATTTTTTTTCTGTTGAACTGTATGAGGTTCAGAGCACAGCAGTGATGGTAGCCTGCCTGTTGGAGCAGGGTGGGCTCTTGGCCATTCCAGATGCAGTAAAATGTCACAGACTTTGGAAGTGAAACCAACCCAGCCTCATATTCTGGCTTGCCCAACTTCAGTTGAGCATGTCTATCTGCCTGAAAAGGTTGGCATAAGGTCAAACAAGTAAATGTGTGTAATGCTGATGGCCCAATTAACACGTAATGGAGGGACACCCCTACCTACACCTGCTGTTACATTAACACACACACTTCCACACTCAACATAGACATGTTCCACAGGTAACCTGCACAAATGGAAACTCCACATGCCACGCCCAAGATTTCTTTATAGTATTCTCTTTCTTCTCTTTCTCCTTCTTCAAAAGATTTGTTATGCAGCAAAGTTCGCTATGCAGGTCATTTAGCTTACTCAGGAAAAGAATCCTGAGAAGGTTTGCAATGCTCATTGATGCAAAGTCTGGGCTATTTCTAAATTAGTCTCCTCTAGTTTGTATCAGCGATTCTCAACCTTTTTCATTTCATGACACAAAGAAAACTAATAGCTAAAACTCTATCGCACACCAAAAAATATACTATATATTTTTTGCTGATCTGACAAAAAAATTACCTGGTGTAATTCACTCACACTAAATGGCTATTGTGTTGGCTGTTTTCATTTTTTTTGATTGACAATCTAAAGGAAAAGAGGTAAGTGGCCCTGACTAAATAGTTAGGGAGGCATATTTTAAAAATTCTTGTGGCATAACAGTTGAAAATGGCTGGTCTATATCTTTAAAACATCAGGAGTCAAGAACCAGAATTTAAAGAAGAAAGAAATAAAAAGGACCCTAACATCTGCTAAATGTCTGTTGTGTTCCAGGTGCTTCCATTACACTTGCACTGGCTCACAGTGCCCGGGGCGTCATGGATGAGACATGATACAAATTCACATGGACTACTGAGTCCTGTGGAGGAAAAGGGAGAGCATGGCTAATCCCTCAAGGAGGGAGAGACTCAGAATAGCCTGGCCACCTTCTCAAGGGGAGAGTGGCTTGGAGCAGCCTGGCAACTCTCTTAAAGGGAGAGAGTGAGCTGACCCTTGCCTAGACAGGCTTTTATTGTTTTTTTTTTTTTGCACAGGAGTTCGGGTACAACTTACTAATCATTGTCAGGCAGTAAACAGTAGATAGTATACAAAGAACCATTAGGGCTTCTCCTAAGTCAGGGTCTGTCAGGTAAAAGGCTACAGAACTTTGGGAACATAAACTCACTTTTTGCTCGGGCCTTTATCATTTAACTAAAAGCATTCTCATGAAAGCAGGCCTGTGTACTCTTCAGGACCCTGTGGGTCTCTCCAGTGAACTCTGTGGGCCTGAGAGCCTCTCCCGGACCCTCGATCCCGAGAAAGTCTTTCCAGTTGGTGCTCTCAGACTCTAATTCCTGTCGCTGGGGCCCTAGCCTGAGCAGTCTGTCTCACTGTTTGCTCCTTCACTTGGTTTATCTGGGAACCAGCACCAGAGGGGCCCAATTTGCTTGTGGAAAGCTGCAGAGGGGACAGAAATCTGAGAGAGAGCTGAGCAGAGCAAAGCGCCATTTTTTTTCCCTCTCTTACCCCGCCCCCACATATAGCATCACCACCCAGCGACTGGGTTGCCTGGCCCTGGTGAACACCTAAGGCTCCACCCCCCATACATAACAGGTGCGAACAGACCAAACATTATGACTCAAGAACAGCTCAAAGCCCCAGAGCCTATAATTCTAAGTGACCGAGAAATAGCCAGCCTCTCAGATGCACAGTTCAAAACACTGGTCATCAGGATGCTCACAGAACTGGTGAGTTTAGCCACAAATTAGAGGAACATATAAAGGCCAAACTAATTGAAATGAAGGGAAATTCACAGGAAACCAATAGTGATGGAAAGGAAACTGGGACTCAAATCAATGGAATGGACCAGAAAGAAGAAAGAAACGATGAAACAGAAAAAAGTGCAGTTACAAGAATTCAAAAAAATGAGGAGAGGCTTAGGAACCTCCAGGACATCTTTAAACATTCCAACATCCTAATTATAGGGGTACCAGAAGGGGGAAAGAAACAGCCACGAGTGGAAAACGTATTTGAAAAAATAATAAAGGAGAACTTCCCCAATCTGGCAAAGGAAATAGACTTCCAGGAAATCCAGGAAGCTCAGAGAGTCCCAAAGAAGTTGGACCCAAGAAGGAACACACCAAGGCACATCACCATTACATTAGCCAAGATTAAAATAAAGGAGAGAATCCTAGAAGCAGCAAGAGATAATGGGACAGTCACCTACAAAGGAGTTCCCATCAGACTGTCAGCGGATTTCTCAAAAGAGACCTTACAGGCAAGAAGGAGCTGGAAAGAAGTATTCCAAGTCATGGAATCCAAAGACCTACAGCCAAGATTGCTCTATCCAGCAAAGCTTTCATTTAGAATGGAAGGACAGATGAAGTGCTTCTCAGATAAGATCAAATTCAAGGAGTTCATCATCACCAAGCCCTTATTATATGAAATGTTAAAGGGGCTTATGTAAGAAAAAGAAGATAAAAAATATGAACGGTGAAAGGACAACAAACTCACAGTTATTAACAACCACACCTAAAACAAAAGCAAACTAAGAGGACAGCTAGATCAGGAGCAGAACCGTAGAAATGGAGATCACATGGAGGGTTAGCAACAGGGTAGTGGGAGGAGGAGAAGCGGGGAGAAGGTACAGAGAATAAGTAGCATAGATAGTAGGTAAAAAATATATAGGGGGAGGGCAAGAATAGTAGGGGAAATATAGAATCTAAAGAACTTGAGACACATGGTCATAAACTAAAGGGGGCAATGGTGGGGGGGTGCAGGGTGGAGGGGAATGAAGGGGGGAATAGAACAACTGTAATGGCATAATCAATAAAATACATTTAAAAAAAGCAGGCCTCACAGGATTGTTAGGAATTCTTTCTCTGCCAGATCACCGGGAACTCGCAGTTCCCAGCACAAGGCTGCAACACCCTCTGTCATTTGTTTTCAGGCTTAAGTCAGGCAGAGGAGGCAGATAGCCAAAGAATTCTCAGAGACTTCTGGTAGACAGACTGAGGACTCAGGCTTTGTCAAAGCCGGGGGGTGAGGGTCCATCACCCCCTTTTTCCATAGCCCCCCAAGTCCTTCCCTGGGGCCTCCATGTGATCATGCCTGCCTTAGGTGGTTCCCCCTTGGGGAATCTTTCCCATCATTGGCTAATTGATCAAGCATTGGAGGCCAGTTATGGAAAAAGGAGCCGGAGCAGAGCTCCGGCTAGGGAGATAAACTTTGTTTCCTTAGTGGCTTATGGTCGGAAGATCATTCACTTAGCCTTAGCCTGGGGGGTGGGGGGGTTTACAACTCCTGAAACCAGGCAGGGCAGTCCCCAACACTTCCATGTGCATTAAGGCACCTACTTCTTGTATCAATACTTTCTGCAAGGTTTTAATTTTAAAAAATATTTTTTAATTGTGGTAAAATGCATATAACAAAGTTAATCATCTTAAAAAATTGAAGTTCAGTAATGTTAAGTTGTCAATTGTTGTCCAGTCAATTTCCAGAACTCTTCATTGCAAAATAAAAACTCGATCCTCATTAAACAATGCCCATTTCCCTCCTCCAGCCCATCCATGACAACCACCATTTCACCTGCCCCTCCCTGTTAATGTGATTGCCCTAGAGCCCTCACAGACATACTCAAACAAGTGGAAACGTGCAGTATTTGTTTTTTTTTTTTTTTTTGGTAACTGGCTTATTTTACTGAACATAATGTGGCTTTTTTGCTGGCTTTATTTAATTACTAAAGCATGTTTTATTGATTATGCTATTGCCATTGTCCCATTTTTTTCTCCCCTTTCTCCCCCTCTGCCCTGCATGCCACCTCCCTCCAGAATTCTGTCCTCACCTTAGGTCATTTCCATGAGTTGTATATATAAGTTCTTTGGCTTCTTCATTTCTTATACTATTCTTAATCTCTTCCTGTTTATTTTGTATCTACCTATTATGCTTCTTGTTCCCTGCACCTCTCCCCCTCATTCTCCCACTTCTCCTCCCTGCTGATAACCCTCCAAATGATCTCCATTTCTGTGATTTTGTTCCTATTCAAGTTGTTCCTTAGTTTGTTTTTAGGTTCAGTTTTTGATAGTTGGGAGTTCGTTGTCATTTCACTGTTCATAGTTTTGATGTCCTTTTAACATTTAATATAATAAGGGCTTGATGATGATGAACTCCTTTAACTTGACCTTATCTGGGAAGCACTTTATCTGCCCTTCCATTCTAAATGTCAATTCTGCTGGACAGAGTAATCTTGGGTGTAGGTCCTTGCATTTTATTACTTTGAATACTTCTTTCCAGCCCCTTCTTGCCTGTAAGATGTTTTTAGAAATCAGCTCATAGTCTTATGGCTACTTTTTGGTAGGTAATTGTCTCCTTTTCTCTTGCTGCTTTTAAGATTCTCTCCTTCTCTTCAGTCTTCATTAATGTAATCATGGTGTGCCTTGGTGTGTTCCTCTTTGGGTCCAACTTCTTTGGGACTCTCTGAGCTTCCTAGACTTCCTAGAAGTCTATTTCCTTTGCTAGATGGGGGAAGTTTTCCTTCATTGTTTTTACAAATAAGTTTTCA
Source organism: Sturnira hondurensis (assembly GCF_014824575.4). Classification (NCBI taxonomy): domain Eukaryota; kingdom Metazoa; phylum Chordata; class Mammalia; order Chiroptera; family Phyllostomidae; genus Sturnira; species Sturnira hondurensis. Next base: position 418,623 of record NW_028093301.1, read on the forward strand.
ATTTTTTTCTCTCCCCCTTCTACTTCTGGTACCCCAATGATTCAGATGTTGCAACATTTAAAGTTGTCCCAGAGGTTCCTAAGTCTCTCCTCATTTTTTCTGAATTCTTGTTTCTTCATTCTGTTCCAGTTAATTGTTTATGTCTTCCTTTTGTTTCAAATTGTTGAGTTGAGTCCCGGTTTCCTTCCTTTCACTGCTGGTTCCCTGTACATTTTCCTTTATTTCACTTTGTATAGCCTTCACTTCCTCCTTTATTTTGCGTTGGTAATCAGCCTTTTCTGTGAGCATCCTGAATCCCAGTATTTTGAACTCTGCATCTTACAGGTTGTCTATCTCCTCATGGCTTAGTTCTCTTTTTGGAGTTTTGATCCATTCTTTCATTTGGGCCACATTTCTTTGTCTTGGCTCAGCTGGTACGTTGTAAGTGGCAAAGTTTTAGGTATTCACCAGGGTGGGGCAACCCACTTCACTGTGTTGTGGCACTGTGTGTGTGGGAGGGGTCAGAGAGGGAACAGTGCTGCTTGCTGGGCTCTTGCCTCACTTACAGTCACTTCCCCCACTACCCATGAGTGAATTGGGCCCTTCTAGTGCTGATTCCCAGGTGTGTGGGTTTGTGTACATTCTAGGACCCTGTGGGTCTCTCCATTGGACTTTCCTGTGAGGCTGGGAGTTTTATGCACTGCCACAATCCCCACAGATTTTTACAGCCAGAGGTTTTGAGGCTTTAGTTTATTGCACTGGATCTCTGTGTTTCACAATCTGCTTTTCTTCCTAGTTTTTCCTCCCAGTTTATCCACATGCAAATGTGGGACTGTCCAGTCTGCCAGCCTCTGCCTTTTTGAGCATCTTCTCCATCCCAGGTTCCCATCTTGACCCCTCCTAGCAGTCTGGACGAATGTTTCTTCTTTAACTTCTTGGTTGTCGGACTTCCATACAGTTCAACTTTCTGGCAGTTCTGGTTGTTTTCTGTTTCTAAATTGGTTGTTGTCCTTTTGATTGCACGATGAAGCAAAGCATATCTACCTATGCCTCCATCTTGGCTAGAAGTCTGAACATAATGTTTTCAATTTTCATAATATTCACATGTTTTGTGGCACATGTCAGAATTTCTTTCTTTTTAAAGATGAATAATATCCTGCTGGATGAATATGTATGTTACATTTTGTTATCCTTCATGTACCAGAAGATACCTGGGTTGCTGCCACCTGTGGCTATTGTCAATAATGTTACTGTGAACATAGGTGTACAAATAATTGTTTGAGTCCCTACTTTGTACTCTTTTGAGCCATATGACCCAGCAATTGTTGGGTCATATGGCCATGCAATTGATGTCAGGTTTTGTTACAAAGGAAGAACAAGCTAAAAAGAATGACTTGTCCCAGGTCAACTCAGTAAGAAAATGGCAGAACCAGAATATAACCCAAGTCTAATATGACTAAGCTTAAATTATATATTTTCTTTCTCTTATTTAAAGGTAAACTGAGCCCTGACTGTTGTGACTCAGTGGATTGAGTGCTGGCCTCTGAACTGAAAGGTTGATGGTTCAATTCCCAGTCAGGGCACATGCCTGGGTTGAGGGTTGGGTCCCCCAGCTGAGGGCCAGCAAGAGGCAACCAATCAGTGTATTTCTCTCTCCCTCTCTTTCTCTGTTCCTTCCCTTGTCTCTAAAAATAAATAAAATATTTTTTAAAGGTAAACTGAAGCTATTGAAAACTGTAAGAATTGAAGACAGAGTGGAGAAAGATGAAGGTGCCAAGCTTCCTGGCCCTGCTGCATGGAGCAAGTGCTACACCCCTGGAGGTCCAGTTAGAGTTCTCAATAGTGGCTCCATTGCCCTGGCTGGTGTAGCTCAGTGGATTGACCTCAGGCCAGCGAACCAAAGGTGTGCCAGTTTGATTCCGAGTCAGGGCACATGCTTGGGTTCCAGGCCAGGTCCCCAGTAGGGAGTGTGCAAGAGGCAACCACACACTGAGTTTCTCTCCCTCTCTTTCTCCTTCCTTTCACCCCTCTCTAAAAAAAATAAATAAAATTTAAAAAAATTTTTTGAAAAAAAATAGTGGCTCCACCTAAGAGGTAGGTAGTCATAGATCAGAGGCAGCTTGGGCTGGTGGCAGACATGGTTGCAAAGTCATAGACAGAGCCTTAGCACTGGTTTTGGATCTCCTTTCACCAAGGGTGATTCTACAGGGTCCAGCAGATCTAGTGCCCACTTGAATGTGGCTGGTAGGGTAATAACATGGGTGTAATAATGTATAGTTTTAAATTGAAGATTTCACCTAAAATATGATATGGTGTGCTTGAGTGTGATATTATTATGTTACAGAATTACATGCTTATGATTTTGGAATGAGAAATGTTATTTGTGCTGGACTATATATATATATATATATAGTCCCTGGATAATCCCTTCACCCTTTTTCATCCTGTCTGCTCTGCCCCCTCCCCTCTGACACCTGCCAGTCTGTGCCATGTTTCCACATCTCTGTTTCTAATTTTTTGTCAGATATTTGTTCATTAGATTCTACATATGAGAGAGATCATATGGTATTGTGTTTCTCTGACTGGTTTATTTCACTTAGCATAATAGTCTCCAGGTCTATCCATGCTGTTGCAAAAAATAAGATAACCTTATTTTTTATTTTTTAATATATTTTATTGATTATATCATTACAGTTGTTCTATTCCCCCCTTCATTCCCCTCCACCCTGCACCCCCCCACCATTGCCCCCTTTAGTTTATGACCATGTGTCTCAAGTTCTTTAGATTCTATATTTCCCCTACTATTCTTGCCCTCCCCCTATATATTTTTTACCTACTATCTATGCTACTTATTCTCTGTACCTTCTCCCCGCTTCTCCTCCTCCCACTACCCTGTTGCTAACCCTCCATGTGATCTCCATTTCTACGGTTCTGCTCCTGATCTAGCTGTCCTCTTAGTTTGCTTTTGTTTTAGGTGTGGTTGTTAATAACTGTGAGTTTGTTGTCCTTTCACCGTTCATATTTTTTATCTTCTTTTTCTTACATAAGCCCCTTTAACATTTCATATAATAAGGGCTTGGTGATGATGAACTCCTTGAATTTGATCTTATCTGAGAAGCACTTCATCTGTCCTTCCATTCTAAATGAAAGCTTTGCTGGATAGAGCAATCTTGGCTGTAGGTCTTTGGATTCCATGACTTGGAATACTTCTTTCCAGCTCCTTCTTGCCTGTAAGGTCTCTTTTGAGAAATCCGCTGACAGTCTGATGGGAACTCCTTTGTAGGTGACTGTCCCATTATCTCTTGCTGCTTCTAGGATTCTCTCCTTTATTTTAATCTTGGCTAATGTAATGGTGATGTGCCTTGGTGTGTTCCTTCTTGGGTCCAACTTCTTTGGGACTCTCTGAGCTTCCTGGATTTCCTGGAAGTCTATTTCCTTTGCCAGATTGGGGAAGTTCTCCTTTATTATTTTTTCAAATACGTTTTCCACTCGTGGCTGTTTCTTTCCCCCTTCTGGTACCCCTATAATTAGGATGTTGGAATGTTTAAAGATGTCCTGGAGGTTCCTAAGCCTCTCCTCATTTTTTTGAATTCTTGTAACTGCACTTTTTTCTGTTTCATCGTTTCTTTCTTCTTTCTGGTCCATTCCATTGATTTGAGTCCCAGTTTCCTTTCCATCACTATTGGTTTCCTGTGAATTTTCCTTCATTTCAATTAGTTTGGCCTTTATATGTTCCTCTAATTTGTGGCTAAACTCACCAGTTCTGTGAGCATCCTGATGACCAGTGTTTTGAACTGTGCATCTGAGAGGCTGGCTATTTCTCGGTCGCTTAGAGTTATCGGCTCTGGGGCTTTGAGTTCTTCTTGAGCCATCTTTTGGCTTGTTTGTGCCTGTTACGTATCAGGATTGTAGCCCTAGGTTTTCACCAGAGCAGGGCAACTCAGTCGCTGGGTTGTGACACTGTACGTGTGGGCGAGGTCAAAGAGGAGCAATGGCGGCCCCTCTGCCGCCTCCCGCCACTGGGGCCGCAGCTGCCACCGTCACTGGGGGCTCCGCGTTTCGTCCCACTGCATGCGAGTGTGCCACCGATGTCAGCCTTCCACCACTGGGTTCACCTGCTGGGGCCTGTGCGGTCTGTCTCACTGTGCGTGAATGTGCGACCGAGGTCAGTCTTCCCCGCACCCCGACTGGGTCCGCGCTGCCTGTGTGCCAGGGTCAGGGGATCTTTCCTACCCGACCCTGCTCCACTGCTGGCTCTGCCCCTCTTACAGGTCCCGGTTGAACAGTTCGTTGTTGTTGGATTTCCATATAATTCAATTTTCTGTTCTTTGGCTGTGTCTTTGTTCTCCAAACCTTTGTTGTATTCAAACTTGGTTGTGGGAGAAGGCACAGTGTTTTCACCTATGCCTCCATCTTGGCGGAAGTCCAGGAGAGAATTTTTTTAAATAAAGATTTTATTTTATTCATTTGTAGAAAGAAGGGAAGGGAGGAAGAGAAACATTAATGTGTGGTTGTCTCTTGCACACTCCCTACCAGGGACCTGTGCCCCAACTGGGAACTGAACTAGTGATCCTTTGGTTTTTAGGCCGGCACTCAATCCACTGAGCTACACCAGCCAGGGAGGAGAGAATCTTAAAAGCAGCAAGAAAAAAGGAGATAGCTACTTTAAAATGAGTTCCCATAAGAGTATCAGCTGATTTCTTAAAAGAAACCTTACATGCCATAAGGGGCTAGAAAGAAGTATTCAAAGAAATAGAAGGCAAGGACCTACATCCAAGACTGCTCTATTCACCAAAGCTTTCATTTAGAATGGAAGGACAAATAAAGCACTTCTCAGATAAAGTCGAGTTAAAGGAGTTCATCATCACCAAGCCCTTATTATATGAAGTGTTAAAGAGACTTATCTAAGAAAAAGAAGAACATCAGAACTATGAACAGCCAGTGACAACAAACTCCCAACTATCAACAAGTGAACCTAAAAACAAAGACAAAAATGAAAAGAAAACCAACTAAAATGAAAAGAAAACCAAACTAAGTGAACAACTAGCCTAGGAACAGGATCACAGAAATGGAAATCACATGGAGGATTATCAGCAGGGAAGGAGTGGAAGGAGAATTGGGGAAAAGGTACAGGGAATAAGAAGCATAACTGGTAGGTACAAAATAAACAGAGGGAGATTAAGACTAGCATATAAAATGGAGAAGCCAAAGAACTTCAATGTACAACCCATGGACACGACCTAAGAGCGTTAAGAATGTGCATGGGAGGGGACTGCAGGGTGGAGGAGGATAAAAGGGAGAAAAACATGGGACAACTTTAATAACATAAATAACGAAATGTACTAAAAAACAACAACAACAAAAGTGAGACATTTACTAAGGAAAGTACACTTCTCAAGACAAGGGAACAGGCCATCTCTGGCCAGGAAATGGCCCTCTTCTATTGAAGGACTACTGACTTACAGGGTTTTACTTAAGCTTCTACATATGCAGTTTCCCACAATCCTCCTTAATTGCCCACCCAGAGAGGAAACAACAGTGTTAATTATTATGAGATGTCCAAGGATTCTCAGAAACCAGAATGCTTACTGACTACAGCTGCAGTGTCTCAGAATTTTCTGTTCTATCTCCTGCCTCCCTACTCTTCCTGGGGCTTGGTAGTTTCGGGTTCTTCTTCCCTGTGAGGGCCCCGAGCCCCCTCACCAGTAGGGCCAGAGACTTTATTACTCTGCCCTTGTCCAGGGCTGGGTGCTGGGAATGAACTGGACAGGAGACGAGGGAATGGAGGTGGGGCGAAAGTGGGGACCATACGTGTGTCTGCCAGATGGCGGGACTACAGAATCTCTGCCTCCTGTCCCTTAGGAAGCAGAGCTGAGTCCTCTTCCATCAAGTCTCAGCCAGCCCACAAGGAACTCTGGCCAATAGAACAAGGCAGAAGTGACCTCTGTCACCTTTCAGGCAGTGTCCTATGTGGACGTAGCTCCTACCTGGGATGGCTCCTCTTCAGGCCAGTGCCACACTCGGAGAAGTCCACGCTTCACAGAGAGGCCCTGTGAAGGAGGGGCAAGTGTACACGTGCAGGTTTCAGCAGAGCTCTGGCCAACAGGCGGCACCCCTGCTTGCCACCGCAGGCCACCAGGTGAGGCTTTGGATGCCCTCACCACACACTCCACCAAGTGGGAGCAGTGAGGTCCACATAACAGGCACCCCCGGGGCTCAGGCTCTGGGAGCAAATGAAAGTTTTTCAGTTACCCTTTCAGAAGAGGAAGCCTACCCAGCTGAGAACTGGCCAGAGAATTCAAAGACATGGAAGAGGACATTGCATTGGAGGACGACATAGTGAATACTGGCAATGACCTTGTAACCAGAGCGTTGTAGCTTTTAATCTGGCTCCCTCCATTTTTGTGTCATACACTAGTGATAGTTACAGCGGTAATAAAACGTCTTCCCTTTTTCCTTCCTCAGTGGTAAAGTTACTATGAGTACACAGGCTGTGGAATACTCCAGTAGGAGATTGGCAGGACGAGGGAACAGACATTGCCCAGGTGACCCAGATGTCCAAGCCAGGGGAGAGTTTTGGAACTGGGCGTGGAGGAAGGAGGTTGTGTGTGAACATAGGGAAGTGTGTGGTGCGAGGCAGACCTGGAGAGGGCTGGAAAGAGCACCTTTTGCTCGTTTTTTGTCCTGACTCCCTCCCTCCATGTAGCTCTGGGGGCTGTGCCAGGGGATCTTCTGGCCACCCCCTCACTGCAGGGGTAGAGGGGTGGGAACCAGCTGGGCATATGAGAGAGACTGGAGCCCAGCCCTCCCAGGGCAGGGTTCTTGAGTAGCCCACCTGCATGGAACCTGGGATCTGCTGCCTGGCTCTCTGAGCCTCCATTTCTTCATCTGTGAAATGGGAGACATCTGGGCATGATCCTGCAGAAGTGTAAGACTCCCAGTGTCCCAGCCCACCCCCCAGGCCCTGCTCCCTCTGCACATATCCTACCCTGCCCCTCCTGGGGCTGTGCTGCTGACCCTTGGGGAGAACAGGCACAAGGCACCCACAAGCATCAGCCTGGGTGACTTCCACGTGTCCAGGGCTCTTTCCTGTCTCCCCACAGTGGCCAGAGCCAGCAGGCTGCCCAGGGAGGTGAGGCAAATCCTACAGTTCTCTGAGGCAGCCCCTCCGCCCCTGCCCCCCACACTTACTCATTAGCCAGGGCACAGGGCAACTCAGGCTCTGACGGGCTAAGGCTGCCTATGGGAGTGCTCAGATGTGCAGGTGGTCAGCAAGTGGAAGGCTTGGAATGGGCAGTCTCCAGGACATAGTTCTCACGGACTAAGGGGGCCATGACCCTGCCCTCTGCAGGCTGGTCCCCATGGGCTTTAGGGCTGAGGCATGGAAGTTCTTTGTCCTGTCTGGACCCCTGGTAAGGAGGTGGAGGTGAGGGGTCGTGAGGCTGGACACCAGCGGCTGTCCAGTCACCATTTGGGCATGTTGGGGTGGCTCATAGCCCTGTCCCAGGAACTTCCCACATTGACTGTGCTCAGACTGCACCCGGGGCTGCTGCCCAGGGCAGATGACAGCAGGACAACTGTCCCTGGACAGTGCCGGGGGTGGGGGGCTGTGAGGCCTGGCCATGCTTAGCAGGGACTGGTGTGTCCTCCTTCAGAATACTACAGGAAGGCTGGGTTGAAACATCTCATGATGACATGTGAGATCCATTGATGCGGGAGCCTACAGATCTCCCCGAAGAGGCGTTTGCAGAGAATAATGGGCTCTCTGCCCTTTTTATTGCCAAAGAAAAATGGCTTTAGGTACATTTTGTTCGGACCAGAAAAGCTAATAGATATGTGCTCCCTGTAAAAGTTTCAGACCAAACAAAAAGTTATAAAGAAGAAAGAAATTCATCTCCAATCTCACCACCTGGACATAAGCGTTGCTAAGCTTTTGATGGATCTTATCCCTCCTCTTCTGTATTTGTACATGGCCTGGCTGAACGCTTATAGTAACAACATCAACTGCAGGATTGGATGCCTGTGTTGGGCTCCAGGTCCCAGGCCCTGAGCAGGTGTCCCTTGTGCATTCCTGCATGGTCAGGCAGGGGAATGGCCACCTGGGGTTAACAGGCTGCTGCCAGTGCAGGAGGAGTAGCACTCAGGTCTCCCGATCTCCCAGCCCTGGTTACTGTGTCAGCCTCAGCCACATTCTTGGGCGACATGCCTGGTGGCTGTTGTAGATCATTGGCATGAATGTGGGGCAGCAGGCTGAGGCACACGGAGCAGTGACCCTGACCCAGGCTGCCCGCTCCAGGTCCTGTTCCAGATGCTGTCTGTCCTTCATGATCTATGTCGTGAGCTCAGCGTTCTGCGGGCATTTGGGCAAAGTGGAGCTGGCATCAGTGATCCTGGCAGTGGCCATAAGTACAGCCAGGACTGTAGGACTGTCTCTCCTGGGCTTCTCCCCAGGGTTCCAGGGAGAAAATACAGCCTGAGGGCTGACAGCTGCATTCGTAGCTGGGACCTGAGGCCTTCACAAGGTGGGACACAGCATGTGCGGGCAGGACACCAGCAGATGTGAGTGTCTGGCTCAGCTGCACATCACAGCTGCTGCTGGGTGGCCTCGCAGCACATGCAGGGTCCCCTCCTTGGGCTCTGCTTGACGACCCTTGTGTTCTCTCCTGTGTGGCTTCAGTTTTTCAATGTTTGCGGAGTTTCCGTAGGATTTGGCTTTTCCTCAGCATGTGACACCTTGATGTCTCAGGTAGGTGAGCCCCCTGGAGCTGGGCAGGGCCAGAGCCAATCCCTCAACTGCCGCAGAAATGGTGGGAGTGGGGACCCCCTCCCAAGCCCCTCAATGCTCCCTGAACCCGATGGGGCAGCTGTCTTCTCCTGTCCACGCAGCCCCTGAGGATCAGGTGCTGTCAGGAGACTGGACCCTCTCCTTTGAAAGAGTCGGGATAGGCAGGCAAGAGAATCCTGGAAGGAAAGGGGCGGGGACAGTTCCCCGCCCTGCTCAAATGCTGAGGGTGCATACATGGGACCCCTTGCCCTCGGGGACCCAGAGTTCTTGGCCTACGGTGGACCCGGGAACCTGGGTCGGCCCTGGCTGCTGCTTCCTAGCAGGGTGACATGGCAATGCTCTCGGAGCTTCACTTGCCTCCATTGCGATGTGGGGAAACGACATTTTCCTCACCAGGCCCCTTAGAGAACTGGGGACCATGGGTGGACAGAGGTTGGTACTCAGTAAATAGCCGCTGTTGTAATTCTGTGAGCCGGCTGAACCCCTGCAGAGGCTGCCAAACCTCTGCCTCTGAGCGGTGCCTACTGCACGCAGGAGCCATCCAACGGCTCTGGCACCGCCTGCCGAGCTCCCGGGGACAGAGGAGGCCCTCAGCCCAGGCCTGCTGTTTTGCAGAGCTTCGGCAGCCCCAACAAGACGCAGGTGGGCGACATCCTGCAGAGGGGAGCGCTCCTCTTGTTTCTCTGCTGTTTCCCCTGCTGGGCGCTCCTCCTCAACACCCAGCACATCCTGAGACTCCTCGGGCAGGACCCGGACGTGTCCAGGTACCGCTTGGCTCCTACTGGAAAGCCAGGGAAGGAGCCCCAAAAGAAGCCCCCCTCCAGGTCCCGCAAGCAGTAGCAAGCGCCGGGAGGTTCCAGCTTAGTTGTGGGGATTCCTCCGCGCAGCGTGGTGCTCCAGCTGTGACCAGCAGAGGGCGGGCAAATGGCCAGTTTTAATTCACAGCGAAGAGAAAGATGAGGATTTGCTTGGTATTTGCGTCCCAGCACTAGTTGGAACTTCACCTACGGTTTTGAAGAAATGACGTGCGCACTACCCCACATTCCAAAAAGGAGAAAGATATCCAAACCAATTTCTGATGAATTGCACTTTAGAAAGGTCCCTCAGAGGAGTGCCTTGTTCATTTTATATTATGTGCATTTCATTTGGTTATTTCTTGATAAGAGAGAACCCTTTTTACCCCCTTACAAACCACGTTTTACTCCAAATTTAGGTTCCCTAGTTATGAGGCCCCTGCGGTTGGGTCTTTGCTTCCTCCCCCTGGCACCTTACTCAAGGTCCCGGGTCTGGGCCGAGACCTGCCCAAAGCCTGGGGAAGCCTCTCCTGAAACCCGAGTTCCTACGACGTGCCCCTGAGGAGGGCACAGCCCGTCAGCTTCTGCTCCTCTCGCCTCAGGCTGACCCAGGAATACATGCTGATCACCATACCATTGCTTCCGATAAGCGCGCTGTCTGTCAGCCCGGTGGTGCAGGCACCCTCTCTGGAATCTGGCTTTCTGCCTTTCCACCCTACCCGCAGGGGAGGCTCCTGGCCCTGCAGCGACTCCCCCACCCCCTGCCTGCCTTTGTTTCCTTAAGGGCCCCCTTCCCTTTGCTCCACCCCTCAGAACTCCCACCCCGAAGTCCCAGGGTCCCCTCAGGCCAGATGCCACAGCGCAGAGCCCTGCTGGAGACAGGCCCAGGGAGCTTTCTGCTGTCTCCTTGATGCCAGGATGGTGATTAGAGTAAAGAACACAGGTAAAATTCCAGGTGTCAGTCATGGCCTTGAGTGCCTGGACACCTGGCACTCATAACACCTTATTATTCCATTTTATTTACATAGAGGGAGTTGAGGCAGAGAGAGGTTAAGTAATTGGCCCCAAAGGTGGTCCCTGGTGGGGGCTGGACTCCATGCCTGTCTCCTCCCAGGCTTCAGGCTCTGAGCTTTCCTGCCTCCGGAAGCTTGGCTCTGTAGCCTGTGGGCTCCAGGCATTGAGGGAGCAGCCCTGGGGCCCCCAGGGAGTTCCGCAGGGTGGGGCCCTCTCCAATCTGCATTGTCCTCTGCCTTAAGCAACCTTCTGCATCCTTGAGCTTGTGCTGTTCTGCCAACAATCCTTCTGGGAAGGCAGGGCAAAGATAAGAACTCAACTTTTCAGATGAGGAAACAGAGCCCAGAAAGGGCAGGGTCCTTGCCCAGGGTCCTGTGGTGTCAGAAGCCCAGCAGGAAGCCCAGCCCTGCCTGGGGCTCCTGTTCTGAGCTGCTCCATGGCGCTGGCCAAGGGAGCTGGTGCCCTGTCCCTGAGTTCTCCACCCCCACCCCCTCCTCCACCTGCACTGGACCAGCTGGTATGCTGTGTAAGATACCAAGTGGCTGGACCTGCTGAACTGAGCCTAGGAATGGGCAGAGGGTAGGCTCCCAGGGGGTGCTGCCGCTCAGCAATTAGGGCTTCTGCTCCTAAGGCTGGCCCATCCAGTGACTGCAGAACTGGGGCCCCTTCTTCCGCTTGGCTGTCTGTCCCCAGCATGCTCATGATATGCATAGAGTGGTGGCCAGGAGATCTGGAGCTTACTCATGGGTATGTGGACAAGCAGGGCCAGGGGACCAAGTGGGTGGCTCCTCCAGCTGAAAAGGGGCTGGTTCAGGCCCAGGTTAGGTCTGTTGCTCACTCAGCTCCCCATCCTTCTGTGAGTTCCCAGAAGGCACTACAGCAGCACCCCAGCAGAGGTGGGTGAGTCACTGGGGGAGGGAAGGTTGAAGGGACCAGCATGCAAGCATGAGTGGGCGGGGCAGGTGTGGGCATTGGCACCCAGTCAACTTGCCTGAGAGTCAGAAGGCTGGCGCTGCAGTTGCCCCAGAGACCTCCTCGTCCAAATGCTACCCCATTTACAGATAGGAAAACCAAACCCCGAGAACAAGAGAGACTGTCCAGAGTCACACAGTGGCAGAGCAGGAACCTGAACTTGGGTTTCCTGGTCCTGCTATAGTAGCTCTCTTTTCATGCCATGCCATATCCTTCAAGTTCAGCCTGAGAGACAAACCACACTGGGAAACAGCCTGCAGCAAATTGCATAACCTGGGAGGATTTTTCCAGAGGCTGAAGGCCAAGCAGGAACATTTTTGTTCTGAATCTGCCCTTCAAAATCATTTACCCTTGGCCTCCTGAGCAGAGGGGTGTTCTGTCAGCCCAGGGCCCCTCGCTTTCTCCCACTGGCCTTCACAGTGTTCTGGACCTCTCGGCCCAGGCTGTCCTTTAGGAGGTGGCCACAGCCATCTACAGGGTGAGGGTCTGGGGCTGCCTTTGCCATGCCCGCCACCCTGGCCCACACCTGCCACTGCCCTGGGGGTGTTGTAGGAGGGGGCAGGCTGCCACTCGTGGGGCCCCTCCCTGACTTCCCATGCCCACCAGCAGGCCCAGGCCCTGTGGACTCGCACACAGGCAACCCGCAGTCTCCACCCTGCGGGTAACACTGAACTCATATGATGCTACAATTTTTTGGACCTAGTTAACACCATTTAAAAACTGGAAGATTTCACATCATCATCTGGATTTTTGCATTTTCTCAAAAAATGGACATTCTACCTAGCAGTGGGCCCTTGTTCCTGCACCCCCTTTGGAGAGAGCCAGGTGACAGTGCACCCTGGTGGGGGCATTGCTCTTCTCCCACACCATCCCAGGCCCTCCTTTCCCCACAGCAGCGTGGGCTGCCCCTTGCTGCTCACATATGAATCTGCCGGGCTCCTGGGGCCATGCAGTCTGCGAGCCCCTGTTTAAACAAAAGTCTACAAAAATACAAAAAAATTATTTATAAGGTGATTCTTATTTTTACCAATTTTTTCCATTTAAGAAAAAACCAATTTTTTCCTTAAATGGAGCCTTTCTGCCATACTTAGGGCCATTTCACCTTTGAAAAATTAATTTACTCACGAGGTTTTGGGAACACAGCGGTTTTGACTGCAGCCAGTCTGCCTGTGATGTATAATGGAATGGATGGAGTGGATGGGGGGCCGGCTGGCTCACTTGGGGTATCCCCACCCATCTCCCAACCTCAGATGCCACCCTGTTTCCTGCAGCCGTGAACACCCTCTCCTCTCCTGGGCCTCCCTGGGCACACACTGCCCTACTGCCCTCCTGCCCTCCCGCACCAGGGCCTGGGCCACAGGACCATTGCCAGTTAAGGGCCTCCTCCTGGTGCAGCAGTTGCCTTACATGGGGCAGAGTGTAGCTCCACTGACAGCGCCTCCTTCCCCTGATCCCAGGTTCCAATGGGGCTCAGCATCTCTGTCTGTGTCCGAGTAGGGATGTTCCTGGGAGCTTCAGATGCTGTGCAGGCAAACAGATGGGCTGTCTCAGGCATGCTCTGCAAAAGTGGGTAGAGTCCTCTTTTGGATGGGTGGGGTCAGGGCTTGGAAAGCCAGGGGAGGGCCTGGCCTGTGGGAGGCAGGGCTAGCCGTGGGAGTGGACAGGTTTACCTTCCAAGCCTGCAATACCTGCATTCAGGCCCACAGCAGTGCCTGACAGTAAGTGGATGGTGCCTCAGCCCTCAACCCAGTGAGCAGCAAATGCCTCCCTTGTCTGACATGCCCCTTCTTTCCTCCTCTGCTGCTGGGGCTCCTGGGCCCTTGCAGGGATAGCTCACTGCCACTCCCCTTAGTGTGACCCTTTGAAGGCTCTTCTTTCCTGAGCCTTGCCTGCCAGCTACCCAGGGTTCCTTGCAAGCTTTCCCTCCCATCATCCCCAGGAGCTTGGGACCTGGGCATCCTACTCTCAGAAGGAGCCGGTCTTGTGTCCTCCACCAAGGCTCTGCTTCCTGAGGCTGACGGGTCCAGATCAGCTCCTCAGTGGAGAGCCACAGTTCTTGGGCTTCTGCATGCCCTGCAATCCCCTGGAGGCCTGAGCAAAAACCACAGATTGCCTGGCTTCACCAGGCAGAGTTTCTGGCCCAGCAGGTTAGGGATGGAGATCTCTGAGATTCTGCATTTCCAGCATGTTACCAGGTAGTCCTGTTGCTGCTGGTCCAGGAAACCCTACTTTGAGAATCATGGGAGGAAAGGCATTTTAACATTAAAAAAAAAACCCTCACCCAAGGAAATTTGTTTCATTGCTTTTAGAGAGAGGGGAAGGGATAGGGAGAGAAAGAAATAAACATTGATGTGAGAGAGAAATGTCAATTGGTTGCCTTCTCATCCAAACCTTGACCAGGGTACAGTTATCTGTGTCCTGACCAGGGACTGAACCTGCAACCTGGGTAGGTGACCTGACTAGGAATTGAACCCACAACCTTTTGGTCTATGGGTCGATGCTGCAACCAACTGAGCTACACCAGCCAGGACAAGAAAGACATTTTATATGTAGTCCTTTCTACAGGATGGCAAAAGAATGCCATAGTCCAAATGAATTACTCTAAAGCAGGGGACATTGGGCTTGTGGGTGCAGAGGGTGGGGCCAACTTGCACTTACTGGAGCAAGAACTCCCCAAATCTGGTCCCCCAACTGCCATGGGTTGTTTTTAGCCAAATGTTCTTCCTTTGTTTCTTTCAGTTGGCATGTCGCTGGTTATCAGTGCCCTGTTGAGCATCCTGAGAAATAAACTGGGGTATATTTTTACCAATGATGAGTAGGTAATCGGTTTTCTTCTGACTTCTGGGAGACATCAGAGTGGCTTGCCGCCAGCCATCAGTCCTCAGATATTTGTCACATGCCTGCCTCGGCCCTGGTGTTGGCCTCACAGAGAGGAAGTGAGTGTTTGTGCTTGTGCCCCAGGCCAGGGCCTCCACTTCCTGCTCTTCCAGAGACAAGATGCTGATCAAGGGGCAGCACAAAGCTGGGGCTCTTCTGGAGCTTAGGAAGACCCACAGACATGCAGAAACCCAGGGCTAGGGGTGTCAGGTGTGTGAGGGGCAGCGACCTCAGTTCCCATTTTAGGGAGGTTGCCGCAGCCCGCTGCAGCAAGGGTGGTCGCGAGGTGAGGCGAGGGACTTAAAAGAATGGAGAGGACCATAAGCTCTGCTGGCAAATGGCAACTTTATTCAAGGAACTGCTGGCTTATATGCAGAACTGCAGTGGCCTGAGAACAATGTTGTTTTACAAAAGTTTGTACACTCCCGAAAGCTATCAAGAGGACAAGATGTTCTCATATCCTGAGAACATTAGCCCAAAGATAACAGTGTCCTCATGACTATCACTTTCTTGGAACATGACGCATATGCCAAGATCTTGTTCTTTCCTTCAAGGCTGAGAAGGAGAAGGTCCGGAAGATGTCAAGATACCCGCCGGCTCCAGGGACCAGAAACCAAGTCCCTCCACCATTTTCACAGTGGGGGACTCTGTCCTTGGTCCCCTGCGGCCTGGCGGGCTCCCACAGGAGGTGGTGTAATAAAGGGATATAACTGGGTCCCTAGGAATATAGTCATGTCTTAGTGCTCCCAGTGAATGCTCTTTCCTGTTCTTCTGCAGAGAAACCATCGCCCTGGTGAGCAAGGTCTTGCCCATTTACATCATTTTTCAGCTCTTTGAGGGCATCTGTGTGAGTACTGCTGATGCACCTGTAACTCCAGAGGCCTCACAGTAAATGCCCAAAGTATTTGCTCACGTCAGTTCTATTTGTATTCACTATAGTGACTCCCCTTGCCTTTTGCAATTCCAACAACCCAAAAGACGAGTGCAGATTAGCAGAGCACTGAAAAATTGCACCAGTGCACACTCTCAAATCCTCTTCCTTCCTTGTTCCTTATGAGCTGGGCCACAGGTACTGACTGGCAGGTGCCCCTGACTGGTGCCCCTGACTGGCAGGAGCTCAACAGCAACCCTGCCCCAGGGCTGGGGCACAGGGACATTTCTAAGAGGGGGAGTCAACACAGAAAATTCAGTGACTTAGTGACTTGAATTTTCTGTCCCTCTGACCATGAAAGGACAGGTCTCATTTAGTGCAGACTTGAATTACGTGAATTTTTAAAAGCATGGCATAAAAAAGGAAAACACTGAAGTCTCACTTTATATGCCAGATTTGAAATCCTATGTCTTCTCCTTTGCATCTGGGGTTGAGTGAGTCCTTCAGGAATGCATCCCTTACATGACATCCAACAGCTCTGCGTAGGCTGTGTGGGCTTAATTAGTGACTCAGAGCTCCTGCACTCAAAAAAAATAACCCACTGAGAGGAAGTGTATTTATGGGGGTTTTCCCGTAGGACTCGGAGAATACTATCCAGTTCGCTACATATTCTAGAATTTACCTTGGAATCTAGCTGGGCATTCAGAAGACACACTTGGAACACATGCTCTTAGCCTCAGCAGAACTGCTTCCCCTGGGCTGTGTTCTGTCATCATACCGTAGTTTTTATCATGGAATGTTGAAAGGAACTATCTTATGGAATCTATTATTGCTTTCATCAGGATGCTGTTAGGATACTATTCATGTTTTTTCTCCTGACCACTGGTAATGGTTGGGAATAGCTTTTCGGTTCTCAAGAAATTAAGTGTGCCTCTGCTCCAGTGAGCAGCACTTCGCTCACTCTGTCCTGGAGCTTGGAGGCAAACCAATGGCTGCAGACTGTAAGGGGCCTGAGAGCCTGTGTGTCTGCGTTCTGTTGTCTTTCTGCCTGTCTATGTTGATATTATTCTTAACTCATGTTTTCCATGGACCTTATCTTTATTTCTGTACTTTTAATTGAGTTATAATTTATATACCATAAAATGCATGCATTTTAAGTGAGTAATTTAATGATTTTAAATAAACTCAGAGTTGTGCCACCATTTCTGCAGTCCAGCTTTAGAATCTTTCCATCACCCCCCCGAATTTCTGGGGGAGTGTTCTGCAGTCAATCCCTGGCCAGCCCCAGGTGGCCCACTGATGTGCTTTCTGGATGTGTGAGCTTTGCCTTTTCTGAACATTTCATACAAAGGAAATCATACATAGTCTTTTGTGACCACCGCTTTTCTCTTAGGATAAGAGAGGCTTTGAGGATTTGAGGCTTATCCATGTGGCAGCATTTTTCAGGACTTCATTCCTTTTTACACCCAATTAACAGTCCATTGTGTGGATGCAACACATTTGCTCATCCATTCATCAGTTGGAGAACATGTGGGTTGTTTCTAGCTTTTTGCCTATTATGACTAAGGCTGCTGGGAACACTCTTGTACAAGTCTTTGTGTGGATGTATGTTTTCCTTCCTCTTGGGAGAGTTGGAGGAGTTGAATTGTTGGCTTGAGTTATAAGTTTATGTTTAATTTTCTAAGAAACTGCCAAAGTGTTTCCCAGAGTGGCTGTGATACAGGTGTTGTGGATGTCCATGGACCTGAGGGTCCAGGAACTACTATGTGTTCTTGGCTTCATGCAGGAAAGAATTCAAATTGTAGCCAGCACAGAATTTGAAGTGGAAGTAAGTTTAGTAGTGGAGCACTGAGACAGAGAGTAGGCTACTCCACAGACAAAAAGACGCTGCCCCAAAACCTTTAGCAGAATTTGCTTCCTTTATTGAGGTTCATTTAAGTAAGGGAGGTGAAGAGTATTTAATAAGGGTAAGAAATATTCAGGGTATTCCTGGAAAAGGGGTAGAGATTTCTCAGAGGGGCTCTGTCGGCCAATTTGTGTCCTTCTATGTAGGCTTTTTATTTCTTATCATGACAGGTGCCAGGTGTGTTGATTAGTATGCTAACGTATTACAGTGAGCATATAATGAGGCTGGGGTGACTGTTAGGTGAAATTAGTTGCCATGTTGGAACCCACTGGTCTCTGCCAGTATTAAGCCATAAATCTGATGTGGGGGTGATCTTCTACCTTCTTGACAGTTCTGTAGCTTTGATAGATTTCAGGTGTTTGTGACATACCCATCTCAGTGCTACCATTTTACATCCCCACCAGCAGTGTATGAGAATTCTACTTTCTCTGCTTCTTTGCCAATTCTTGGCATTGTCTGTCTTTAAAAGAAGTTATAGATTTTATTTTTAAGAGCAGTCTTAGGTTCACAGAAAAATAGGGCAAAAAATAGAGTTCCCATTGTTAAAAAACAAAATTGAATTTGAAATCTAGTTGGATTTTTTAAGTGATTCATGGAGGCAGATCCCATCTAGCAATGAGAAGGGCACTCAGAGGGGCTGGACAAAATGGAAGGTTTTTATAGGAAAAGGGTGAGGCAAGGATATAATATCAAAAGAAAAGAAACGATTATTTCTGGGCCCCAGACATCTTTTCTTTGGGGGAAGAGAGGGGCAGAGTTATCATGCGGGTTGCCTCTCCTTCCTATGGGGGATGGAAAGGGCTCCTGTGACAGATGACCTTTCTAGTATTGATCAGAAAATTCCAGACTGGTTGATTAGGATTATGTTTCTGGAAGAGGCTGAGACTGCAATTAGATCAAGTGTGAAATCTAAGTTTGCTCTCATGGGCTTTTGCTCATGAGTGCTGCCTTTTGCCGCCTGTGGTTTACTCTTTATGACCATAAACCACTTCCCCTCTCAATTTTCTCTACTATCAACAGTTATGCTAGTGTGGCATGTTTATAAAATTGATGAAAAATATTGATGCATTATTACTAACTGAAGTCCATGGTTCACATTAGGATTCAGCTCTTGATTGTACATTCTATGGGTTTTGACAAATATATAATGAAATGTACTCACCATAAAAGTATAGGAATAATTTCATTACATAGAACTCCTCTGTGTACTACACACTCATTTCTCCCCCTCTCCCAGTGGACCGCCCCCTGAACCCATGGCAGTCCCTGATATTTTTACTGTCTCCATGTTTTGCCTTCTGGAGATGTCTTATAGTTGGAGTTACACTGTATGTAGTGTAACGTTTTCAGATCAGCTATTTTCACTTAGCAACATACACTTAAAGTTACTCCTTGCCTGTTCATAGCTTGAGAGCTAATTTCTTTTCAGTACTAATATTCCATTGTCTGGATGAACCTCAGTTTATCCACTCACTTATTGAAGGACATATCGATGGCTTCTAAGTTTTGGCAATCATGAATAAAGCTATAAACATTCTTGTGCGGGTTTTTGTGCAGACATAGTTTTCAACTCTTTCTGCTTATATCTGGGAGCATGATTGTTGAAGAGTATGGTACTGTTATTATGTGTTTAGCTGTAAAAGAAATTGCCCATCTGTTTTTCGAACTGGCCGTAACATTTCAAACTCCCCATCAGCAAGAGAGTGAGAGTTCCTGTTGCTCCACCTCCTCATCAGCATTTAGTGCTGTCAGTATTTGAGACTTTAGCTATTCTAATATGTGTGTAGTGGTGCCTCATTGTTGTAATTCGCAGTTCCCTGAGGACATGTGGTGTAAAGCATCTTTTCATATGCTTATCTGTCATTGGTGTATCTTCTTTGGTGAGGTGTCTGGTCAGATCTTTTATCCATTTTTAAAAAAATGTATTTAATTATTGTTCAAGTACAGTTTTCTGTCTTATACTTCCATCCCAGCCCCCCCCCCAGTGCTCCCCACCTCCCTCTCATTCCCCCCCCTCACCTTAGTTTTTGTCCATATGTCTTTTATACTTGTTCCTGTGAATCCTTCCCTTTTTCCCCTGAAATTCTCTCCCCTATCCCCTCTGGTCCCTGTCAGCCTGTTCTGTATTTCAGTGTCTGGTCATATTTTGCTTGCTTGTTTGTTTTGTTGTTTAGGTTCCTGTTAAAGATGAGATCATATGGTATTTGTCTTTCACCACCTGGCTTATTTCACTCAGCATAATGCTTTCCAGTTCCATCCATGATGTTGCAAAGGGTAGTAGCTCTTTTTTTCTTTCTGCTGCATAGAATTCCATTGTGTAAATGTACCATAATTTTTTGATCCATTCATTTACTGATGGGCTTCTAGGTTGCTTCCAACTCTTGGCTATTGTAAATTGTGCTGCTATGAACATCGGGGTGCATAGGTTCTTTTGGATTGGTGTTTCAGGGTTCTTAGGATATACTCCTAACAGTGGAATTGTTGGGTTAAAAGGCATATTCATTTTTAGTTTTCTTAGAAAATTCCATACTGTTTTCCATAGTGATTGTACCAGTCTGCAATCCCACCAACAGTGAACTAGGGTTCTATTTTTAAATTGGGTCGTTTTGTTGTTGTTTTAAGAATTTTGCATATTTTGAATACCAGTCCATTAGATGTGGGGTTTACAAGGAATTTTCTGCCAGCCTGTGACTTTGCTTTTTATTTTCTTAACCAGGTCTTTCACAGAGCAGATGTGTTTAATATTATTGAAGTCCAACTTCTCAACTTTTTCTTTCATGGATCACGTTTTTGGTATCGTGTCTAAAAAGTCATCACCAAATCCAAGGTCACCTAGATTTTCTCTTATAGTATCTCCAGGGAGCTTCCCAGTTTGGCACTTTGCATTTAGGTGTATGATCCCTTTTACTGTTCGCGAAAGGTGTAAGATGCATATCTACACATGTGGCCCCTGATTTACAATGGTTGACTTAACGAGTTTTTGACTTTACAATGGCGTGAGAGCTATATACCTTATAAGTTACATGAGATACTTAACACTTTATTATAAAATAGGTGTTAGATGATTTTGTCCAACTCTTGGCTAATGTAAGTGTTTTGAGCACATTTAAGGTAGGCTAGGCTAAGCTATATGAGGTTTGGTAGATTAGGTGTATCAAGTACATTTTGACTTATGATATTTTTAACTTACAATGGGTAGGTAGGTCAAGGGGCATCTGTATTCATTCTTTTTGCATGTGGATGTCCAGTTGTCCCAGCACCACTTCCAGCAAAAACAACAGCAACAAAACAAAACCTCCTTTCTTCATTGAATTGCCTTGTTTCTTTGTCAAAAATCAGTTGCCTATTTGCACAGGTCTATTCCTGAGTGCTCTGCTCCATTGATTTTTTTGTCTATTCTTGTGCCAACACCACACTGTGTGATTACTGTAGCTTTGTAGTTCAATCCTGAAGTTGAGTAGTGTCGGTCCTCTGACATTGTTCTACTTTAATATTGTGTTGGCTATTTGGGGTTTGTTGCCTTTCCACATTACCTTTAGAATCAGTTTGTTGAAATCCACAAAGTAGCTCTCCGGGATTATCCCTCATTTTTACTATAGCCATCCTAGGGAGTCTGTACTGGTATCTCACTGTGTTTTATCGTGCATTCAGTGATGACTAATATTGAGCCCTTTTTTGTGTGTGTTTATGATCCATTCATATATCTTTTTCAGTGAAATGTCTATTCAAGTCATTAGCCCATTTGAAAATTGGGTTGTTTGTTGTCTTAGCTTGCTAGGGCTGTTGTAGCATGGTAACAAAAGCCAAGTGACTTAAAATAGCAGAATTTGTCATCTCCCAGTTCTGGAGATCAGAAGTCCTAACTCAAGGACTGGGTTTCCACTGAAGGCATCAGGGAAGGATCTGTTCAAGGCCTCTCTCCTGGCTTGCAGGGTCCTGAGGGCTCCTCTGTTGCTATCTTCTCCCTGTGTCTTTCCACATTGTTTTCCTCTGGGTATGGCCATCCATCTCTGTTCAAATTTCCCCTTTTTGTAAGAACACCTGTCATTCTGGATTAGGGCCCACCCTGATGATCTCATCTCCACAGCCCCTATTTCCAATTAAGGTCACCTTCACAGGTCCTGAAAACTGAGACTTTAACATCTTTTTGGGGGACACAATTCAACCCATAAAAAATATTGGGTTGGCCAAAAAGTCCAATTGGTTATTTTTTTCTGTAAGATGGCTCTGGTAGTATTTAGTTGTCTTTAATTTCACTTGAAACTATTTTGTTAGATTGTATTGTGACAATTGTCATATCAATGTGCATTAAAAAACTCCCCCAAATTGGTGAATTTTAGTGTAACCATTTTAATATGAAAGATGGAAAGAAATATGTGACATTTTCAGCATATTATGCTTTATTATTTCAAGAAAGGTAAAAGTGCAACTGAAATGCAAAAAAGGCTTGTGACATGTGCAGAAAAGGTGATCAAACATGTCAAAAGTGGTTTTCTAAGTTTCACGCCAGAGATTTCTCACAGGATGATGCTCCACAGTGGGGTAGACCAGTTGAAATTGATAGCAGTAAAATAGAGAGATTAATTGAGAACAATCAATGTAATACTATGCAGGAGAAAATTGCCAACATATTCAAAATATCCAAACCATTAAAGTATTGGTGAAAATGAAAAATGTGTCTTTTATTTTACAGAAAAAACTAAATGAGTAACCCAATATTTACCTTCTTATTATTATTGAGTTGCAAGAATTTGTTGTATGTTTTACATACAAGTTTTTTTTTATCAGAAATATGATGTGCAAGCCCAGACTATGGCTTGCCTTTCTGATGTGGACACCGGCCCACAGTGTCCGTGTCATTATGGATGAAATGAGACATTCACATGGACTACTGAGTTCAGTGGAGGAAAAGGGGCAGTATGGCTTTTTCTCTCAAGGGGAGCAAAAGCCGAGGCCTCCACCATAACAAGTCTTTAGTGGGTTTCTCTGTACATTACACGATGGTCCTCACTTACTATGCACAGGTTGCTTTAGGTGGTTGCCTTTTACAGAAAACGAAGGAGCCAATGCGGCTAATCACATCACCGAAGAGGGATATTTGCAAATGAAAAGGCAAAAGTGGCTGAAGCAGTTACACTCATCCTTGGAAGGTTTAGCATGGATTTTAGGAAGTTATTTTGCAGTAAGAAGTGGCCTTCTTGCTTAATTTTTTAAGCAAGAAGCAAGACTCAAAGTGGCCTAGGCACATCGCAGGCCTGGTTACCTATGGGAGAACCCATCCATGGGTGTGGGTCCTGTGCATCTCGGAGTGGGAGCTGGGCCCACGCCATGCAGAATGGTCTTCTACACCTTTCATTTCCTTACTGGTCTCCTTTGAGCTGCAAAAGTTTGCATTTTTAACATAGTCAGTGCCTCAGTTTCTTTTCTCTTAAGGCTCATGCTTTACTTTTGTATTTAAGAACTCTTTGCCAAACCCAAGGTCACATAATTTTTCTCCTATGATTTCTTCCAGACATTTTATAGTTTTAGCTCTTATGCTTAGGCTTATGATTTATTTTGAGGTCATTTTGTGTGTAGAATGAGATATGTATCTAAATTTATCTTTTTGCTTACCAATGTCCCATTGTCCCAGTACTGTTCACTGGTGTGTACAAGGCTATCCTCTCCCCAGTGGATTTTCTTGGCATCTTTGTCAAAAATCAACTGGTCGTAAACGTGCTGGTGTATTTCTAGATTCACAATTCTGTTGCATTGATTTGTATGCCTATCCTAGGCCAGTACCATGCTGTCTTAAATACTGTAACTTTAGTGTATATTGAAATAAGTTACTATGAATTTTCCAACTTTGTTATTTTTCTTTTTTTATTTCTTTGGCTCTACTACATCTTTTATATTTACCACGTATTTTAGGATCAGTTTTTAATTTACTTTATTTTATTTTATTATTTTCTTTAATTCTTGTTCAAGTACAGTTTTCTGTCTTGTATTCCCAGCCCTGCCCCCCCCCAGTGCTCCCCACCTCCCTCCCATTTCCGCCCCCCACCTTAGTTATTGTCCATGTGTCCTTTATACTTGTTCATGTGAGTCCTTCCCCTTTTCCCCTGTTATTCTCTCCCCTCTGGACCCTGTCAGCTTGTCTGTATTTGAGTGTCATTGGTCACATTTTGCTTGCTTGTTTGTTTTGTTGTTTAGATTCCTGTTAACGGTGATATCTTATGCTATTTGTCTTTCACCGCCTGGCTTATTTCACTCAGCATAATGCTTTCCAGTTCCATCCATGATGTTGCAAAGGGTAGGAGCTCCTTCTTCCTTTCTGCAGTATAGAATTCCATTGTGTAAATGTACCATAGTTTTTGATCCAGTCATTTACTGATGGGCATCTAGGTTGCTTCCAAATCTTGGCTATTGTAAATTGTGCTGCTATGAACATCGGGGTGCATAGGTTCTTTTGGATTGGTGCTTCAGGGTTCTTAGGATATACTCCTAACAGTGGAATTGCTGGGTCAAAAGGCACGTCCATTTTTAGTTTTCTTAGAAAATTCCATACTGGTTGTATTTTCCATAGTGGTTGTACCAGTCTGAATTCCACTATGTATTTTCCACTATGTATTTTCCATAGTGGTTGTACCAGTCTGAATTCCCACCAACAGTGAACTAGAGTCCCCTTTTCCCCACAACCTCTCCAACACTTGTTGTTTCTTTCTTTGTTTATGATAGCCATTCTGACTGGTGTAAAGTGGTATCTCATTGTGGTTTTGATTTGCATCTCTCTGATAGCTAGTGATATCGAGTATCTTTTCCTGTGTCTCTGGATTCTCTGTATGTCCTCCTTGGAGAAATGTCTGTTCAAGTCCTTTCCCCATTTTTTAATTGGGTTGCTCGTCTTCTTTCAGTGGAGTCGTGTGAGTTCTTTGTATATTTTGGAGATTAAACCTTTGTCTGAGGTGTCATTGGCAAATATGTTTTCCCAAACAGTTGCTTCTCTTTTATCTTGATACTGTTTTCCTTAGCCATACAGAAGCTTTTAAGTTTGATGAGATCCCATTTGTTTATTCTTTCCTTTATGTCCCTTGCTCTAGGGGACATATCAGTAAAAATATTGCTGCGAGGAATATCTGAGATTTTCCTGCCAATACTCTCCTCTAGGGCTTTAATGGTTTCTTGGCTTATATTTAAATCTTTTATCCACCTTGAATTTATTGTGGTGTATGGTGTAAGTCAGTGCTCAAGTTTCATTTTTTTGCAGGTAGCTGTCCAGTTCTCCCAACACCATTTGTTGAAGAGGCTATCTTTACTCCATTTTATGTTACTGCCCCCTTTGTGGAATATTAATTGACTGTAGAGATTTGGGTTCATTTCTGGGCTCTCTGTTCTATTCCATTGGTCTTTGTGCCTGTTTTTATGCCACTACCAGGCTGTTTTGATTACAGTGGCCTTGTAATACAGTTTGATATCAGGTATTGTAATCCCTCCTACTTTGTTCTCCTTTCTCAACATTGCCACTGCTATTTGGGGTCTTTTATGGCTCCACATAAATTTTTGAAGTGTTTGTTCTATGTCTGTGAAATATGCCATTGGTACTTTAATAGGTATCGCATTGAATCTGTAAATTGCTTTGGGTAGTATGGACATTTTGATGATGTAAATTCTTCCAATCCATGAACACGGTATATGTTTCCATTTGTTTGTGCCTTCCTTGATTTCTTTCTTCAGTGTTGTGTAGTTTTCTGCATACTTGTCTTTTACCCCCTTGGTTAGGTTTATTCCCAGATATTTTATTTTTGTTTTTGCTATATGGAATGGGATTTTTTTCTTGATTTCTGCCTCTGCTGTTTCATTGTTGGTATACAAAAATGCCTTTGATTTCTGGATATTGACTTTGTATCCCCCTGTTTTGCCAAATTCATTTATTAGTTCGAGCAGTTTTTGGGTAGAGGCTAGAGGATTTTCCATGTACACTATCATGTCATCTGCGAACAATGCCAGTTTTGTTTCCTCCTTTCTGATTTGGATGCCTTTTATTTCTTTTTCTTGTCTGATCACTGTGGCTAGAACTTCCAATACTATATTGAATAGAAGTGGTGAGAGTGGACAACCTTGTCTTCTTCCTGATCTTAGTGGAAAAGATTATAGTTTTTGCCCATTGAGTATGATGTTGACTGTAGGTCTCTCATATATGGCCTTTATTATATTGAGGAATGCTCCCTCTATTCCTATTTTTCTCAGTACCTTTATCATAAATGGGTGTTGTACCTTATCAAAAGCTTTTTCCACATCTATTGATATGATCATGTGGTTTTTGTCTTTGCTTTTGTTTAAGTGATGTATTACATGTACCGAATTGTGGATATTGAACCATGCTTGCATCACTGGGATGAATCCCACTTGGTCGTGGTGTATGATCTTTTTGATGGATTGTTGGATGCGATTTGCCAGTATTTTTTTGAGGATTTTAGCGTCTATGTTCATCAGTGATATTGGCCTGAGGTATTCTGTCTTTGTTGTGTCTCTGTCTGGTTTTGAATTAGGATGATGCTGGCTTCATACAAAGAGTTGGGGAGTTTTCCGTCATTTTGGATTTTTGGAATAGTCTATGGAGAAAAGGGGTTAGCTCTTCCTTAAATGCTTTGTAGAATTCTCCCATGAAACCATCTGGTCCAGGGCTTTTGTGTGATGGGAGTTTTTTTATTTC
This sequence comes from Sturnira hondurensis, assembly GCF_014824575.4. Classification (NCBI taxonomy): domain Eukaryota; kingdom Metazoa; phylum Chordata; class Mammalia; order Chiroptera; family Phyllostomidae; genus Sturnira; species Sturnira hondurensis. The sequence continues at coordinate 444,513 of NW_028093301.1, forward strand.
TGCTTCAATTTCATCTGCTGTTGTTGGCCTGTTCAGGTTTTCTGCTTCTTTTTCATTGAGTTTTGGAAGATTATATTTTTCTAGAAATTTGTCCATTTCACCTAGATTTTCAAATTTCTTGGCATACACCTCTGCAGAGTAATTCCTTACAGTCTCTTCTATTTCTGTGGTATCAGTTGTAATCTCTCCTCTTTCATTTCTGATTGTGTTTATTTGGGTCCTCTCTCTTCTTTTCTAGATGAGCCTAGTTAAAGGTTTGGCTCTTTTGTTTACCTTTTCAAAGAACCAACTCCTGGACTCATTGATCCTTAGAATTGTGCTTTTAGTCTCTATGTCATTTAATTCTGCTCTGATCTTGGTTATTTCCTTCCTTCTACTTGCTCTGGGCTGTCTTTGTTGTTGTTCCTCGAGTTCTTGCAGGCGTTGGGTTAGGTTGTTTGTTTGAAATGTTTCTATCCTCTTTAGGTGAGCCTGTATTGCTATGAACTTCCCTCTCAGGACTGCCTTCACTGTGTCCCATAAATTTTGGGTTGTGGTGAGTTCATTTTCATTTGTTTCAAGGAGTTTTTTGATTTCCTCCCTAATTTCAATCTTGACCCATTCATTGTTTAATAGCCTACCATTCAGTCTCCATGATTTTGGGTGTTTTGGGTTTTTTCCTGTGGGGTTGGTTTCCAATTTCAGTCCCTTGTGATCAGAGAAGATGCTTGGTATGATTTCTATTTTCCTGAAGTTGTTGAGACTGGTTTTGTGTCCTATCATGTGATCTATCTTTGAAAATGTTCCATGTGCGTTTGAAAAGAAAGTGTATTTAGTTTCTTTGGGATGGATGGCTCTATATATATCAATTAGGTCCATTTCTTCTAGAGTGTCGTTTAATGCTGCTATATCTTTGTTGATATTTTGTTTGGAAGATCTGTCCATTTTTGACAGTGGGGTGTTAAAATCCCCTACTATAATTGTGTTGCTGTCAATATCTTTCTTGAGGTCCTCTAGGATTTTCTTTATATATTTGGGTGCTCCTGTGTTGGGTGCATATATATTTATGATGTTAATGTCTTCTTGGTGGATTCTTCCCTTGAGTATTATGAAGTGACCTTCTGGGTCTCTCTTTATGGCCATGTTTTTGAAATCTATTTTGTCTGATATGAGAATTGCTACCCTGGCTTTTTTTCTTGTCCATTTGCTTGGAAAATTTGTTTCCATCCTTTCACTTTTAGTCTGTGGTGGTCTTTTGACCTGAGGTGGGTCTCTTGTAGGCAGCATATGTGTGGGTCATGCTTTCTTATCCATTCAGCTATTCTATGTTTCTTAATTGGTGCGTTTAATCCATTTACACTTAAGGTTATTATTGAAAGGTACTTATTCATTGCCATTTGTGTACCTGTGTTCCTCTTCATCTCTCTCTTTTCCTTCCTTTCCTTAAAGCAGCCCTTTCAGTAATTCTTGTAGAGCTGGTTTGGTGGAGGCATATTCTTTTAGACTTCTTTTGTCTTGGAAGCTCTTTATTTGGCCTTCTATCTTGATTGAGAGCCTTTCTGGGTACAGTAGCCTTGGTTGTAGGCCTCTGTTTCTCACTATCTGGTATATTTCCTGCCATTCTCTTCTTGCTTGGAATGTTTCCATTGAGAAGTCAGTAGCCAACCTTATTGGGGCTCCCTTATATGTTATGTTACTTCCTTTTTCTCCCTTGCTGCCTTTAGGATTCTCTCTTTGTCTTGGAGGTTTGCCATTTTAATGATGATGTGTCTTGCAGTAAGCCTCTTTGGATTCCACCTGATTGGGACTCTCTGCGATTCCTGGATTCATGCGACTATCTCTCCTCAACTTAGGAAAATTTTCCGTTATTACTCTTTCAAGTAGGTTTTCTATCCCTTGTTCTTCTTCTCCTTCTGGTATTCCTATTATTCAGATATTATTACATTTCATATTGTCCTGCATTCCTCTTAAATTCTCCTAATTTTTTCTGATTCTCTTTTTTGTTACTTGGTCCTTCTGGGAGATTCTTTCTACCCTGTCTTCGATCTCACTTATACGGTCTTCCACCTCATCCATTCTATACTTCTTACCTTCTACTGTGTTCTTCAGTTCAGAAATTGTATTCTTCATTTCCTCTTGGCCTTTACTGATGGTTTCTATTTCCTTTTTCATGTCGGTATAGTTTGCAGAGAGTTTGTTGTAGCTCCTCTGTAGTTTCTGGTAGCTCATTGTAAGCTCTTTGAATTTCCTGATAACCAGTGCTTGAATTCAGTATCTGATAGTTGACTTGCCTCTATTTCATCTAACATTCTTTCTGAGGCTTCCACCTTTTCTTTCATTTGGGGATTGTTTCTTTGTCTTCCCATTATTCGTGATACTCTTCTTGTTGGCCTCAACTTCTTAAATTGACTTGTTCTGGTTCTCTGAGTTTATGGTGTGCACTTCTGTGGGAGGATACCTGTGAAATTCAGTGGTGCAGTCTCCTGCAGGTATCTTGGTGTTCTCCACTTCCACATACTCCTTTCTTTATTGTGCATGTGTGATTAGTTGGAGGGGGAGGCAAAATTGTTTATGATAGCAGAAGATTATTTTATGTTATTTACAGTCACAGTCAGTAGAGAAGAAATAGACAATCTTTAGGCTATGTATAGAGTTAACCATGCTCTTCGACCCAGCTTGCCACTTTTAAGAAAGGATGGACGTAAGTTAAGTCTCTTGTTGGGAAGGGGAGGCTTGTGAGTTGTATCTAGAAAGCAGTGTGGTTGTGGGTGGTCAGATTTTGAGGGAAGGTGAGAGTACAGGTTAGTAACTACTTGCAGCATGTGAGTAAATAGAGTAATAGACTTCAGGAACCTGTAAGGTGGTCTAAGGTCTGAGAGATGTGTTATGAAGTATTACTGTTGTATAGAACAGCTCTTATTTACAATAATATTAGAACAACATTCACGTGACAGACTCCATGTGATCTGTCTAAATGGGGGTTATAGAGCTTGGGTAGTATGCCGAAGGAAAGGAAGTGAATTATAGAAAATTAGCAATACACTGTGGAGGAAAGAGCAGTGGGAACCTGTCAGGTAGTACAATATCACCAGCCAGGACTAAGAAACCTGTACAGAAAGAGGAGGAATACAAAGATATTCTTAAAATAAAAAAAAGAAGTGAGAATAATGCAAAAAAATTATAATACACCTAAAAGAAAACTAAGCAATGCACAAACAAACAATCCAACACACACACACACACACACACACACACACACACACACATACACAAAAGTCAGGAGAAAGGAGGAATAATAAGCAGAAAATTTGGGAAGAACAAAAGGACTAAAACCGGACAAAAGGAAAAAGAGAAGAGGGACAGAGTATTGAAAAATAGAGCAACAATACAGTTTAAAAGATATAAGATTACTGCGAAAAGCAGTTGAGAAAGAAAAAAAAAGGGGAGGGGAGCTCACCCCACACACATACCAAAAAAAAAAAAACCCTTCCTTTGTCAGTTTCAAACTGTCCAAACCAGTTTTTCTGGTTGCTCCGGGCCTCTCTGAGGGCAGGTATGAGGGTGCTTGAGCCAGGCTACCAGACTGGGATGTGGGCTCCCGCACCCCTGGCAGGCTGCCTGGGCTCTGCGGGATCTGGCACTGTCCTTCTCAGTCCCCTGGCGGGACCCAGGTGTTCCCCCCCTCCCCTGGATGGCTTCTGGGTGGTTGGGCTGTGAGGCAAGCTGCTGTCGCAGAACACCTCAGTTCACTTTCCAATAGAGACTTCTCCACAAAGCCTGTCTCTCAGCCCAGCCCAATCCCAAAAGACTGGCAACAACAGGGTCCTTCTCAAATCCCCAGCGCTGGCGGGCTGGTGAACACAGTTCGCAGTTGAACAGGACCCTCCGCCCCTATCACCCTTTACATTAACTTAAGCCCACAGGTCTCTGCCCGGTATTACCCAGCCTGCCTAGAGGGGGAGCGGGGAAGTCAGTTCTCTCTCACGGACCCTGTAGCAGGCCCATGGCTCCCACGGAGTCTGTTGCTGGCCCATGGGGTGCCAGGCCTCTGGAGTTCCCTCCACCACAGGTGCCCCGGCACTGCTCCCAGACAGGGCCTCTGTTTCCCACTGATGCTGCCGGCCCAGATCGCAGGCTTCTCGTCCATATTCAGGCACCACCAGAGGTCACCCGCCTTGGGCGCACTGTGGGCGCAGCCCGCCGCCAAGGAGGCCCCGGGCGGAGCCGCTTTTGTCCTCACTTGCTTTCTGGAGTCCTCCCTGACCTGAAGCTGTCTGGTTCCTCTGTCACACTCTCTGGTCTCTCATTTTCATAAACGTTGGGGAATTGTTGATTGATTATGCTGTTCTTCAGTAGATCCGCCTGGATTTTCTACCAGATGCACAGGAGCTGGGTTCCCTCCATGCTACTCTGTTGCCATCTTAATCTCCATAGAATATCTTTTTCCCCACGTTACTGAGGAGGAGGAGGAGGCGTTTGGAGCACAGCATGGCAGGGCGACTTTGGGGCTGGGTGGGTGCAAGTTAGGGTCTTACGAAAGGGAATCAACCCCATCACCAGCCCAGACACTGGCTCTAGTGGCAGCTGCGGCTGGCCAGTTTTTAATTTCTACTAAAAAGCCTACTGGGATTTTGGAAAGAATTATGTTAAATCTATAGAGCAATTTGGGAAGAGGTGTCATCTTAACATGCCATGGACAGGAACGTTTCTCCAGTTAGCTAGACCTTCTCTAATGTAGCAATGGTTTGTAGGCTATTGGCCAGTGGAAAAATCTCACACTATTTCTGTTATGTTTATCCCATAATATTTTGTTCTTTTTCATGCCCTTGTGAACGGAACTTTTTTGTTAGTTTTGTTTTTAGCTTGCTCATTGCTAGTTTATACAAATATAATTGATCTTTGTTTGTTGATCTTTTGCCCTGAGACCTGGATAAACTCATTCTACTAGTTTTTTTGGTGTGTGGATTCCTTAAGATTTTTCTACTTATAGGATCATGTCATCTATGAATAAATAGTTTTACTCCCCTCTTTTCTTTGCCTAGAACCTCAGTGCAATATTGAATGGAAGTGGCAAGATCTTTCATGTACACCTGTGCCCAGTGTTGGGGGGAAGTGTGCAGTCTTTCAGCATTAAATATGTTATCTGTAGGGTTTTTATAAACACCCTTTATTAGGCTAAGAAAGAGCCCTTCCACTCCTAGAGTGCTGAAACATTTTCCCATAAATTTGAAGAATACTTTCCTGCATATATTGGGATAATTGTGTGGTTTTTGTCCTTTATTCTATTAATATGACATAATTATATTAACTGGTTTTCAGATGTTATACCTTGCATTTCTGGGGAAAACCCCTTCTGATCACGGTGTATATCTTTTCTACATATAGCTGAATTTGGTTTGCTAATATTTTGTTAAATATTTTGCATCTACATTCATGAGGGTTACTTATCTGTAATTTTTATCTTTTTGTTGTAATATCTTGATCTGGCTTTAGTATCAGAGTAACATTGGCCTCATAGAATAATTATGGAAGAAGTCTCTGCTCTTAATGCTTTTTTAGTTTGTGAAGGATTGGCATTATTTCTTCTTTAAATATTCTATAGAATCCACCAATGATGCCATGTAGGCTGAGATTTTGTCAGAAGATTTTAAATTAATTCAATTAATTTACTTGTTATAGGTCTACTCACCTTCCATTTCTTGTTGAGTTAGTTTTGGCTATAAATGTCTTTCTAGGCACTTATTTATTTAAAGTAAATTCTCTAGTTTCTTGGCATGAAGTTGCTCATAATATTCCCTTATGATCATTTTCTTTACAATCAGTAGTAACATCCCTTTTTTCATTCTTCATTTTGGTCATTTGTGTCTTCACTTTTCCATTTTCTTGGTCTTATTTACCAATGTCAAATCCCTGGTAAGTATTTGTCAGTTTTGCAGATCTTTGGGAAGAACTAAATCACAAGTGATTTGGTAGTTCTTCTCCTGTAATATTTATGAGAAAAGTGACTCTGCAGTAAAACACTCCAACAGAAGCTCTAGGAAAGCCTATGTTACTGGAAACAGCATTGAATTTGTGGTTCTACTGAAAGGCGTTCTTTGCCCTACCTTTGGAAAGACATCAGACAAAGTTTGCCTAAAACAGGCTTTGTAAGGGACTTGCTCATTCCCAAGTGATTTTGAAGGTATCCAACTAATCATAATGTTTCCCATGGAGAAAAATTTACTTGGTTAAAGGAAGTAGACCATTCATCTCCTTTTCATTTTGATGTTCACACGTGTTTTGTCCAAATCAGGTACTGCACAGTACATGCATGTCTTATCTTCCTTGTTATTTTCTACAAGAAAGAATACTTTGGAGGAAAGTGTACCATGGAAGCTATTCCACCTAAAAGGTGAAATGGTCTTATGCAACTGTTGACACATTTCAGAAGGAAAAAGTGATTTTGGTTGTTCTTTCACTCTCCAACTGACCAAGAAGTGACAGTTGTGGAATACTTGAGCAGAAGTGGCAAATGCACTCTGTATGATCAGAAACATCATTCGATCAGGTTTTCTGAAATGAGTCTATTGTCCTGGACTTATAAACACTGCAAAAGTTTTTTGCTCAGAACCGGTTGTGTAGAAACAATGTCTTTCTAGTGTTATTTCAAAGAGTTCAAAAGATTCTTTTCTGTTTTCTCCAAGAAAAATGAACTGGGTGAGGGAAAGTTGACCATTCATTTCACATTCCCTACGACCATCATGAAACAGTTTTGTTTAAAGCACGTCATAGACTGTACCTCCCTGTTTTAGTTGGGATAGGCATTTCTCTTGGAAAATAAAAACACTCAAGACAACTCTACCCTGGAAGCTTCCTTCCATTCAAATGACATATAGTCCTATGCTAGCCTTCAGCAATTGGCCAACAAGAAAGAAATTCAGTAGCAGATTCTTTCTCACACACTCCACAGAATTGATATGTGAGGAATACTCTTCATCTGAGTGATGAGGAGAGATGGCACTATCTTAGACACATCTCCTTTAATCTTCTAGTTAAATGAGAACACTAATATGACAGTAATCAGTGTAAAAAATGTTGTTGAACTGGCTCTTCCTACCAAATATTGTTTCTTCTTGTGGTTTGGAGGACTGAAAGCTCAGCACTAATGTGTAATCAGATGCAATGCACATGGAGTTCCCAACATGTACCTTTACTTTCACATTCACTTAACACTCTCAAATCTGTAGAGGCCAACCTACCTAGTAGAGCATACTTACATATCTTAGTGAGGCTACGCTTTTCTCCCAGAAAAAGTACATTGGAGGAAAATATGGCTTAAATGTTTTCTCCATTTCAGAGATAGCATAGGCCTATGCAAGCATTCCTATGTTGGGACACAAGTGACTTGGTAGTTCTTTTCCTGTAATATTTACAAGAAAAGTGACTCTGCAGAAAACCATTTCAACAGAAGCACCAGGAAAGCCCATGTTACCAGAAACAGCATTGAATTTGTGTCCTACTGAAAGGAGTTCCTCACCTTACTTTTGGAAACACATCAGACAGGGTTTGCCTAAAACAGGCTTTGTAAGGGAGCTGTTCATTCCCAAATGATTTTGAAGGCTTCCAACTATTCATAATGTTTCTCACAGAGAGAAACTCACTTTGTTAAAGAAAGTAAACTGTCCAGTCTACTTTTAATTGTGACATTCACAATGTGTTTTGTCTAAATCAGGTACTGCACAGTATATGCATGTCTTATCTTCCTTGTTATTTTCTACAGGAAAGAATACTTTGGAGGAAAGTGTAGTGTGGAAGCTATACTACTGGAAAGGTGACATGGTCTCATGTATCTGTTGACACATTTCAGAAAGAAAAAGTGATTTAAGTTGTTCTTTTACTCTCCAACTTACCAGGAAAGTGACATTTGTGGAATACTTGAGCAGAAGTGGCAAATGCACTCTGTATGATCAGAAACATAATTCCTGTCAGGTTTTCTGAAGTGAGTCTATTGCCCTGGACTCAATTTTGCTATTACACTGCAAAATTGTTTGCTCAGAACCAGGTGTGTAGAAACAGTGTCTTTTCAGCATGATTTTGAAGGTTTCAAAAGATTCTTTTCTATTTTTCTCTAAGAAAAACGACCCGGATGAGGTAAAGTTGACCATTCATTTCACATACATTTCAACCGTCACAAAACTTTTTTATCCAAAGCATGTCATAGACTGTACATGCATGTCTTCACTGGGATATGCTTTTCTCTTGAAAAAAAAAAAAAGAACACATGAGAAAACTCTACCCTAAAAGCTTCTTGTCCTTCAAACATCACATAGTCCTATGCTAGCATTCACCAAGTGGCTATCAGTAAAAATATTCAGTAGCTGATTCTTTCTCACTCACTCGAGAAAGTTGACATTTTAGGAAGATTCTTCAACTGAGTCCTGCTTACAGATGGCACTATCTGAGACACCTCTCATTTCACCTTCTACTCAAATAAGAACACTAATATGCTGAACAGTGTAGATGGCATTTGTTGAAAACCCACTTCATAAGAAATATTGTCCTCCCTTGTGATTTGGAGGACTGAAAGCTCAGCACTATTGTGTCATCAGATGGAATGCCCATGGAGCCCCCAAAGTGTACCTTTAGTTTCACATTCACTTAACACTCACAAACATGTAGAGGCCAGTTTGTGTAGTGCAGCAAACTTACATTTCTTAGTTAGGCTATGATATTCTGATATAAAAAATGCATTGGAGGAAACTATGGGTTAGAAGTTTCCTCTATTTCACAGATAGCATAGTCCTATGGAAGCATTCATTTGTTGGGACACAGTGATTTGGTAGTTCTTTTGTTGTAATATTTACCAGAAAAGCAACACTGCAGAAAAACACTCCTAAAACACTCCTACTCAAGCGCTAGAAAAGTCTATGTTACAGGAAACAGCGTTGAGTTTGTGTTCTACTGAAATGAGTTATTTTCCTTACCTTTAGAAACAATTCAAACAGAGTTTGCCTAAAACAGGCTTTGTGAGGGATTAACTCACTCACAATTGATTTCAAAGGGTTCCAACAATTGATAATGGTTCCAATGAAGACAAATCCACTTGCTAAGGAAGAAAACTGTTCATCTTCTTTTCATTCTGACATTCATAACTGTTTTGTCCAAGTCAGGAACTGGACAGATCATGCATGTCTTAGCTTCCTTGTAATTTTCAATGAGAAGAATGCTGTAGAAAAAATCTTACAGTGGAAGCTATTCTACTTTAAAAGGGACATGCTCTTGTGCATCTGTTGACACATTTCAGAAAGAAAACATGATTTTAGCTGCTCTTTCACTCTCCGAGTTACTAAGAAAATGACATTTTAGAAATATTTCAGCAGAAGTGATAAATGCACTCTGTATGATCAGAAACATCATTCCCTTCTGCTTTTCTGAAAGGAATTTATTGTCCTGGACTTATAAACACTGCCAAAGTAGTTTGATCAGAACCAGTAATTTTGAAACAGTGTCTTTCAAGCGTGATTTAGAAGGGTTCAAACAATTTTTTAAATTTTTTTAAGAAAATGAACTTGGAGACATAAAGTCTACCATTCCTCTCACATTCACTTCGACCATCACAAAACTATTTTGTGCAAAGCACATCATAGACTATACATGCACATCTTCATTGGGATATGCTTTTCTCTTGGAAAAAGAACACATGATAAACCTCTACCCTAGAAGCTTCTTGTCATTCAAATATCACATAATCCTATGGAGCGTTCACCAATTGGCCACCAAATATAAAATTCAGTAGCTGATTCTTTCTTACTCACTTGACAAAGTTAATATTACAAGAAGATTCTTCAACTGAGTCCTGCAAAGAGATGGCACTATTCAAGACCCCTCTCATTTCATCTTCTTCTCAATGAGAACACTAATATGATGATGAACAGTGTAGATGGCATTTGTTGAAAACCCAATTCCTATGAAATATTGTTTCCTCTTGTGGTTTGAAGGACTGAAAGCTCAGCACTACTGTGTCTTCAGATGGAATGCAAATAGAGTTCCCAACGTGTACCTTTAGTTTCACATTCACTTAACACTCACAAACATGTAGAGACCAGTTTGTGTAGTACAGCAAACTGACATTTCTTATTTAGGCTATGATTGTCTCATAGAAAGAGTGCATTAGAGGAAACTATGGGTTAGAAGTTTCCTTTATATCACAGGTAGCATAGTCCTATGAAAGCATTCATATGTTGAAACACAAGTGATTTGGTAGTTCTTTTGCTGTTATATTTATCAGAAAAGCAACACTGAAGAACATCACTCCCATACAAGAGCTAGGAAAGTCTATGTTACAGAAAACAGGATTGAGTTTGTGTTCTACTGAAATGGATTCTTTGCCTTACATTTAGAAAAAATTCAGACAAAGTTTGCCTAAAACAGGCTTTGTAAGGGACTAGCTAATTCCCAAGTGATTTCTAAGGGTTCCAAAAATTCATAATGGTTCCAAAGGAGAGAAATTCACTTGCTTAAATGAAGGAAACTGTTCATATTCTTTGCATTCTGACATTCATAACTGTTTTGTCCAAGTCAGGTACTGCACAGCACATGCATGTCTTAGCTTCCTCGTTATTTTCTTTTTTTATAAAAAATATATTTTATTGATTATACCATTACAGTTGTTCTATTCCCCCCTTCATTCCCCTCCACCCACACACTCCCTTCCGCACCATTCTCCCCCCCCTTAGTTTATAACCACGTGTCTCAAGTTCTTTAGGTTCTATATTTCCCCCACTATTCTCGCCCTCCCCCTATCTATTTTCTACCTACCATCTATGCTATTTTCTGTGCCTTCTCCCCCCTTCTCCTTCTCCCACTCCCCTGTTTCTAACCCTCCATGTGTTCTTCATTTCTATGGTTCCACTCCTGATCTAGCTGTCCTCTTGGTTTGCTTTTGTTTTAGGTGTGGTTGTTAATAACTGTGTTTGCTGTCCTTTCACTGTTCATATTTTTCATCATCTCTTTCTTATATAAGTCCCTTTAGCATTTCATATAATAAGACTTGATGATGATGAACTCCTTGAACTTGACCTTATCTGAGAAGCACTTTATCTGTCCTTCCATTCTAAATGAAAGTTTTGCTGGATAAAGCAATCTTGGCTGTAGGTCTTTGGATTTCATGACTTGGAATAGTTCTTTCCAGCCCCTTCTTGCCTGTAAGGTCCCTTTTGAGAAATCCGCTGACAGTCTGATGGGTACTCCTTTGTAGGTGACTGTCCCCTTATCCCTTGCTGCTTCTAGGATTCTCTCCTTCATTTTAGTCTTGGCTAATATAATTATGACGTGCCTTGGTGTGTTCCTTCTTGGGTCCAACTTCTTTGGGACTCTCTGAGCTTCCTGGATTTCCTGGAAGTCTATTTCCTTTGCCAGACTGGGGAAGTTCTCTTTTATTATTTGTTCAAATACATTTTCCACTTGTGGCTGTTTCCTTCCCCCTTCTGGTACCCCTATAATCCGGATGTTGGAACGTTTAAAGATGTCCTGGAGGTTCCTAAGCCTCTCCTCATTGTTTTGAATTCTCATTTCTTCATTCCTTTCTGGTCAGATGTTTCGTTCTTCCTTCTGGTCCATTCCATTGATTTGAGTCCCAGTTTCCTTTCCATCGCTATTGGTTTCCTGGATATCTCCCTTCATTTCAATTAGTTTAGCCTTCATATGTTCCTCTAATTTGTGACTGTAATCTACCAATTCTGTCAGCATCCTGATAAATAGTGTCTTAAATTGGGCTTCTGAGAGGCTGGCAATCTGTTGGTCGCTTAGAGTTATTGGCTCTGGGACTTTGAGTTCCTCTTGCGCCATCTTTTGGGCTGTTTGTGCCTGTTAAGTAGCAGGATCAGAGCCCTAGGTTTTCACCAGAGCAGGGCAACTCAGTCACTGGGTTGTGACGTTGTATGTGGGAGTGGGGTCAAAGAGGGACAATGGCTTCCCTCTGCCGCCTGCTGTTGCGACCCCCACCAGCACCGCAGCCACCACTGTCACCAGGCCCACGAGTTTCATTCCACTGCACGCGAGTGTGCCACCGCTGTCAGCCCTCCACCACTGGGTTCGTCCCCTGGGGCCTGCGTGGTCCGTCTCACTGTGTGCGAATGTGCGACCTTGGTCAGTCTGCCCCGAACCCCGACTGGCTTTGGGCTGCCCGGGTGCCTGGCGCCTAGGTTGGGGGATCTGTCCTGCCCGACCCAGCTCCGCTGCTGGTTCCGCCTCTCTTACCATCCCCATTGAACGGTTCGTAGCTGTTGGACTTCCATATAATTCTGTGTTTTGGTCTTTGGGTGTGTTCTAGTTCTCCCAAACTTTTGTTGTAGTCAAACTTGGTTGTGGGAGAAGGCACAGTGTTTCCACCTATGCCTCCATCTTGGTGGAAGTCCTCTCAATTTTCTTTAAGGAAAATGAACTGGAAGACCTAAAGGCCACCATTTGTTTCACATACATTTCGACGCTCACAAAACTGCCTTGTCCAGAGCATGTCGTGGACTCTACTTGCATGTCTTCATTGGGATATGCTTTTCTCTTGCCAATAAAACACATGAGAAAACTCTATCCTAGAAACTTGATGTCATTCAGATATCACATAGTCCTATGGAGTGTTCATGAATTGGCTCAAAAATGAGATATTTAGTAGCTTATTCTTTCTCACTCACTCGACAAAGTTGACATTTTAGGTAGATTCTTCCACCGAGTCCTGCAAACAGATGGCACAATGTGAGACACCTCTCATTTCATCTTTTACTCACATGAGAATACTAATATGATGATGATCAGTGTAGATGGCATTTGTTTAAAACCTGTTCTGTGTGTAATATTGTCCCCCCTTGTGATTTGGAGAACTGAAAGTTCAGAACTACTGTGTCATAAAATGGAATGCCCGTAGTGGAGCCCCCAACGTGTATCTTTACTTTCGCAGTCACTTAATACTCACTAACCTGTAGAGGCCAATTTGTGTAGTTCAACAAACTTACTTTTCGCAGTTAGGCTACAATTTTCTTAGAAAAAGTGCATTCGAGGAAACTATGTGTTAAAAATTTCCTGGCCCTGGCTGGTGTAGCTCAGTGGATTGAGCGCGGGCCTGCGAACCAGACAATCGCGGTTTGATTCCCAGTCAGGGCACATGCTTGGGTTGCAGGCCAGTTTCCGGCAGGAGCCAGTTCCCTGCAGGGGATGCAAGAGAAGCAACCATACATTGATATTTCCTTCCTCTCTCCTTCCCTTCCCCTCTAAAGATAAATAAATAAAATATTAAAAAAATTTCCTCTATATCATAGATAGTATAGCCCAATGCAAGCAGTCATATGTTGGGACACAAATGATTAAGTAGTTCTTTTGCTTTAATATTCACCAGAAAGTGACACTGGGAAAAAACACTTCAACAGAAGCACTAAGAGAGTGTATGTTACCGGAAAAGCAATATGGTTGTGCACCACTGAAATGAGTTGTTTGCCTTGCCTTTGAAACATTTTGAAGAGTTTGTAAGGGACTTGCTTAACCCTTTCGAAGGGGATTTCGAAGTGTTCCAACAATTTATAATTGTTACAACAAAAAGAAATTTACTTGCTTCAAGAAAAAAACCCATTCATTTTCTTTTCATGTTGACATTCAGAAACTGTTTTGTCAAAGTCAGGTACTGCACAGTAAATGCATGTCATAGCTTCTGCGTTATTTTCTATAAGAAAGCATGCTTTAGAGGAAACCTTACCATGGAAGCTAATCTGTAAATGTGGCATGCTCGTAAGCATCCCTTGACACATTTCAGAGAGAAAACGTGATTTTAGCTGCTCTTTTATTTTCCAACTCACTAAGAAAGTGAAGTTTCAGGAATACTTCAGCAGAAGTGATAAATGCACACTGTATGATCTGAAACATTGTTCACTTCATCTTTTCTGAAAGGAATCTATTGTCCTGGACTTATGAACACTGCCAAAAATATGCTCACAACCTGCTGTTTGGAAACAGTGTCATTTGGAAGGGTTCAATAAAATCTTTTTTTATTTTCTCCAAGGAAAATGAACCTGGAGACAGAAAGTATCCAATTCCTTTCACATTCATTTCACATCTCACAAAACTGCTTTGTCCATGGCACATCGTAAATTGTACTTGCATGTCTTCATTGGGATATGCTTTTCTCTTGCCAACAAAACACACGAGAAAACTCTACCCTAGAAGCTGGTTGTCTTTCAAATATCACATAGTCCTATGGAGTGTTCAACAATTGGCTCACTAAAGAGAAATTCAGTAGCTGATTCTTTCTCACTCACTTGACAAAGTTGACATTTTAGGAAGATTCTTCAATTGAGTTCGGCAAAGACATGGCACTATCTGAGACACCTATCACTTCACCTTCTACTCAAATGAGAACACTAATATGATCATTAACAGTGCAGATGGCATTGGTTGAAAATGCACTTTTTAAGAAATATTGTTCCCCCTTGTGATTTGGGGGAGGGAAAGCTCAGCACTACTGTGTCTTCAGATGAATGCCCATGGAGTCCCCAATGTGTACCTTTAGTTTTGCAGTCACTTAACACTCCTAAAGCTGTACAGGCCAATTTGTGTCATACAGAAAACTTATATTTCTCATTTAGGCTGCAGTATTCTCCCAGAAAAAATACATTGGAGGAAACTAAGGGTGGAAAATTTCCTCTATATCACAGATAGCATAGTCCTATGAAAGCATTCATATGTTGGGACACAAGTCATTAGGTAGGGTTTTTTTTTGGCTGTAATATTTACCAGACATGTGACACTGAAAAACAGCACTTCAAATGAAGGGCTAGGAGAGTCCATGTTACAAGAACAGCAATACGGGGAGGAGGTTTCAAGATGGCGACAGAGTAGGATGGAGGGAACCCAGCTCCTGTACACATGCTAGAAAATCCAGGTGGATCTACTGAGGAACAGCATAATCAACCAACAATTCCCCAGTATTTATGGAAATAAGAGATCAGAGAGTGTGACAGAGGGACCAGACAGCTGCAGGGCAGTGAGGACTCTGGGACGTGAGTACAGACAAAAAGCGGTGGTGGCGCCCTTGGCCGGGTTGAGAGTATAAACAAAAATCGGTGGCCGGTGACCTCGGCAGGCGCCTAACCGCCTTGGTGCCACTGCCGAGGCCAGGAAACAGAGGCTTTGGTCTGGCACCAGTGCTGGGGCACCTGCTACGGAGGCAACTCTGGAAGCCCGGAACTTGGGGGGTCTACAACAGGCTCTGTGGGAGTTGTGGGCCTGCTACAAGGTCCGTGGGAGAGAACTGAGTCCCTCCCTACCCGTCTAAGCAAGGCTGGGCAATACCGGGCAGAGACCTGTATGCTTAAGTTTATGTGAAGGTAACAAGGGCAGAGGGCCATGTTCAACTGTAGACTCTGTGGTCACCAGCCCGCCAGCCCACCAGCCCACCAGCCCGCCAGCCCGGGAGAATTGAGAACAGCATTGTTGTTGCCAGTCTTTTGGGGATTGGGTTGGGCTGAGAGGCAGACTTTGTGGAGAAGTCTTTATGGGAAAGTGAATTGAGGTGTTCTGTGACAGCAGCTTGCCTCACAGCCCACCCAGCAGCCATCCAGGGGAGGGGTAGGAGCACTTGGGTCCTGCCACAGATCCCGAGGGACCCAGGCAGTCTGCCGGGTGTGTGGGTGCCCGCATCCCAATCCGGTAGCCTGGCAGGCGCACAGGCGTGAGCATGCGGGCCTGCATCCCAGATCACTGAGAGGTCCTGCTGCAGCCAGAAAAACCAGTTTGGACACTTTGAAACTGACAAGGGAAGGTTTTTTTTTAAAGCAATTTCTTTTCTAAGTAATCTTATATTTTGTAATTTTATTATTGCTCTATCTTTCAATACTTTGTTCCTCTCCTTTCTTTTTTTTTTCTAGTTTTAGTCCCTCTTCCTTTCTTCCCAAACTTTTTGCTTATTTCTCCTTTCTCCTGACTTTTTTTGTGTGTGTTGGATTGTTTGTTTGTTGCTTAGATTTCTTTTACCCACAAGAGACACAAATAACTGGGAACTGTGAAAGGACCATAGTGGGACCTAGAGAGGGGGCATCTCAACAATAGTGACACAGAGACAAATTTCACTTTGCTATAGCAGAAAAGCCTCAAGTTGCTGCATAGGTGTATTACTTTTTTCATTATTTTCACTTATTTTTTTATTTTAATAGTATCTTTGTATTCCTCCTCTTTCTGTATAGGTTTCTTAGTTCTGGCTGGTTATATTGTACTATTTGACAGGTTTCCCTGTTCTTTCCTCCACAGTGTATTGCTAATTTTCTATACTTCACGCCACTTGTTTTCCTTTGGAACACTACCCAAGCTCTATAACCCCTATTCAGACAGATCACATAGAGTCTGTCATGGGAATGTTGCTTTAATATTATTGTAAATAATAGCTGTTCTATACAATGCTAAATACTCCACAACACATCTCTCCGAGCTTAGACCAACTTACAGGTTCCTGAATTATATTACTGTAGTGATTAACTCTATTGGCTCACACACCACATCTAGTTACTATTCTTACTCTCACCTTACCTCAAAATCTGACTGCCTGCAACCTCACTGCTTTCTAGATCCAACTCACAGGCCTTCCCTTCCCAACAAAAGACTTATCTTCCATCCATCCTTTCTTAAAAGTGGCAAGCTGGGTCGAAGATTACGGTTAACACTATATATAGCCTAAAGATTTTCTATTTCTTCTCTGCTGACTGTGACTGTAAGTAACATAAAATATTCTTCTGCTGTCATAAACCATTTAGCTTCCCACTCCAACTGATCACACAAGCACAAAAAAAACAAGTAGGTAGAAGCGAAGAACACCAACATACCTGCAGGAGACTGCACCACTGAATTTCACAGGTATTCTACTACAGAGGTTCACACCATAAACCCAGGCAACCAGAACAGATCAATTTAAGAAGCTGTGGCCAACAAGGAGAACATCACAAACAATGGGACAATCCCCAAATGAGAGAAAAGGAGGAAGTCTCAGAAAGAATGTTAGATGAAATAGAGGCAAGTCAGATACTGAATTAACTATCAGATATTGAATTCAAGGCACTGGTTATCAGGAAATTCAAAGAGCTTACAATGAGCTACCAGAAACTACAGGGGAGCTACAATAAACTCTCTGCAAACTATATCAACATGAAAAAGGAAATAGCAACCCTCAGCAAAGGCCAAGAGGAAATGAAGAATACAATTTCTGAACTGAAGAACACAGTACAAGGAATGAAAATCAGGATCAATGAGGCAGAAGATCGTGTCAGTGAGTTGGACAACAGAATAGAATCTCCCAGACAAAGCAAGAAAAGGAAAACAGGCTCAGAAAGAATGAGGAGGGATTAAGAGAAATGCAAGACAATATGAAACATAATAATATCTGAATAACAGGAATACCAGAAGGAGAAGAAGAACAAGGGGTAGAAAACCTATTTGAAAGAGTAATAATGGAAAATGTTCCGAATTTGATGAGAGAAAAAGTCACACGAATCCAGGAGTCACAGAGAGTCCCAATCAGGTGGAATCCAAACAGGCCCACTGCAAGATACAGCATCATTAAAATGGCAAAACCCCAAGACAAAGAGAAAATCCTAAAGGCAGCAAGGGAGAAAAAGGAAGTAACATATAAGGGAGCCCCAATAAGGTTGGCTACTGATTTCCTATCAGAAACACTCAAAGCAAGAAGATAATGGCAAGAAATATTCCAAGTAATGAGAAACAGAGGCCTACAACCAAGGCTACTGTACCCAGAAAGGCTCTCAATCAAGATAGAAGGCCAAATAAAGAGCTTCCAAGACAAAAGAAGTCTAAAAGAATACGCCTCCACAAAACCTGCTCTACAAGAATTACTAAAAGGGCTGCTTTAAGGAAAGGAAGGAAAAGAGAGAGACAGAGAGGAACACAGGTACATAAATGGCAATGAATAAGTACCTTTCGATAATAACTTTAAACGTAAATGGATTAAATGCACCAATTAAGAGACATAGAATAGCTGAATGGATAAGAAAGCATGACCCACACATATGCTGCCTACAAGAGACTCACCTGAGGACAAAAGACCACCACAGACTGAAAGTGAAAGGATGGAAACAAATTTTCCAAGCAAATGGACATGAAAAAAAAGCCGGGGTAGCAATCCTCATATCAGACAAAATAGACTTCAAAAAAAAGGCTATAAAGAGAGACCCAGAAGGTCACTTCATAATACTCAAGGGAAGAATCCACCAAGAAGACATTAACATCATAAATATATATGCACCCAACACAGGAGCACCCAAATATATAAAGAAAATCCTAGAGGACCTCAAGAAAGATATTGACAGCAACACAATTATAGTAGGGGATTTTAACACCCCACTGTCAAAAATGGAGAGATCTTCCAAACAAAATATCAACAGAGACATTGTGGCATTAAACGACACCCTAGATGAAATGGACCTAACTGATATATATAGAGCCTTTCATCCCAAAGAACCTAAATACACATTCTCTTTTTTTCTTCCTTCTGTTTTGACTTTTATTTTTTTTAATTTTTTTAAATTATTTAACTTTTTTTCAAGTACAGTTGTCTTTCTTGTACTCTCAGCCCTGCCCCCCCAGTGCTCGCCACCCCCTCCCATCTCTGCCCCCCATCTTAGTTATTGTCCATGTGTCCTTCATACCTACTCATGTGAGTCCATCCCCTTTTACTTTGTGCTTCTCTCCCCTCTACCCTCTGGACCCTGTCAGCACATTCTGTATTTCAGTGTCTGCAGAAAGGAAGAAGGAGCTCCTACCCTTTGCAACATCATGGATGGAACTGGAAAGCATTATGCTGAGCGAAATAAGCCAGGCAGTGAAAGACAAATACCATATGATATCACCTTTAACAGGAATGTAAACAACAACAACAACAACAACAAAGTAAACAATAAATACACATTATTTTCAAATGCACAGGGAACATCTTCAAAGATAGACCACATGATAGGACACAAAATGAGTCTCAACAAATTCAGAAAATGGGTCAAGATAGAAATTAGGGAAGAAATCAAAAAGTTTCTGGAAACAAATGAAAATGAACTCACAACAACCCAAAACTTATGGGACACAGTGAAGGCAGTCCTGAGAGGGAAGTTCATAGCAATATTGGCTTACCTAAAGAAGATAAAAACATTTCAAACAAACAACCTAACCCTACACCTGTAAGAACTCGAGGAACAACAACAAAGACAGCCCAGAGCAAGTAGAAGGAAGGAAATAACCAAGATCAGAACAGAAATAAATGACATAGAGACTAAAAGCACAATTCTAAGGATCAATGAGTCCAGGAGTTGGTTCTTTGAAAAGGTAAACAAAAGAGCCAAACCTTTAACTAGGCTCATCTAGAAAAGAAGAGAGAGGACCCAAATAAACACAATCAGAAATGAAAGAGGAGAGATTACAACTGATACCACAGAAATAGAAGAGACTGTAAGGAATTACTCTGCAGAGGTGTATGCCAAGAAATTTGAAAATCTAGGTGAAATGGACAAATTTCTAGAAAAATATAATCTTCCAAAACTCAATGAAAAAGAAGCAGAAAACCTGAACAGGCCAACAACAGCAGATGAAATTGAAGCAGAAATAAAAAAACTCCCATCACACAAAAGCCCTGGACCAGATGGTTTCATGGGAGAATTCTACAAAGCATTTAAGGAAGAGCTAACCCCTTTTCTCCATAGACTATTCCAAAAATCCAAAATGACGGAAAACTCCCCAACTCTTTGTATGAAGCCAGCATCATCCTAATTCAAAACCAGACAGAGACACAACAAAGACAGAATACCTCAGGCCAATATCACTGATGAACATAGACGCTAAAATCCTCAAAAAAATACTGGCAAATCGCATCCAACAATCCATCAAAAAGATCATACACCACGACCAAGTGGGATTCATCCCAGTGATGCAAGCATGGTTCAATATCCACAATTCGGTACATGTAATACATCACTTAAACAAAAGCAAAGACAAAAACCACATGATCATATCAATAGATGTGGAAAAAGCTTTTGATAAGGTACAACACCCATTTATGATAAAGGTACTGAGAAAAATAGGAATAGAGGGAGCATTCCTCAATATAATAAAGGCCATATATGAGAGACCTACAGCCAACTTCATACTCAATGGGCAAAAACTAAAATCTTTTCCACTAAGATCAGGAAGAAGACAAGGTTGTCCACTCTCACCACTTCTATTCAATATAGTATTGGAAGTTCTAGCCACAGTGATCAGACAAGAAAAAGAAATAAAAGGCATCCAAATCAGAAAGGAGGAAACAAAACTGGTGTTGCTCGCAGATGACATGATAGTGTACATGGAAAATCCTCTAGCCTCTACCCAAAAACTGCTCGAACTAATAAATGAATTTGGCAAAACAGTGGGTTACAAAGTCAATATTCAGAAATCAAAGGCATTTTTGTATACCAACAATGAAACATAAGAAGCAGAAATCAGGGAAAAAAATCCCATTCGATATAGTAAAAACAAAAATGAAATATCTGGGAGTAGACCTAACCAAGGGGGTAAAAGACAAGTATGCAGAAAACTACACAACACTGAAGAAAGAAATCAAGGAGGAAACAAACAAATGGAAACATAGACCGTATTAATGGATTGGAAGAATTAACATCATCAAAATGTCCATATTACCCAAAGCAATATACAAATTCAATGCAATACCTTTTAAACTACCAATGGCATGTATCACAGACATAGAACAAACACTTCAAAAATTTATATGGAACCATAGGGGACCCCAAATAGCAGCTGAAATTTTGAGAAAAAAGAACAAAGTAGGAGGATTCACAATACCTGTTATCAAACTGTATTACAAGGCCACTGTAATAAAAACAACAAGGTACTGGCATTAAAAAAAGCACGTAGAGCAATTGAATAGAACAGAGGGCCCAGAAGTAAACCCAAATCTCTACAGTCAATTAATATTTGGCAAAGGGTGCAGTAACATAAAATGGAGTAAAGGTAGCCTCTTCAACAAATGGTATTGGGCTAACTGGACAGCTCCATGCAAAGAAAATGAAAATTGAGCACCGACTTACATCATACAAAAAAATAAATTTAAGGTGGATAAAAAACTTAAATATAACCCATGAAACCACTAAGGTCCTAGAAGAAAGCATTTGCAGGACAAATTCAGAAGTTCCACCCAGTAATATTTTTACTGATATGTCCCCTAGAGCAAGGGACTTAAAGGAAAGAATAAAGAAATGGGATCTCATCAAAATTAAAAGCTTTTGTAGTAGTATGACTCATTACTATGTCTCTTACAGTAACTACTCTTTCACCTACTCCAGTGGAAGTATTTCTTTTGGAATTAACTTTTGTTATAGGTTCTGTAGCAAAAGAGCTGCTGAATAACATTTTTGCCAGCCAATAAGTGAACTAAAAGGCGCAAATATATCCTCTAAGAAACACAGTCAGAAACTATACCACTGTTTTTTCAACAGTTTTTATAGGACCAAAGTGTAGCCTAAATAAATAATGCAAGTACCTGATAACACGTAAGTGTGAACAAAATTGAGGGTTAATTGAATATGGAACTAAAGTAACCATCTAGAGGCCTTTACACCATCACATTCTTAGAATACAGTGGTGAGAAAATTAAACTTTTCTAAGTAACCGGTGAATGGAAACATTTAGCATGAGAAAGATTATTCCACTTTTTAATTTAGAATTTATTTTTATTTTTATTTTATATCTGTACTCTTTGAATAAAGTGGTGAGGAATTTAAACTTTTCTAACATACCAGTGAATGGAAACATTTCAAATGAGAAAGGGTTTTCAACAAAAGATATCTACAGTGTGTAGCAGCTTATCAGTAAGTGAGCTTTCTTTCATACAAGATGAAACACGTGACATCTCTGAATATACAAACTTTTTTCCACACCCCATTTAGGTATGTTTCAGAAATACGTGTTCTGTGATTGGGCAGGGCTTCTGAACAACCTGTTCTGTCACCAGATGGGTGAATATATTCATGACACTCTAGGGTATTTTTAGTGAATAATCTTATGCAGTGCACTTTCCCCTGCGGTATTATTTCCGGTACAAAAGTACAGAGAAGCTAAGATGCATGGACTGTGTAAATCTTTTGTAAAATGGAAACTGTTCTCTTAATGTCAAAATGATTATGACGCTAAGAGTCCACTATTTGTCACCAAGTGCAATTCTGTCTGATTTGGTAGTAATGAATTCTTTGAATTCTTTCAAATCACTGGGGAATGAACACACGCCTTGTGAGAAGTGTGTTTTATGTCAAGTCCGTGGGCAGTGTTTAGAACGCCCAGTCAATGTACTCCTCCAGGAGGAAGTTGAAATTCATGGTGTCTCTTGTAATCAATACTGTTTCTCCTACTCCTGGGGCAGTATATCTTTTGGAATCAACTTTGTTATATGTTCTCTAGCCACAGAGCTGCTGAATAAGCTTTTCATCAGCCAATGAGTGTACTAAAGAGCGTAAACATATCCTCAAAGAAACACAGTCAGGGACTGCACCACCATTTTGTTCCCACAGTATTTTTGTAGGAGTAACGCTTAGCCTAAATTAGAAATGCAAGTACCTGGTAACATGTAAATGTGAACCGAATTGCAAGGCTAACCGAATATGGAACTCAAGTCAGCATCTAGACACCTTTACACCATCACCTTCTTAGAATACAGTGGTGAGGAAATTAAACTTTTCTAAGTAACCAGTGAATGGAAACGTTTCCCATGAAACAAGGTTTCCAACAAGAGATATCTACACCACGTCACAGCTTATGAGTGGAGTCACTTGAACGGAAGATGAAACATGTGATGTCCCTTAATATACGTACTGTTTTCATCACTCTATTTAGGAATCGTTCAGAAATATGTGTTCTGTGCTAAAACTGATAGCGAGACGCTTTTGAATATACTGTTCGGTGACCAAATGAGTGAATAGATTCTTAAACTGTAGCGTATTTCAGGAATTTCAAATCACTGGGGAATGAACAAATCACTGGAGAATGAACACGTCTTGTAAGAAGTGTGTTTTACGCCCAGTCCGTGGGCAGTGTTTAGAATGCCCAGTCAATGTACTCCTCCAGGAGGAAGTTGAAATGCATGGTGTCTCTTGTATTAATACTGTTTTCCAACTCCTGGGGCAGTATATCTTTTGGAATTAACTTTGTTATATGTTCTCTAGCCACAGAGCTGCTGAATAACCTTTTCGTCAGCCAATGAGTGTACTAAAAGGCGTAAGAATATCCTCTAAGAAACACAGTCAGGGATTACACCACCATTTTGTTCCCACAGTATTTTTGTAGGAGGAAGCTGTAGCATCAATTAGAAAAGCAAGTACCTGGTTACATGTAAATGTGAACCGAATTGCAAAGCTAATTGAATATGGAACTCAAGTCAGCATCTAGACACCTTTACACCACCACCTTCTTAGAATACAGTGGTGAGGAAATCAAACTATTCTAAGTAACTGGTGAATGGAAACATTTTGCATGAAACAAGGTTTCCAACAAGAGCTATCTACACTGTGTCACAGCCTATGAGTGGGGTCACTTGAATGGAAGATGAAACATGTGATGTCTCTTAATATATGTACTGTTTTCATCACTCTATTTAGGAATTGTTCAGAAATATGTGTTCTGTGCTAAATCTGAGAGCAAAACTTTTGAATATACTGTTCGGTGATCAAATCGGTGAATGGATTATTAAACTGTTGCGTATTTCAGGGAATTTCGAATCACTGGGGAATGAACAAATCACTGGGGAATGAGCAAATCACTGGGGAATGAAGAAATCACTGGGGAATGAACAAGTCATTGGGGAATGAGGAAGCCTTCTAATAAGTCTGTCTTATGCCAAGTTTGTGCACAGTGTTTAGAACGCCCAGTCAATGTACTCCTCCAGAAGGAAGTTGAAATGCATGGTGTCTCTTATATTAATACTGTTCCTCAGAATCCTGGGGCAGTATATCTTTTGGAATTAACTTTGTTATATGTTCCCTAGCAACAGATCTACTGAATAATCTTTTCATCAGCCAATGAGTGTACTGAAAGGCATAAGAATATCCTCTAAGACACCGAGTCAGGGATTACACCACCGTTTTGTTGCCACAGTATTTTTGTAGAAGGAAGGCGTAGCGTAAATTAGAAATGAAAGTACATGGAAACATGTAAATGTGAACCAAATTGCAAGGCTAATCAAATATGGAACTCAAGTCAGCATCTAGAGATCTTTACACCATCACCTTCTTACAATTCAGTGGTGAGGAAATCAAACTTTTCTAAGTAACCAGTGAATGGAAACGTGTTGCATAAAAGAAGGTTTCCAACAAGAGCTATCTATCTACAATGTGTCACAGCCTATGAGTGGGGTCACTTGAATGGAAGAGGAAACATGTGACGTCTCTTAATATATGTATTGTTTTCATCACTCTATTCACGAATCATTCAGAAATATATGTTGTATAGTAAATCTGATAGCGAAACGCTTTTGAATATACTGTTTGGTGGTAAAATGACTGAATGGATTCCCAAACTGGAGCATATTTCGGGGAAACTCAAATCACTGAAGAATGAACAAATCACTGAGGAATGAACAAATCCCGGGGGAATAAACAGGCTTAAAAGGATATGCATATAGAAAAGCTGTTTTGAAAAAGAAAAACAGACTAATTCTGGTTCGATTTGTAAAAGTTTCTCTGACTCATTCTCCTTTATCACAAAGCAATGCAATCCTGACTGAAATGCAATTGTGGGGATCATTTTCATTTTGACAGTTGGAAAAGTGGTGCAAATAAGGCCATAACCTCTGCCTGCATGTCATTGTGTTGCTATGGTTTTCTGTTGAAAAAGACACCTAAGAGAACACTGCTCTCAGAGGACTACTTCTACTTAGAAGATCACACAGTCCCTGCTTATGGCTCAACGTTTCCTGATGGAGAATCATTTCCGAAGCTCTCTTGCTGCTATCAAGCACTCCTTAGAATTGATACTTCAGGGACATACTTCAACACAGTCCTAACACAGTACATACATTCTCAGATACCAGCTACTTCTTCTCGTTGTCCAGTGGGTAAAATCACAGGGCAACACACGCTGTAGAGACTTATCAGGGGAAACCCGCGTCATATGAAATGTTCCTAGTGCCAAGGAATGTAGAGAAGGCGAAACGCTTCACTATGCAGTTAACACAGTGCCATGCTCCCAAAGTCCCAAAATGGTTTCCCTAGTATCACATCGCCATAGGCTTTCGGAACTGTGTTGAACTTTGCATAGTTCATTCTACATGCATTTCTTAGTTAGGCTTTGCTTCTCTTCTTGAGAAATACTTCTGAACCAGACTGCAGGTTAATTGCTCTGTGTGTCACAGATGAAATACTGCTGTGCCTGAGCATTCTCTTTCTCGCTGACAGAAATGTCATTCCACAGCTCCCTCGCTGTCCAACCTACCGCAACAGTGACTACACAAGGATACAAAAGAGTATTTATCAGCAGAGACACCATGTGATTCAACTTTCCTGGACTAGACTACAATTACGAAGCATTTTCAAGACAGCGGACACACTACTTCCATGAGTCTTGTGGCAAAGCGTGGTGTCTGCCCAGGGATTTGGAAAGATTCATTCAATTCACCACTGTAAGGGAAGAGAGAAATGCACTTGGCGTTAGCTTCATAATCCTTTTCACATTCATGCAAGGATTTCTTCCCCATTCAGAAAGCACTCAGGGCTTGCATGTCTGAGCTCCAGTGTTCTTTTGTACAGAAAGATTACCGGGGAGATCCTCTACTGCATATGATTATTCTACTTCAAATGTGCCACAGTCTTGTGAATCTATGCACTCCTTTGAGGACAGAAAAGAGCTTTCCATGTGCATTCACTGTCAAACTATCCGCAAAACGCATATTTCTGAGAGGAACTTGAAAGGAAGTGATAAAAACAGTAAGGATTACCAGGCATTTTTCCACTTAACTTCTATTGAAATGGCCTTTAACTCCTAGCTTTATTATGTATGCCACAGACATGAATATAGTAAAGCCGTTTTGAAAAACAAAGAGTCTCATTCTGATTCGATTTGTAAAAGTTTCTCTGATTCATTCTAATTTATCACAACAGAATGCAATCCTGACCCAAGCAGTATGGATGGGATTATTTTCATTTTGACAGTTGTAAAAGTGTTGCAAATCAGGCCATAGGTTCTGCCTGCATGTCATTGCATTCCTATGTTTTTCCGTAGAAAAATACATCTAGGAGGACACTGCTCTCAGAGGACTACTTCTCCTTAGAAGATCACACAGTCCCTGGTTATGGCTCAACGTTTCCTGATGGAGAATCATTTCCGAAGCTCTCTTGCTGCTATCAAGCACTCCTTAGAATTGATCCTTCTGGGAGATACTTGAACACAGTGCTAAACACAGTACATACATTCTCAGATAACACCTACTTCTTCTTGTTGTCCAGTGAGTAAAATCATAGGGCACCACACGCTGTAGAGACTTATCGGGGGAAGCCCGCTTCCTACGAAATGTCTCTATTGCCCAGGAACAAAAAAACGGTGAAACGCTTCACTATGCAGTTAACAGAGTGCCATGTTCCCAAAGTCCCAAAATTGTTTCCCTAGTATCACATGGCCTTAGGCCTTCGCAACTCGGTTCAACGTTGCATAGTTCCTTCTACACCCAGTTCTTAGCTAGCATTCGCTTTTCTCCTTGAGAAACACTTCTGAGCCAGATTTCAGGTTAAATGCTCACTCTGTGTCAAAGATGAGATACTCCTGTGCCTGAGCATTCCCTTTCTCGCTGACAGAAATGTCATTCCAAAGCTCCCTCGCTGTCCAACCTACCTCAGCAGTGCCAGCACAAAGATGCTTCTACACAAGAGGTAGAGACTTATCGGGAGAAACCCGCGGCCTAAGAAATGTCCTTATTACCCAGGAATGAAGAAACTGCGAAACTCTTCACTTTGCAGTTAACACAGTGCCATGCTCCCAAAGTCCCAAAATAGTTTCCCTAGTATCACATGGCCTTAGGCCATCCCAACTGGGTTCAACCGTGCATAGTTCCTTCTACACACAGTTCTTAGCTAGGCTTTGCTTTTCTCCTTGAGAAACACTTCTGAGCCAGAGTGCAGGTTAACTGTTCACTCTGGGTCCAAGATGAAATACCTCTTTGCCTGAGTGTTCTCTTTCCCGCTGACAGAAATGTCATTCCACAGCTCCCTCGCTGTCCAACCTACGGCAGCAGTGCCAGCACACGAATGCTTCTACACAAGGGGTAGAGACTTATCAGGAGAAACCCGCTTCCTACGAAATGTCCCTATTGCCCAGCAAGGAAGAAACGGCGAAATGCTTCACTATGTAGTTAACACAGTGCCATGCTGCCCAAATCCCAAAGTGGTTTCCCTAGTATTACATGGCCTGAGGCCTTCACAACTGGGTTCAAGGTTGCATAGTTCCTTCTACACGCAGTTCTTAGCTTGGCTTTGCTTTTCTCCTTGAGAAACACTTCTGAGCCAGAGTGCAGGTTAACTGCTCACTCTCTGTCAAAGATGAGATACCTCTTTGCCTGAGCGTTCTCTTTCTCACTGACAGAAATGTCATTCCACAGCTCCGTCGCTGTCCAACCTACGGCAGCAGTGCCAGCACACGTATGCTTCTACACAAGAGGTAGAGACTTATCGGGGGAAACCCGCTTCCTACGAAAAGTCCCTGATGCCCAGCAACGAAGAAACGGCGAAATGCTTGACTATGTAGTTAACACAGAGCCATGCTCCCTAAGTCCTAAAATTGTTTCCCTAGTATCACATGGCCTTAGGCCTTCGCCACTGGGTTGAACGTTGCATAGTTCCTTCTACACGCAGTTCTTAGCTAGGCTTTGCTTTTCTCCTTGAGAAACACTTCTGAGCCAGAGTGCAGGTTAATTGCTCACTCTTTGTCAAAGATGAGATACTCCTGTGCCTGAGCGTTCTCTTTCCCGCTGACAGAAATGTCTTTACACAGCTCTCTAGCTGTCCATCCTACCGCAGCAGTGCCAGCACAAGGATACTTCTACAAAAGGTGTAGAGACTTATCAGGAGAAACCCGCTTCCTACAAAATGTCCCTATTGCCCAGCAATGAGGAAATGGCGAAAGGCTTCACTCGGCAATTAAGACAGTGCCTTGCTCCCTAAGTCCCAAAATAGTTTCCCTAGAATCACATGGCCTTAGGCCTTTGCAACTGGGTTCAAGGTTTCATAGTTCCTTCTACACGCAGTTCTTAGCTAGGCTTTGCTTTTCTCCTTGAGAAACACTTCTGAGCCAGACTTCAGGTTTTCTGCTCACTCTGTGTCACAGATGAGATGCTCCTGTGGCTGAGCGTTCTCTTTCTCGCTGACAGAAATGTCATTCCCCAGCTGCCTCGCTGTCCAACCTACCGCAGTAGTGCCAGCACAAGGATACTTCTACACAAGGGGTAATGTCTTATCGGGGGAAACCCTCTTCCTACGAAATGTCCCTATTGCCCAGGTATGAAAAAATGATGAAATGCTTCATGTTGCAGTTAACACAGTGCCATGCTCCCAAAGTCCCAAAATAGTTTCCCTAGTATCACATGGCCTTAGGCCTTCGCAACTGGGTTCAAGTTTACATAGTTCCTTCTATACACAGTTCTTAGCTAGCATTCGCTTTTATCCTTGAGAAACACTTCTGACCCAGACAGCAGGTTAACTGCTCACTCTGTGTCAAAGATTCCATACCTCTGTGACTGAGCGTTCTCTTTTCAGCTGACAGAACTGTCATTCCACTGCTCCCTCGCTGTCCAACCTATCGCAGCAGTGCCAGCACACGGATGCTTCTATACAAGGGGTAGAGACTTATCGGGGGAAACCCGCTGCCTATGAAATGTCCGTATTGCCCAGCAATGATGAAACTGGGAAATGCTTCACTATGCAGTTAACACAGTGCCATGCTCCCAAAGTCCCAAAATAGTTTCCCTAGTATCACAGGGCGTTAGGCATCCGCAACTGGGTTGAACATTGCATAGTTCCTTCTACACCCAATTCTTAGCTAGGCTTTGCTTTTCTCCTTGATAAACACTTCTGAGCCAGACTTTAGGTTTTCTGCTCACTCTTTGTCAAAGATGAGATACTCCTGTGCCTGAGCGTTCTCTTTCCCGCTGACAAAAATGTCTTTACACAGCTCTCTTGCTGTCCATCCTACCGCAGCAGTACCAGCACAAGGATACTTCTACATAAGTGGTAGAGACTTATTGGGGGAAACCTGCTTCCAAAGAATTGTCCCTATTGCCCAAGAACGAAGAATCGGCGAAACGCTTCACTATGCAGTTAACACAGTGACACACTCCCCACTCCCAAAATAGTTTCCCTAGTATCACATGGCCTTAGGCCTTCACAACTGGGTTCAAGTTTGCATAGTTCCTTCTACCCGCAGTTCTTAGCTAGGCTTTGCTTTTCTCCTTGAGAAACATTTCTGACCCAGACTGCAGGTTTACTGCTCACTCTGTGTCAAAGATTCCATACCCATGTGCCTGAGCGTTCTTTTTCCCGCTGACAGAAATGTCATTCCACAGCTCCCTCGCTGTCCAACCTACCACAGCTGTACCAGCACATGGATGCTTCTACACAAGGGGTAGAGACTTATCAGGGGAAACAGGTATCCTACGAAAAGCCCCTATTGCCCAGCAACGAAGAAACTGCAAAATGCCTCACTATGTAGTTAACAGAGTGCCATGCTCCCCAAGTCCCAAAATAGTTTCCCTAGTATCACATGATCTTACGCCTTCGCAACTGGGTTGAACGTTGCATAGTTCCTTCTACACGCAGTTCTTAGCTAGGCTTTGCTTTTCTCCTTGAGAAACACTTCTGAGCCAGAGTGCAGGTTAACTGCTCACTCTGTGTCAAAGATTCCACACCTCTGTGCCTGAGCATTTTCTTTACCGCTGACAGAAATGTCATTCCACAGCTCCCTTGCTGTCCAACCTATCGCAGCAGTGCGAGCACAAGGATACGTCTACACAAGGGGTAGAGATTTATCCAGGGAAATCCGCTTCCTACGAAATGTCCCTATTGCCCAGGAATGAAGAAATGGGGTAATGCTTCACTACGCAGTTAACACAGTGCCACGCTTCCTAAGTCCTAAAATAGTTTCCCTGGTATCACATGGCCTTAGGCCTTCGCCACTGGGTTGAACGTTGCATAGTTCCTTCTACACGCAGTTCTCAGCTAGGCTTGGCTTTTCTCCTTGAGAAACACTTCTGAGCCAGACTTCAGGTTTTTTGCTCACTCTGTGTCACAGATGAGATGCTCCTGTGGCTGAGCGTTCTCTTTCTCGCTGACAGAAATGTCATTCCACAGCTGCCTAGCTGTCCAACCTACCGCAGTAGTGCCAGCACAAGGATACTTCTAAACACGGGGTAGAGACGTAATGGGGGAAACGCGCTTCCTACGAAATGTCGCTATTGCCGCGGAATGAAGAAAGGGGAAACGCTTCACTCTGCAGATAACACAGCACGTTCCCCAGCAGTGCCAGCAAAGGATAATTTTATACAAGGGGTAGAGACTTATTGGGGGAAACCCGCTTCCTACGAAATGTCCCTATTGCCCAGGAACAAAGAAACAACAAACGCGTCACTCTGCAGATAACACAGTACCTTCCACAGCAGTGCCAGCAAAGGATACTTATCCACAAGGGGTAGAGACTCATCTGGGAAACCCGCTTCCTATGAAATATCCCTATTGCCCAGGAAGGAAGAAAGGGCAAACGCTTCACTCTGCAGATAATACAGCACCTTCGGCAGCAGGGCCAGCAAAGAATATTTCTACACAAGGTGTAGAGAT
Organism: Sturnira hondurensis; assembly: GCF_014824575.4. Taxonomy (NCBI): domain Eukaryota; kingdom Metazoa; phylum Chordata; class Mammalia; order Chiroptera; family Phyllostomidae; genus Sturnira; species Sturnira hondurensis. The sequence goes on from NW_028093301.1 coordinate 475,355, forward strand.
TTATTGTTGGAAACCCCCTTCCTACGTAATGTCCCTAGTGCCCAGGAAAGAAGAAACGGCAAAGGCTTCACTCTGCAGATAACACAGTACCTTCAGCAGCAGTGACAGCAAACGATACTTCTAGAAAAGGGGGAGAGATTTATCTGGGAAACCTGCTTCCTACGAAATGTCCCTATTTTCCAGGAACAAAGAAAGGGCGAAATGCTTCACACTGCAGATTACACAGTACCTTCCGCAAGATTGCCAGCAAAGGATACTTCTACACAAGGAGTAGAGACTTATCGTGGGAAACCCGCTTCCCAAGAAATGTCCCTATTGCCCAGGAAAGAATAAACGGCAAACGGTTCACTCTGCAGATAACACAGCACCGTCCCCAGCATTGCCAGCAAAGGATACTTCTACACGACAGGTAGAGACATATGGTGGAAACCCGCTTCCTACGAAATGTCCCTATTGCCCAGGAACAAAGAAAGCGTGAAATGCTTCACTCTGCAGATAACACAATACCTTCCACAGCATTGTCACCAAAGGATACTTCTACACAATGGGTAGAGACTCATCTGGGAAACCCGCTTCCTACGAAATATCCCTATTGCCCAGGAAGGAAGAAAGGGCAAACGCTTCACTCTGCAGATAATACAGCAACGTCGGCAGCAGTGCCAGCAAAGGATACTTGTACACAAGGGGTAGAGACTTATCGGGGAAACCCTCTTCCTACGAAATGTCCCTATTGCCCAGGAACAAAGAAAGCGCGAAATGCTTCACTCTGCAGATAACACAATACCTTCCACAGCATTGCCAGCAAAGGATACTTCTATTCAAGGGGTAGAGACATATCACGGTAAACCCGCTTCCTACGAAATGTCCCTATTGCCCCGGAATGAAGAAAGCGGAAAGGCTTCACTCTGCAGATAACACAGCACCTTCCCCAGCATGCCAGCAAAGGATAATTTTATACAAGGGGTAGAGACTTATCGGGGGAAACCCGCTGCCTACGAAATGTCCCTATTGCCCAGGCACAAAGAAACGGCAAACGCGTCACTCTGCAGATAACACAGTACCTTCTGCAACAGTGTCAGCAAAGGATACTTCTACACAAGGGGTAGAGACTTATCGGGGGAAACCGGCTTCCTACGAAGTGTCACTATTGCCCGGGAACGAATAAACGGCAAACGGTTCACTCTGCAAATAACACAGAACCTTCCACAGCAGTGCCAGCCAAGAATACTTCTACAAAAGGAGTAGAGACTTATTTGGGAATCCGGCTTCCTACGAAATGTCCCTATTGCCCTGGAAGGAAGAAAGGGCAAACGCTTCACTCTGCAGATAACACAGCAACTTCCCCAGCCGTGCCAGCAAAGGGTAATTTTATACAAGGGGTAGAGAGTTATCGGGGGATATCCGCTTCCTACGAAATGTCCCTATTGCCCAGGAAAGGAGAAACGGCAAAAGCTTCACTCTGCAGATAACACAGTATCTTCCGCAGCAGTGCCAGCAAACAATTCTTCTACACAAGTGGTAGAGACTTATCGGGGGAAACCCGCTTCCTACGAAATGTCACTATTGTCTGGGAACGAATAAACGGCAAACGGTTCACTCTGCAGATATCACAGAACATTCCACAGCAGTGCCAGCCAAGAATACTTCTATACAAGGAGTAGAGACTTATCTGGGAATCTGGCTTCCTACGAAATATCCCTATTGCCCTGGAAGGAAGAAAGGGCAAACGCTTCACTCTGCAGATAACACAGCAACTTCCCCAGTCGTGCTAGCGGAGGGTAATTTTATACAAGGGGTAGAGACTTATCGGGGGAAACCCGCTTTTTACGAAATGTCCCTATTGCCCAGGAACGAATAAACGGCAAATGGTTCTCTCTGCAGGTAACAGAGCACCTTCGGCAGCAGTGCCAGCAAAGGATACTTCTACACAAGGCGGAGAGACTTCTCGCGGAAACCCGCTTCTTAGGAAATGTCCATATTGCCCAGGAACAAAGAAAGCGCGAAATGCTTCACTCTGCAGATAACATAATAGCTTCCACATCATTACCAGGAAAGGATATTTAACTCAAGGGGTAGAGATTATCACGGGAAATCCGCTTCCTACGAATTGTCCCTATTGCCTCGGAACGAAGAAACGGGAAACGCTTCCCTCTGCAGATAACACAGCACCTTCGGCAGCAGTGCCAGCAAAGGATAATTTTATACAACGGGGAGAGACTTATCGGGGGAAACACGCTTCCTAGGAAATGTCCCTATTGCCCAGGAACAAAGAAACAGCAAACGCGTAACTCTGCAGATAACACAGTACCTTCCGCAGCAGTGCCAGCAAAGGATACTTCTCCACAAGGGGTAGAGACTTATCGTTGGAAACCCGATTCCTACGAAATGTCTCTATTCCCCATGAACGAATAAACGGGGAACGCTTCACTCTGCAGATAACACAGTATCTTCTGCAGCAGTGGCAGCAAACGATTCTTCTACACAAGGGGTAGAAACTTATCGGGGAAACCCGCTTCCTACGAAATGTCCCTATTGCCCAGGAACGAATAAACGGCAAACGGTTCACTCTGCAGATAACACAGCACATTCCCCATTATTGCCAGCAAAGGATACTTCTACACAGGGGTAGATACTTCTCTACAAGGGGTAGAGACTTATAGGGGGAAACCCGCTTCCTACGAAATGTCCCCAATGCCCAGGAAGGAATAAACGGCAAACGGTTCAGTCTGCAGATCACACAGCACCTTCCCCAGCATTGGCAGCAAAGGATATTCATACACGAGGGGTAGAGACTTATTGGGGAAACCCGCTTCCTACGAAATGTCCCTATTGCCCAGGAACAAAGAAAGCGCGAAATAGTTCACTCTATAGATAATACAATAGCTCCCATAGCATTGCAAGAAATGATAGTTCTACACAAGGGGTAGAGACTTATCTTTGGAAACCTGCTCCCTACGAAATGTCCCTATTGCCCAGGAACAAATAAACGGCAAACGGTTCACTTTGCAGATAACACAGCACCTTACCCAGTATTGCCAGTGAAGGATACTTCTACACAAGGGGTAGAGACTTATCTGGGAAACCTGCTTCCTATGAAATATCCCTAATGCCCAGGAAGGTAGAAAGGGCAAACGCTTCACTCTGCAGATAATATAGCACCTTCCCCAGCATTGCCAGCAAAGGATACTTCTACACAAGCGGTAGAGACTTATCGTTGGAAAACCGCTTCCTACGAAATGTCCCTATTGTCTAGGAAAGAAGAAACGGCAAACACTTCACTCTGCAGATAACCCAGTACCTTCCGCAGCAGTGCCAGCAATCGATTCTTCTACACAAGGAGTAGAGACATATCGGGGGAAACCCGCTTCCTACGAAATGTCCCTATTGCCCAGGAAAAAATAAATGGCAAATGGTTCACTCTGCAGATAACACAGCACCTTCCCCACTATTGCCAGCGAAGGATACTTCTACACAAGGGTTAGAGACTTATCTGGTAAACGTGCTTCCTATGAAATATCCCTATTGCCCAGGAAGGTAGAAAGGGAAAACGCTTCACTCTTCAGATAATACAGCAACTTCGGCAGCAGTGCCAGCAAAGGATACTTCTACACAAGGGGTAGAGTCTTATCGTTGGAAACCCGCTCCCTACGAAATGTCCCTATTGCCCAGGAACAAATAAATGGCAAACGGTTCACTCTGCAGATAACACAGCACCTTCCCCAGTATTGCCAGGAAGGATACTTCTACACAAGGGGTAGAGACTTATCTGGGAAACGTGCTTCCTACAAAATGTCCCTATTGTCCAGGAAAGAAGAAAGGGCAAACACTTCACTCTGCAGATAACACAGTACCTTCCGCAGCAGTGCCAGCAAACGATTCTTCTACACAAAGAGTAGAGACATATCGGGGGAAACCCGCTTCCTACGAAATGTCTCTATTGCCCAGGAAAGAATAAACGTCAAACGGTTCACTCTGCAGATAACACAGCACCGTCCGTAGCATTGCCAGCAAAGGATACTTCTACACGACAGGTAGAGACTTAACCGGGAAACCCGCTTCCTACGAAAAGTCCCTATTGCGCAGGAACAAAGAAAGCGTGAAATGCTTCACTCTGCACATAACACAATAGCTTAAACAGCATTACCACCAAAGGATACTTCTAATCAAGGGGTAGACTTATCATGGGAAACCCTCTTCCTACGAAATGTCCCTATTGCCTAGGAACGAATAAACGGCAAACGCTTCACTCTGCAGATAACACAGCAGCTTCCTCTGCAGTGCCAGCAAAGATAATTTTATACAAGGGGTAGAGACTTATCGGGGGAAAGCCGCTATCTACGAAATGTCCCTATTGCCCAAGAACAAAGAAACGGCAAACGCGTCACTCTGCAGATAACACAGTACCTTCTGCAGCAGTGCTAGCAAACGATTCCTCTACACAAGGGGTAGGAACTTATTGGGGAAACCCGTTTCCTACGAAATGTCCCTATTGCCCAGGAACGAATAAACGGCAAAAGGTTCACTCTGCAGATAACACAGCACCTTCCCCATTATTGCCAGCAAAGGATACTTCTACACAAGGGGTAGAGACTTATAGGGGGAAACCCGCTTCCTACGAAATGTCCCCAATGCCCAGGAAGGAATAAACGGCAAATGGTCCAGTCTGCAGTTCACACAGCCCCTTCCCCAGAAGTGAGAGCAAAGGATACTTCTACACAAGGGGTAGAGATTTATGGGGGAAACCCGCTTCCTACAAAATGTCCCTATTGCCCAGGAACAAAGAAACCGAAAACGCTTCACTCTACAGATAACAAAGCACCACCCCCAGCAATGCCAGCAGAGGATACTTCTACACAAGGGGTAGAGAGTTATCTGGGAATCCCGCTTCTTACGAAATATCCCTGTTGCCTAGGAAGGAAGAAAGGGCAAACGCTTCACTCTGCAGATAACACAGCACCTTCCTCAGCAGTGCCAGCAAAGGATAATTTTATACAAGGGGTAGAGACTTATCGGGGAAACCCGCTTTCTCCGAACTATCCTTATTGCCCAGGAAAATAGAAATGGCAAACGCTTCACTCTGCAGATAACACAGTACCTTCCGCAGCGGTGCGAGCAAACGATTCTTTTACACAAGGGGTAGAGACTTATCGTTGGAAACCCCCTTCCTAGGAAACGTCCCTATTGCCCAGGATCGAATAAACGGCAAACGGTTCACTCTGCAGATAAAAAGCACCATCCGCAGCATTGCCAACATAGGATACTTCTACACATGGGATAGAGACTTATCGGGGAAACCCCCTTCCTGCGAAATGTCCCGATTGCCCAGGAACAAGGAAACCGAAAACGCTTCACTCTGCAGTAACGCAGCCCCTTCCCCAGAAGTGAGAGGAAAGGATACTTCTACACAAGGGGTAGAGACTTATCTGGGAAACCCGTTTCCTACGAAATATCAGTATTGCCTAGGAAGGAAGAAAGGGCAAACTCTTCACTCTGCAGATAACACATCATGTTCGGCAGCAGTGCCAGCAAAGGATACTTCTACACAAGGGGTAGAGTCTTATCGGGGAAACCCCCTTCCTACGAAATGTCCCTAGTGCCCAGGAACGAATAAACGCAAACGGTTCACTCTGCAGATAACAGAGCACCTTCCCCAGCAGTGCCAGAAAAGGATACTTGTATACAAGGGGTAGAGACTTATTGGGCAAACCCGCTTCGTACGAAATTTCCCTATTGCCCAGGAAAAAAGAAACCGAAAACGCTTGACTCTGCAGTAACACAGCCTCTTCCCCAGAAGTGAGAGCAAAGGATACTTCTACACAAGGGGTAGAGTCTTATCGGGGAGACCCGCTTCCTACGAAATGTCCCTATTGCCCCGGAACGAAGAAAGGGGGAACACTTCATTCTGCAGATAACACAGCACCTTCCCCAGTAGTGCCAGTAAATGATAATTCTCTGAAAGGGGGAGAGACTTATCAGGGGAAACCCGCTTCCTACAAAATGTCCCTATTGCCCAGGAACAAAGAAAAGACGAAACGCTTCGCTCTGCAGATAACACCATACGTTCCGCAGCATTGCCAGCAAAGGATACTTCTACCCAAGGGATAGAGATTTCTCGGGGGAATCCCGTTTCCTACGAAATGTCCCTATTGCCCAGGAACGAATAAACGGCAAACACTTCACTCTGCAGATAACACAATAACTTCAACAGCATTGCCAGCAAAGGATATTTCTACTCAAGGGGTAGAGACTTATGACGGGAAACGCGCTTCATCGAAATGTCCCTATTGCCCAGGAACGAAGAAATGGGAAATGCTTCACTCTGCAGATAACACAGCACCTTCCCCAGCAGTGCTACCAAAGGATAATTTTATGCAAGGGGTAGAGACTTATAGGGGGAATCTCGCTTCCTACGAAATGTCCCTATTGCCCAGGAACAAAGAAACGGCAAACGCGTCACCCTGCATATAACACAGTAACTTCCGAGCAGTGCCAGCAAAGGATACTTCTACAAAAGGGGTAAAGACTTATCAGGGGAAAGCCGCTTCACACGAAATGTCCCTTATGCCCAGGAACGAATAAACAGCAAATGGTTCATTCTGCACGTACCACAGCACCTTCGGCAGAAGTGCCATGAAAGGATACTTCTACACAAGGGGTAGAGAGTTATCGGGTAAACCCTCTTCCTACGAAATGTCCCTATTGCCCAGGAATAAAGAAACGGCAAACGCGTCATCTTGCAGATAATACAGCACCATCGGCAGCAGGGCGAGCAAAGGATATTTCTACACAAGGGGTAGAGATTTATAGTTGGAAATCCGCTTCCTACGAAATGTCCCTATTGCCCTGGAAGGAAGAAAGCGGAAACGCTTCACTTTGCAGATAATACAGCACCTTCGGCAGCACTGCCAGCAAATGATAGTTCTACACAAGGGGTAGAGACTTATCGTTGGAAACCCGCTTCCTACAAAATATCCCTATTGCCCAGGAACAAATAAACGGCAAATGCTTCACTCTGCAGATAACACAGTACCTTCCGCAGCAGTGCCAGCAAACGATTCTTCTACACAAGGAGTAGAGACATATCGGGGGAAACCCGCTTCCTACGAAATGTCCCTATTGCCCAGGAACGAATAAACGGCAAACGGTTCACTCTGCAGATAACACAGCACCGTCCGCAGCATTGCCAGCAAAGGATACTTCTACACGACAGGTAGAGACTAAACGGGGAAACCCGCTTCCTATGAAAAGTCCCTATTGCGCAGGAACAAAGAAAGCGTGAAATGTTTCATTCTGCACATAACAGAATAGCTTCCACAGCATTACCACCAAAGGATACTTCTACTCAAGGGGTAGACTTATCACGGGAAAACCTCTTCCTACGAAATGTCCCTATTGCCTAGGAACGAATAAATGGCAAACTCTTCATTCTGCAGATACACAGCACCTTCCTCAGCAGTGCCAGCAAAGGATAATTTTATACAAGGGGTAGAGACTTATCGGGCGAAACCCGCTTTCTACAAAGTGTCCCTATTGCCCAAGAACAAAGAAACGGCAAACGCGTCACTCTGCAGATAACACAGCACCTTCGGCAGCAGTGCCAGCAAAGGATACTTCTACACAAGGGGTAGAGATTTATGGGGGAAACCCGCTTCCTACAAAATGTCCCTATTGCCTAAGAACAAAGAAACCGAAAACCCTTCACTCTACATATAACAAAGCACCACCCCCAGCAATGCCAGCTGAGGATACTTCTACACAAGGTGTAGAGAGTTATCTGGGAATCCCGCTTCCTAAGAAATATCACTATTCCCTAGGAAGGAAGAAAGGGCAAACGCTTCACTCTGCAGATAACACAGCACCTTCCTCAGCAGTGCCAGCAAAGGATAATTTTATACAAGGGGTAGAGACTTATGGGGGAAACCCGCTTTCTACGAAATATCCTTATGGCCCAAGAAAAAAGAAATGGCAAACGCTTCACTCTGCAGATAACACAGTACCTTCCGCAGCAGTGCCAGCACACAATTCTTCTACACAAGGGGTAGAGACTTATCGTTGAAAACCCGCTTCCTAGGAAACGTGCCTATTACCCAGGAACGAATAAACGGCAAACGGTTCACTCTGCAGATAAGAAGCACCTTCCGCAGCATTGCCAGCATAGGATACTTCTACACAAGGGATAGAGACTTATCGGGGAAACCCGCATCCTGCGAAATGTCCCTATTGCCCAGGAAAAAGCAAACCGAAAACGCTTCACTCTGCAGTAACACAGCCCCTTCCCCAGAAGTGAGAGGAAAGGATACTTTTACACAAGGGGTAGAGACTTATCTGGGAAACACGTTTCCTACGAAATATCAGTATTGCCCAGGAAGGAAGAAAGGGCAAACTCTTCACTCTGCAGATAACACAGCATCTTCGGCAGCAGTGCCAGCAAAGGATACTTGTACACAAGGGGTAGAGCCTTATTAGGGAAACCCCCTTCCTATGAAATGTCCCTTTTGCCCAGGAATGAATAAACGGCAAACGGTTCAGTCTGCAGATAACACAGCACCTTCCCCAGCAGTCAAGCAAAGGATACTTGTATACAAGGGGTAGAGACTTATTGGGCAAACCCGCTTCGTACGAAATTTCCCTATTGCCCAGGAACAAAGAAACTGAAAACGCGTCACCCTGCACATAACACAGTACCTTCCGAGCAGTGCCAGCAAAGGATACATCTACAAAAGGGGTAAAGACTTATCAGAGGAAACCCGCTTCGTACGAAATATCCCTTATGCCCAGGAACGAATAAATAGTAAACGGTTCATTCTGCAGGTACCACAGCACCTTCGTCAGCAGTGCCAGGAAAGGATACTTGTACACAAGTTGGAGAGAGTTATTGGGTAAACCCTCTTCCTACGAAATGTCCCTATTTCCCAGGAACAAAGAAACGGCAAACGCATCACCTTGCAGATAACACAGTACCTTGGGCAGTAGTGCCAGCAAAGGATATTTCTACACAAGGGGTACAGACTTATCGGGGGAAAGTCGCTTCCTACGAAATATCCCTATTGCCCTCAACGGAAGAAAGGGCAAATGCTTTACTCTGCAGATAATACAGCCCCTTCGGCAACAGGGCGAGCAAAGGATATTTAGACACAAGGGGTAGAGACTTATCACGGGAAACCCACTTCCTACGAAATGTCCTTATTGCCCTGGAAGGAAGAAAGGGAAAACGCTTCACTCTGCAGATAACACAGCAACTTCCCCAGCAGTGCCAGCAAAGGGTAATCTTATACAAGGGGGAGAGACTTATCGGGTGAAATCCGCTTCCTACAAAATGTCCCTATTGCCCAGGAAAGAAGAAACGGCAAACGCTTCACTCTGCAGATAACACAGTATCTTCCGCATCAGTACCAGAAAACGATTCTTCTACACAAGTGGTAGAGAGTTATCGGGGGAAACCCGCTTCCTACGAAATTTCCCTATTGCCCGGGGAAAGAATAAACGGCAAACGGTTCACTCTGCAGATAACACAGCACCGTACGCAGCATTGCCAGCAAAGGATACTGCTACACGATGGGTAGAGACTTATGGGGGAAACCCGCTTCCTACGAAATGTCCCTATTGCCCACGAACAAAGAAAGCGCGAAATGGTTCACTCTNACCGTTTGCCGTTTATTCGTTCCTGGGCAATAGGGACATTTCGTAGGCAGCTGGATTCCCAGATAAGTCTCTACTCCTTGTGTAGAAGTATTCTTGGCTGGCACTGCTCGGGAAGGTTTTGTGTTATCTGCAGAGTGAACAGTTTGCCCTTTATTCGTTCCTGGGCAATAGGGACATTTCGGAAAAAGCGGGTTTCCCCGGATAAGTCTCTACCCCTTGTGTAGAAGTATCCTTTGCTGGCACTGTTGCAGAAGGTACTGTGTTATCTGCAGAGTGACGCGTTTGCCGTTTCTTTGTTACTGGGCAATAGAGACATATCGTAGGAAGCGAGGTTCCCCCGATAAGTCTCTACCCCTTGTATAAAATTATCGTTTGCTCGCATGCTGGGGAAGTTGGTGTGTTATCTGCAGAGTGAAGCCTTTCCGGTTTCTTCTTTCCGGGGCAATGGGACATTTCGTAGGGAGCGGGTTTCCCGTGATAAGTCTCTACCCCTTGAATAGAAGTATCCTTTGCTGGCAATGCTGTGGAAGGTATTGTGTTATCTAAAGAGTGAAGCATTTCGCACTTTCTTTGTTCCTGTGCAATAGGGACATTTCGTAGGAAGCGGGTTTTCCCGATAAGTCTCTACCTGTCGTGTAGAAGTATCCTCTGCTGGCAATGCTGGGGAAGGTGCTGTGTTATCTACAGAGTGAACCGTTTGCCGTTTATTCGTTCCTGGGCAATACGGACATTTCGTAGGAAGCGGGTTTCCCCGATAAGTCTCTACCCCTTGTGTAGAAGAATCGTTTCCTGGCACTGCTGCAGAAGATACTGTGTAATCTGCAGAGTGAAGCGTTTCCCGTTTATTTGTTCCTGGGCAATAGGGACATATCGTAGGGAGTGGGTTTCCAACGATAAGTCTCTACCCCTTGTGTAGAACTATCATTTGCTGGCACTGCTGCCGATGGTGCTGTATTATCTGCAGAGTGAAGCGTTTCCCCTTTCTTCCTTCCTTGGCAATAAGGATATTTCGTAGGAAGCAGGATTCCCAGATAAGTCTCTACCCCTTGTGTAGAAGTATCCTTTGCTGCCACTGCTGGGGAAGGTGCTGTGTTATCTGCAAAGTGAAGCATTTTCGGTTTCTTTGTTCGGGGCAATAGGGATATTTCGTTAGAAGCGGGTTTCCCACATGAGTCTCAACCCCTTCTGTGGAAGTATCCTTTCCTGGCACTCCTCCCGAAGGTTCTGTTTTATCTGAGGAGTGAACAGTTTGCCGTTTATTCGTTCCTGGGCAATAGGGACAATTTGTAGGAAGCAGGTTTCCCCCGATAAGCCTCTACCCCTTGTATAATAATATACTTTGCTGGCACTGCTGGGGAAGGTGCTGTGTTATCTGCAGAGTGAAGCGTTTCCCGTTTCTTCGTTCCGAGGCAATAGGGACATTTCCTTGGAAGCGGGTTTCCCGTGATAAGTCTCTACCCCTTGAGTAGAAGTATCCTTTGCTGGCAATGGTATGGGAGGTATTGTGTTATCTGCAGAGTGAACCATTTCGCGCTTTCTTTGTTCGTGTGCAATAGGGACATTTTGTAGGAAACAGGTTTCCCCTGATAAGTCTCTACCCCTTGTGTAGAAGTATCCTTTGCTGGCACTGTTGCAGAAGGTACTGTGTTATCTGCAGAGTGACCCGTTTCCGTTTCTTTGTTCCTGGGCAATAGGCACATGTCGTAGGAAGCGGATTTCCCCCGATAAGTCTCTACCCCTTGTATATAATTATCCTTTGCTGGCATGCTGGGGAAGGTGCTGTGTTATCTGCAGAGTGAATCCTTTCCGGTTTCTTCATTCTGGGGCAATAGGGACATTTCGTAGGAAGCGGATTTCCAACTATAAATCTCTACCACTTGTGTAGAAATATCCTTTGCTCGCCCTGCTGCCGAAGGTGCTGTATTATCTGCAGAGTGAAGCGTTTGCCCTTTCTTCCTTTGAGGGCAATAGGGATATTTCGTAGGAAGCGACTTTCCCCCGATAAGTCTCTACCCCTTGTGTAGAAATATCCTTTGCTGGCACTACTGCCGAAGGTACTGTGTTATCTGCAAGGTGACGCGTTTGTCGTTTCTTTGTTCCTGGGCAATAGGGACATTTCGTAGGAAGAGGGTTTACCCGATAAGTCTCTACCCCTTGTGTACAAGTATCCTTTCCTGGCACTGCTGCCGAAGGTGCTGTGGTACGTGCAGAATGAACCGTTTGATGTTTATTCGTTCCTGGGCATAAGGGACATTTCGTAGGAAGCGGGTTTCCCCTGATAAGTCTTTACCCCTTTTGTAGAAGTATCCTTTGCTGGCACTGCGAGGAAGGTACTGTGTTATATACAGGATGACGCGTTTGCCGTTTCTTTGTTCCTGGGCAATAGGGACATTTCTTAGGAAGCGAGATTCCCCCTATAAGTCTCTACCCCTTGCATAAAATTATCCTTTGGTAGCACTGCTGGGGAAGGTGCTGTGTTATCTGCAGAGTGAAGCATTTCCCATTTCTTCGTTCCGGGGCAATAGGGACATTTCGTTGAAGCGCGTTTCCCGTCATAAGTCTCTAACCCTTGAGTAGAAATATCCTTTGCTGGCAATGCTGTTGAAGTTATTGTGTTATCTGCAGAGTGAACTGTTTGCCGTTTATTCATTCCTGGGCAATAGGGACATTTCGTAGGAAACGGGATTCCCCCGAGAAATCTCTATCCCTTGGGTAGAAGTATCCTTTGCTGGCACTGCTGCGGAACGTATGGTGTTATCTGCAGAGCGAAGCGTTTCGTCTTTTCTTTGTTCCTGGGCAATAGGGACATTTCGTAGGAACGGGTTTCCCCCGATAAGTCTCTCCCCCTTTCAGAGAATTATCATTTACTGGCACTACTGGGGAAGGTGCTGTGTTATCTGCAGAATGAAGTGTTCCCCCTATCTTCGTTCCAGGGCAATAGGGACATTTTGTAGGAAGCGGGTTTCCCCGATAAGACTCTACCCCTTGTGTAGAAGTATCCTTTGCTGGCACTGCTGCCGAAGATGCTGTGTTATCTGCAGAATGAAGAGTTTGCCCTTTCTTCCTTCCGGGCGATAGTGATATTTCGTAGGAAACGGGTTTGCCAGATAAGTCTCTTCCCCTTGTGTAGAATATCCTTTGCTCTCACTTCTGGGGAAGAAGCTGTGTTACTGCAGAGTGAAGCGTTTTCAGTTTCTTTTTTCCTGGGCAATAGGGAAATATCGTACGAAGCGGGTTTGCCCAATAAGTCTCTACCCCTTGTATACAAGTATCCTTTGCTGGCACTGCTGGGGAAGGTGCTCTGTTATCCTCAGAGTGAACCATTTGCCGTTTATTCGTTCCTGGGCAATAGGGACATTTCGTAGGAAGCGGGTTTCCCCGATAAGACTCTACCCCTTGTGTAGAAGTATCCTTTGCTGGCACTGCTGCCGAAGATGCTGTGTTATCTGCAGAATGAAGAGTTTGCCCTTTCTTCCTTCCGGGCGATAGTGATATTTCGTAGGAAACGGGTTTGCCAGATAAGTCTCTTCCCCTTGTGTAGAATATCCTTTGCTCTCACTTCTGGGGAAGAAGCTGTGTTACTGCAGAGTGAAGCGTTTTCAGTTTCTTTTTTCCTGGGCAATAGGGAAATATCGTACGAAGCGGGTTTGCCCAATAAGTCTCTACCCCTTGTATACAAGTATCCTTTGCTGGCACTGCTGGGGAAGGTGCTCTGTTATCCTCAGAGTGAACCATTTGCCGTTTATTCGTTCCTGGGCAATAGGGACATTTCGTAGGAAGGGGGTTTCCCCGATAAGACTCTACCCCTTGTGTAGAAGTATCCTTTGCTGGCACTGCTGCCAAACATGATGTGTTATCTGCAGAGTGAAGAGTTTGCCCTTTCTTCCTTTCTGGGCAATACTGATATTTCGTAGGAAACGGGTTTCCCAGATAAGTCTCTACCCCTTGTGTAGAAGTATCCTTTGCTCTCACTTCTGGGGAAGGGGCTGTGTTACTGCAGAGTGAAGCGTTTTCGGTTTCCTTGTTCCTGGGCAATAGGGACATTTCGCAGGAAGCGGGTTTCCCCGATAAGTCTCTATTCCATGTGTAGAAGTATCCTATGTTGGCAATGCTGCAGATGATGCTTTTTATCTGCAGAGTGAACCGTTTGCCGTTTATTCGTTCCTGGGCAATAGGGAAGTTTCCTAGGAAGCGGGTTTCCAATGATAAGTCTCTACCCCTTGTGTAAAAGAATCGTTTGCTCGCACCGCTGCGGAAGGTACTGTGTTATCTGCAGAGTGAAGCGTTTGCCCTTTCTTCCTTCCTAGTCAATAGGGATATTTCGTCAGAAGCGGGATTCCCAGATAACTCTCTACCCATTGTGTAGAAGTATCCTCTGCTGACATTGCTGGGGGTGGTGCTTTGTTATCTGTAGAGTGAAGCGTTTTTGGTTTCTTTGTTCCTGGGCAATAGGGACATTTTGTAGGAAGCGGGTTTCCCGCAGAAATCTCTACGCCTTGTGTAGACGTATCCTTTGCTGTCACTGCTGCCGAAGGTGCTGTGTTATCTGCAGAGTGAACCGTTTGCCGTTTATTCGTTCCTGGACAATAGGGACATTTCGTAGGAAGGGGGTTTCCCCGATAAGACTTGACCCCTTGTGTAGAAGTATCCTTTGCTGGCACTGCTGCCGAAGGTAGTGTGGTATCTGCAGAGTGACGCGTTTGCCGTTTCTTTGTTCCTTGGCAATAGGGATATTTCGTAGGAAGTAGGATTCCCAGATAAGTCTCCACCCCTTGTGTAGAAGTATCCTTTGCTGGCACTGCTGGGGAAGGTGCTGTGTTATATGCAAATGAACCGGTATTGGTTTCTTTGTTCCGGGGAAATAGGGACATGTCATAGGAAGTGGGTTTCCCCGATAAGTCTCTACCCCTTGTGTAGAAGTATCCTTTGCTGGCACTGCTGCAGAAGGTGCTGTGTTATCTGCAGACTGAAGCGTTTTCCGTTTCTTTGTTCCTGGGCAACAGTGACATTTCGTAGGAAGCGGATTTCCCACGATAAGCCTCTACCCCTTATATAAAATTATCCTTTGCTGGCATGGCTGGGGAAGTTGCTGGGTTTTCCGCAGAGTGATGCTTTTTCGGTTTCTTTAATCCTGGGCAATAGGGACATTCCGTAGAAGCGGGATTCCCCCGAGAATTCGCTACTCCTAGTGTAGAAGTATTCTTTGCTGCCACTGCTGGCGAAGGTGCTGTGTTATCTGCACAGTGAAGCCTTTTCGGGTCCTTTGTTCCTGAGCAATAGAGACATTTCGTACGCAGCAGGTTTTCCCAATTAGTCTCTACCCCTTGTGTAGCAGTATCCTTTACTGGCACTGCTCCCGAAGGTGCTGTGTTATTTGCAGAGTGAAGCGTTTGCCCTTTCTTCCTTTGAGGGCAATAGGGATATTTCGTAGGAAGCAGCTTTCCCCCGATAAGTCTCTACCCCTTGTGTAGAAATATCCTTTGCTTGCACTACTGCGGAAGGTACTGTGTTATCTGCAGGGTGACGGGTTTGCCGTTTCTTTGTTCCTGGGCAATAGGGACATTTCTTAGGAAGAGGGTTTACCCGATAAGTCTCTACCCCTCGTTAGGAATATCCTTTGCTGGCAATGCTGGCGAAGGTGCTGTGTTATCTGCAGACTGAACCGTTTGCCGTTTATTCCTTCCTGGGCATTGGGGACATTTCGTAGGAAGCGGGTTTCCCCCTATAAGTCTCTACCCCTTGTATAGAAGAATCGTTTGCTCTCACTGCTGCGGAAGGTACTCTGTTATCTGCAGAGTGAAGCGTTTGCCGTTTCTCCTTTCCTGGGCAATAGGAACATTTCGTAGGAAGCGGGTTTCCAACGATTAGTCTCTACCCCTTCTGTAGAAGTGTCCTTTGCTGGCACTGCCCCAGAACTTGCTGTATTATCTGCAGAGTGATGCGTTTGCCTTTTCTTACTTCCTGGGCAACAGGAATATTTCGTAGGAAGCGGGTTTCCCAGATAAATCTCTACCCCTTTTGTAGAAGAAGACTTTGCTGGCACTGCTGCCGAAGGAGCTGTGTTATCTGCAGAGTGAACCGTTTGCCGTTTATTCGTTCCTGGAAAATAGGGACATTTCGCAGGAAGGGGGTTTCCCCGATAAGACTCGACCCCTTCTGTAGAAGTATCCTTTGCTGGCACTGCTGCCAAAGGTACTGTGGTATCTGCAGAGTGACGCGTTTGCCATTTCTTTGTTCCTTGGCAATAGGGATATTTCGTAGGAAGTAGGATTCCCAGATAAGTCTCTACCCCTTGTGTAGAAGTATCCTTTGCTGGCACTGCTGGGGAAGGTGCTGTGTTATCTGCAAAATGAACCGGTTTTGGTTTCTTTGTTCTGTGGCAATAGGGACTTTTCGTAGGAAGCAGGTTTCCCCTATAAATCTCTACCCCTCGTGTAGGAATATCCTTTCCTGGCAATGCTGGGGAAGGTGCTGTGTGAACTGCAGACTGAACCATTTGCCGTTTATTCCTTCCTGGGCATTGGGGACATTTCGTAGGAACGGGTTTCCCCCTATAAGTCTCTACCCCTTGTGTAGAAGTATCCTTTGCTGGCAATAATGGGGAAGGTGCTGCGTTATCTGCAGAGTGAACCGTTCGCCGTTTATTCGTTCCTGGGCAATAGGGACATTTCGTAGGAAGCGGGTTTCCCCAATAATTTCCTACCCCTTGTGTAGAAGAATCGTTTGCTGGCACTGCTGCAGAAGGTACTGTGTTATCTGCAGAGAGACGCGTTTCCGGTTTCTTTGTTTGTGGGCAATACGGACATTTCGTAGATAGCGGGTTTCCCCCCGAAAAGTCTCTACCCCTTGTATAAAATTATCCTTTGCTGGCACTGCAGAGGAAGGTGCTGTGTTATCTGCAGAGTGAAGCGTTTGCCGTTTATTCGTTCCTAGGCAATAGGGACATTTCGTAGGAAGAGGGTTTCCCATGATAAGTCTACCCCTTGAGTAGAAGTATCCTTTCCTGGCAATGCTGCGGACGGTGCTGTGTTATCTGCAGAGTGAACCGTTTGACGTTCATTCTTTCCTGGGCAATAGAGACATTTCGTAGGAAGCGGGTTTCGCCCGATATGTCTCTACTCTTTGTGTAGAAGAATTGTTTGCTGACACTGCTGCGGAAGGTACTGTGTTATCTGCAGAGTGAACCGTTTGCTGTTTATTCTTTCCTGGACAATAGGGACATTTCGTAGGAAGCACGTTTCCCAGATAAGTCTCTACCCCTTGTGTTGAAGTATCCTTCCTGGCAATACTGGGGAAGGTGCTGTGTTATCTGCAGAGTGAACCGTTTGCCATTTATTTGTTCCTGGGCAATAGTGACATTTCGTATGGAGCGGGTTTCCAACGATAAGACTCTACCCCTTGTGTAGAAGTATCCTTTGCTGGCACTGCTGCCGAAGTTGCTGTATTATCTGAAGAGTGAAGCGTTTGCCCTTTCTACCTTCCTGGGCAATAGGGATATTTCATAGGAAGCACGTTTCCCAGATAAGTCTCTACCCCTTGTGTAGAAGTATCCATTCGCTGGCAATACTGGTGAAGGTGCTGTGTTATCTGCAGAGTGAACCGTTTGCCATTTATTTGTTCCTG